>NC_135693.1:6794997-7094997 GCF_964276395.1 Gasterosteus aculeatus | reverse complement strand
TCTCAGAGGAAGCAACTGCTTTCATTACTACAGTATGAGGACTTTTTACTGCTCAGTTATGAATTGCAGTTATTGACGAGTCAGAAAGCGCAACAGCCGTTTCCCTTTCAGCAAGCTGCTCCCTTATTGACTATTTCCTCTCGATTTATCAGCCTTCCCTGAGCCACAACAGTTGAATCGCGCTTTACCTGAAGTCCACTGCCACTGCCACACTTGGAACACATTGGTGGAGACGGCGGGCCCCATAGTGGGAAACATGTGATGGGAGGTCACAGGTCTGGTGCAAGCGCGCCCGTTAACAGCCGCGTGTCCTTGAGCCGGAACACGAGCTGCTACCTGCCCACTCGTTTACTGAAACTCACTGTGAAGCTGAGGGGACGGCCTGTCTGTTCCACGGGGCAAAAGCACCGTGTTCTTGATAGTTTCTTAATGCGCCCTCCCCCCCCCCCCCCTCTCCCTCCTCTAAAAACAGTACGGGAGATTGACACATCACCTCCGCCTCCCACTTTGTTATTCCTCCCACGTGTCACCCGGTGATCCACAATGCATATCTTAATTTACATGCCTTTTGTAAAACACAGGGGAATCCAAGACCATGATAACTCCTTCATTTAGAAGGGCAGTAGTCCCGAGCTCGGACTCTGATTCACATCTGCTGAATACCCTAATTTATACCGGCTCCGCATTTTTATCTTCCTTCGCTCTGTTTATAATTCATGAGCGTGAAGGGAATCACATCGCTGTCTCCTTAGGGTATTGTCTATTTTAGATTGAGCCGATTTATGCACTGGTTTGTGTTTGTTTGTATGCGGTTGTACCAACACAAGGCTATAGTTTTTTTTGTTTTGAGCATCCTCATCTGTCCTTTCTCCTTCGTCCATCACGCTCCTGCACAGCCTCCGACAAAGGAGCTGTCCTTGGCTCCTGGACAGGGCCGCTGCATCTTCCACTGTCCGGTGCAGGCAGGCTAAAGTACAAAGGATTTCAGATGACCAAACCGCAGCTACATTGTCTGTAATACAAAGCATTCCTACCGCAATGGAGCCGTGGGGAGGCAAAGCTCTCGCCTTAGGAGAAAGGTGGTTGTTTTGTAAAAAAATAAATTAAAAAAACATATATTTTTTTTATTCGACAACTTGCCTTTAAATATGGTATTTACCTCCATGCAAATATTTGAGCATCCTTTCTCAGAGCATTGCGCAGAAATGTTCCCTTGACAACCAACTGCAGCAGCTTGAAAAAAGGGTTTCTTCCTCGAATAAGATATCATGGGAGAAATTCAACACTGCAAGCTGCACCTTGAACTCAGCTGGAATAAATACATAAAATGTTTTTTTTTAAACATTGCTGCAAGAGTAAAAAACAAATTACACCTCCCCACGGCAGTCAGACAACCGGGCTTTGAAGTGCACTTCCTTTTGGCTGATTACATTTGCTCGTTCAATCAGCAACCGATTTGTCCTTTTCTCTTTTTCAAAGTTTCAGTATGCCCATTGATTGAATGCTTTTACCGCTCTAAGACACATCATGCACTCTTGCAACACATTCCATGTGTTTACCGCATCGATGTTCCCCCCGGAGCGCAACTGAGTGGAGACATGAATGTGCACCTGAGCGCTGCAGGTAGTGGCTTAATTACAAGGCTGTGCTCCACTGAACGAAGAGGCTGATTTGATTTCCTTTGTGTTTCGACTGGAGATGATTTACTTAAGAGTCAAGAGTGTAGCATGATCAGTTTCATTGTGCTATGGAAACCCAAGAGACGTACCTTGAGAAATATCTCAAGACCTTGTTGTGTTGTTTAGACATGGAATGTGGATTGAAGCGTTTCCGTCTTTGTCACTGTTTTTGTCGTCTTCGCGCTGTGACGTCAAGCTTTAAAGTGTCTCAGCAGTCAACATGCTGTGATTTGCTGCTAGCGTTAGCGGGGGGAAACAAAAGGAAAAACTAAGGCGATGGGCACAAACATGGATTAATTGCTTGGGTTTGGCAGCCGAGATTCCGTGTCAGCAAGTTGTGAGAAGATTGGGGAATTTACATCACCAAAGACAATTTGAACATGAAGCATAACCGTGGAAATAGGACACATAAATCACTTTAGCTGTGACCCTGAGTCTGCCATCGATTACCTACTGGAAAACAAATGGGGGCGTTAAGGCTTCCCATCCTTAAACATTCCCATCAGGGTTATAACCACCAAATGGGAATGCATGTAGTGGATGGACTAAGCTGCTCCCCCATGGGCCTATTAGATCAGAGGGGGAGGGGGGGGTCAAGCCTCCACCTCCTCGCCAACCCCGTGGACCAATGCTGGAGAAGGCGCCGGTCATTTTAATCTCCACGGAGCTCCGATATTTAACCGCCGGTAACATGAAGAAAGAAGTGTGCGCTGTTAGACGTCAGGTGGAATGTAAGACAAAGCCTCGTCGACAGCTCTTACAGGGGATGATGAGTACAAAGCAGACCCAGATCCAACAGTATTTGCATTTCATTGATCTTGCTTGGGAGTCCCATGTGGGGGGGGCTATTCAACTGCGAGGAAGAGAATGATTGCCACGTTATTACCACAATCCAGAAAGCTCTCTTTATACATTCAGTAACCTTACAAGGAAAAAACAAACTCCACCATCGAGCCAAACGGACAAAGAAAGCTTTGCATTGTATCATATTTAACATTTGAAGTTCAGGTGTTGTTGTTGCATAATATAAAGACGGGGCAGTTCTTGCACATGCTTGCACGGCCTCCCCAATGCGAGAACAGGGATGTTTATGCTTTGGTGGTAAACTCATCTTGGGACGCGCAAGGTGACACACGTGTACCTTTCCTTCTGCCGCTATTCCAGAACAAAGAGAGTCACGTTTACTCGAGGATGTGTGACAGGATCTGCTTTTGTATCAGCATTTTTTTAAATGAATCACACCAAATGATCCTTTCATTAGCCGACTGGTTTTTCTATCTGACATTTGTCACAGTGGCCTCAAGCTTTTATCCTCGCTGTTTAACGATGATGACAACTTGTAAGTGACGCAACAATCGGCCACACCTTCACTGTCACGGCGAACACAAGTGAGCTGAGGGGCCACTGTGCAAAATTACGTTTGTACAGGACGCCTTGAGTATTTCAGCTTGATAATAAACTGTTAAGCGCTGCCAATTCACTTACTTCTGGCAGCCTGATCCACCGTCGATGCATAGAGGCAAGTTGGGAGGGGGGGTTGGGAAGTCCATACAGGCAGGGAAATGAAATGAAAATGTGTTTAAAAAGCCCGAAAATATTGGTAGACTACAACCTCTATTACATACTGCATCAAATAATTTGGATGAATGTTGTGAAACCTTCAACAATAGATTGTTTTGTGTCGTTATAAGTACTGTTGGTGCTTTTAAAGCAGGGACCTTCACTCTTCTCCCAGTCTCCTCTACTTAGTGTATTTTCTTAAAAAGGCTTTTTGTTAACCTGTGATTTGTGCTTGTATTCACTCTGGATGGATTTGACGATGACGTTGAGTGACTGAGACGGAACAGATTGGAAGAGACAGAAACGCGTCAATATTGACGAATGCAAATCTTTTGATAAACAAATTGGTTGAGGGTTCCATTTAGACATTTTTGTCTTTGTTTTAAATGCAACATGGATCCTATTAAAGAAACGCTCACTGCCTTAAATATAAAGATATACGTACACGTTGGTGTGTAGGACAGGGATTTTTCCATAAGCTCATTAGACCATAAATCATGGAGGAGTTTCCTATTTGTGGAAGCCGCGCTGTCGTTCCCTCACTTTGATTATTACTGATTATGTGGACTACCGCTGTGATGCACCCGTTTAACGAATATCTGCTCCCTGGAGGTTGCTTATATACGCAGAAACGCACGGCATTAATTAAGCTGTCCACCATCATAACTAAAAGGGAAGATAAACAGCGTCCATGTTCGTGGCCTCTTTGTCGAGGTTATTTTGCATGCGGCACCATTCCTCATCAGATGCTGTCTCTCACACTGTGTAGTGACTTGGAGATATTGAAAGCATTGGATTTGTGAGCGCCTTTTTCCAACAACAGAAAAAAAACGTTCTCACAAGCAAACGATGCGCACCAGCTCGCATAATTGTTTGTTCTGACTGGCAGCAACAGGCTGTTGTGATGTCGTCTTCACGGAGCGGCAACACAAAACACTTGAGTAATTCATTTTCAGTGGCAGGTTTGCCAACTCTCCTCACGGGGGACCTGGCTAATATAGGCAAGGAGTTTATAAATGGAAGACACTGTACATCCCTTTCTCACCTTTCTTCCAGAGGACGACTGCTTAGTTAGCTTAATGAGGCATAGTCGTGTGTGTGTGTGTGTGTGTGTGTGTGCTGTCCTGTGTTGGTTTCTCTTTGCTGAGAAAAGAGTGCGTACATCTCATGAGGAAGTCCACAAACTATATCTTGCATGCTGCTCTTTTTATGAAAGTATTTTCAAATACCATGAGGCAGGTGTGGTCTCCATCTCCAAGCTTGACACAATATTTCTGACTGATATGTAACGTGTATGATATGTGACAGCGGAGCTTCTCTGGGAGCCAGACGGGTTCGCCGCGTGGGCCATCCTGTCCCCAGAGCTCTCGGTAAATGGCTGCACTAATATTACGCCATGACTGGCAGTGGCCATTAATCACTCGGCGTGTGCAGGATGGGTTTGTTTAATAATCATTGTAGCTTTTGCTATTGCACATGTCTTCTAGAATCCTTGCTCAGCAGTAATGAGCTGAGGTAGATGAGGAACATTAGCGAGGCCGTAAATCAACTCTGACTGTACGGAGATACAGAAACCATCAAGGTTAGGTTAAATTCCTCACTGGGAACAGCTACTGGGCCGCTCATATGGAAAAACAATGTGATGAATTGTGATAACAACGTCCTGTCCTGTACGGCACATATGAAGATCACACTGATGATAGTCGCAGACTTATGTTTTGACGAGTCCTTGATTTCAGACAAAAGCTGACTCTTCTAGCACGTGATCAGCTGAAATGAAAGACGTTTGGCAGATATTTTTAGCTGGAGCCAGCTAGCTGCAAGCTTCGGGCTTTAGTTGGTTAAAAGCGCGCTGGCTTGGTAACGCCTGTAGGTTATACGATCTAAAACAAGAGGACTGCAGGAGGGCTTAGATATCCCGCTAAAGGGCTAAAATGGCACGAGACAGACTATTTACCAGCAGTTGTTGATATATTAACTGACACATGAAAGCAGAGGTGTCAAGTAACGAAGTACAAATACTTCGTTACTGTATTAAGTAGAAATTTTGGGTATCTATACTTTACTGGAGTATTTATTTTTCAGACGACCTTTTACTTCTACTCCATTTTCATGCAAATATCTGTACTTTCTTACTCTTTACATTTTAAAAACAGTCTCGTTACTTCCGGCTTCTCCAGATAAATGGCGCTATGCGGACAGAGTGAATGTGATTGTGTTTGGATGAGAAGTATGAACATTTAGCATCCAGACACCCGATTGGTTTTCTCCGCGATGCGCCGGCAGATCGGAGCGACACCGGGTGGGAAAAGTGGTCGGTGGAAAGTTGGTATTTATCGACATGGAGCCTCCTCCTCTTCCTCCTCCTCTTCCTCACGCAGAGTCCATGTAACGTTAGATGAGTATCTTCGTGAGCGTGGGTTTGTCCTAAATGTTTTAATGAGAGTCTGGCACAACACAGCGACTTGCAAGCAGCGTATTAAATAGAGTGACGTGTGTCTTAATGCGGCTTTGCAAATGAACACAAAGGGATTCTGTATTTGCTCATGAAGCCTGAACATACGGGTTATTTGGCCGATGTTTTGATAACCGACCGCTGCCAGTTCAGTGTTTCCCATCATTATAAACAGGGGTGCGACCCCCCCCATGACGTAGTGAACCTGGAGGAGACACTGCAGTCTACCTAATCAATGCAAACAACGTGTGTGTGACTCGTGTCACTGGAAAATGGGTTGTGGTTTTATCTGTAGAAGTTAGATACATGTGTTGTTTTGGTGTCGTGTCTCTGAATGTCGCCATGTTTCCATCATCCTAACGGCAGGTCACGTGGTCTGCAGGCGCCTTCTGATCACATGGTAACGGACTGACGTGTTGTGTGAGCGAGGTTACGCATTAAGAGTTTGTCCTTAATGGACTTTCTTACATTACTTTTACTTTTATACTTTAAGTTGTTTTGAAACCAGTACTTTTATACTTTTACTTAAGTAAAAAGCTTGAGTTGGTACTTAAACTTCTACAGGAGTCTTTTTAAACCCTAGTATATGTACTTCTATTGAGTAATGAATGTGAATACTTTTGACACCTCTGCATGAAAGGAAGAGACATTATACACATGAAAGGCACAAAGATAAGATCAGTCAGTTTCACGTTCAATGTTTCAGGGGAGAGCCGTGGTGTCACGTTAGCTGGGGCTGCTGCCGGCCGCATTAGCAAACCTGCATCGTCTCGGAAGCTGAGATCAGACCGCTGCGCCATGGCAACAGCAGCGTTGTGTATTGCATACTACATCCTGTGTCAGTAAGTTGTTGCATACTGCCTGATGAATTGGGGATAAACATATGTCATTACCATCAGGCGGTTAGCACTGAAGCAACGATCACGGCGCTGCGACTGAGCCAACGCTGAATGAACACAACTCTAAGTGACCTCTTCCACTAAATCTAATTCAACCAGTTATTTTGAGGAAAATAAAAGACAATTTCATATTCTAGTGTTAAATACAGTACGTTTTTTACAGACCATGATATCTGAGCGCTACGGGACTTTTCTTGTTAACTGTGTAACATTTCTATTATTTCATCCAATTATTATTTTTGTAATATGTATGTCTCGACTTCCCACATTGGACAGTCTGGAGAGCTCAATTTGTGCAACCGAGACTCTCCAGAAGGTACTTAATAGTTGTGCTTATCTTATATAGATACACAAACTACTTACTATGAAGTTGCAACATACTTTATATTCAAAATTGCTGTTTGATGACAAACAAGTGGAATAATTTAAGGAACATTAGATCATTTTAGTTTATATTTTTACTTATTTTTAAAGCTTGTTAACTAGGGCAGAAATAAACACGGCCGAAAGACTGCAAGAACTCAATATATTACCATGCAGAATACTTTAGAGATATCTCTCTTTCATGTGCTTTTTTTTTGGCTGGAGAATGAAATGTGCTCGCTGGCTCGTACTGTAGCACCATCCTCCATCGCTAAGGAGGGGAGGATGCAGGACGGTGGGGGTGGCTGCAGGATGGTCGGGAGGAGGCGGGCGCCCAGAGATGGGGAGTGCTTTGAAATTCCAATGGGCCGGAATATTTGGTTGCAAAACAGATTGACAAACAGTGATTGTTTTGGAAAAACGGAAATTTGTGTTGCGTTATTCCGTCGAGGTAGGAAGGAGGTTCATTCCCAAATGGAGGCAGATTTGAGGGACTCAGCAGCTACAATCAGCAGGTCTCAGCAGCGAGTCGGGACACAGCAGAGTTACTGATGTATTACTGTCAACTGTGAGCTATGATATATGAAAGTATAACCTAATGCCCCCTTTAAAGGACGGAAAGAGTACTCTCACTTTGAATCTGGTTCATTCAGTAGAATAATCATCAGAATAAAACGCAGCAAACATGATCGATGTCCCAATGGAGATTCAAAAATGAGAAAATGCAATTTGGCCACGACTAGCTTGGAATGTGGGACTCAATTTCGATGTAAAAATGTGCTTCTCAAAACAATGTATTTGAGTCATCCAGAACTCACAGTCCTGTGAGACAGAAGGATGCCACCTAACGGCACTGTTGCTCCGAGGCGTCCATGGATATAACCAGTGGGGTTTTTTGGATGCAGGGCCAGCGCCGATTCAAGTGAATTGTAAAAGAGACAGAAGCCGGGCTGCAATTCCGACGGCCCATCCCAATCTCATTGTCTCATGCCAGAGGCATTTAGTGCCGGCCTGATAAGGGGAAATGAGATGGATACACATGGTACAAAAGAGGAAGTCGGACTGGGAGATGGTCTTTTAGAAGAAACCTGGCCCTGAGTAATATGCATTTAAACTGAGGTGTTGTTACTCATTAGTACAATTTCCGCTTAGGCTGTTTTTTGTTTTTTTTGCAAGAAGAAATGCAATTGTTTCAGCTTTTGTGTTGAGTAAATTTTAGAAGAGGCATTTAGTCCCGCTTCATAATGGGGGACACGGAGGGAAAGCTTCTCATTGGAACACCTCGTTTGAGCCCAAAAGATGCAGAAGGGAGGGAGGGATTGGAAAGGAGGTCTGCCCTACATTTCGGAGTTTCTAATGCTCAGCGTGATGTCGAGGGGGAGCACAGGCTAGTCTGCCCCGCAGTTAATACAGAAACCATTTCCTTTTCCCAAGATCCCTCCAGCTCCAAAATGAAACCTAATTTCAGTGTCATTTCACAGAAAAAACAGAGAAAAAGAAGCTTTGTGCGTTCAGAATCTCACCTGGAGGCGTCTGGGCGAGTCCTCAATCCAAGCCACCTCTGAACACTGTTCCTGTCACAGAGTTTTTTCTTCTTTTTTTTCGCACAAAGGGCCCTGCAGGGGAAGGATTCTCACGCTCCGCGCTACAGGCTCTTTGTCTGGCTGGACTCTCCAGCTTTCACATACTGTTTTCAATGACTGGGCTGTTAGAGAAGAGTCAGCATGAAAAGTCCATTACCCTGCAATCATACTGCCTCTAAAAGAGAGAGAGAGAGAGCACAGAGCGCTGTGTTTACTGATCACGCAGACACTGAGTACATTTATGCAGAGCTGTGGTTTTCTGCAGGGAGAACGAAAAAGCTTTTGAGAGCCCGTGCACTTTAGATTAAAATGAGTGTTTTCACTTAACCATTTCCTTTTTTAATCTATAGCAAGAGATTTCCAGGTACCCCATGAAATATGTGCTTTAGTGCTCATGCATTGCAGAGACCGCTCCCTGTGTCATCAGCACCCTCCGGTTGTTTGGCGCCGGTGTCGCATGAAGACAAACATCCTCATCATCCTGGTCCTTGTCCGGAGGGAAGGGTGATGAAAATGACTGACAATTTGAAGTCAAAATCTTCTTGTTATGTACGATCTATAATGGGTCCACCTCTGCTCTGCAGAACCCCGCCAAGAGGAAATGTGTAAATCTAAATCACACAGCTTCATATTGGCTTTTAGCGCTTCGTCCCCATCTGCTAATTCAAGTGTTGGATGAGGGAACCAACACCATTAAAACCGGCGCATGTAATAGAATAGTGTTTCATTTCATCCACTGAATCCACAGCTTCTCAACAGCGGGTTTGGTTTTTGGGAAAGTTAAATGAGTTTGGAGTTGAAAATGCTCCTTTCTCGTCAGTCTCTTCAGTTCATTATAACCGGCTGAGGTGCAGTTCAACAAGCTCAGCTTCATTTTCTTCTTCAAATTAAAACCCGGCTCTTGCCAGAGTCCTCAGCACAGCTCTTTGACCACCATCAGAGGAAATTATAGGCTACCTTGATTGAGTTACCAGACTTGGCCCACAGTCAGGATCTTGTGCTATTTACATAATGGAGTCCGCTTCTTATGGTGCCAAAGAGCAACATGAGCCTTATTGGAAGAATCTAAAGCTCAATGCAATCTTTTTGTGAAACTACTTCTCTGTGACATCTTGAACTGAAGTGTGGTGTATCTTGATTGATAAATTACACCTACAATGATTTTATGTCCAACACTGGAGGATGCTTTTTAACACTCGCAAATAAGTGTGTTACATCGCTCCCAAAAAGAAATGAGGAGCTCAGATTCTATCACCGAGTGTTGTAGCTACACGCCATATATATTCTAATATGAATAGTAAACCACACAAGAACGTTTTAGGTCTCGGTAACCTGCTGGACAGGGTCACTGTTATTTATTTTACGTATCACTCTTGATTTTGACAAATTGAGCCGTTCTCCCCTCGAAGCTAACAACAAGCCTAACAAGGCAATCTTTTTTGTCCTGACATTTTGTGACCTTCTGCTCCGATTAATGACCATGTGATCAATCCATCCTTCCCACGTGGAGCTGAATCAGCCAGAAAAGGCTGTATTATGCTGTATTATTAGCTTAATATTATGTTTTGTTTAAAAGGGTAATCATTTCGATGTGGAGGCTAACTGAGTGGTTATAGGGAATAAAACAAGCTTTTTTTTCTACTAAGGTTAATACTAAATACTCATTCAAATGTCTTCTTTTGTCTCTGGTGCATCCCACAGTGTTGAGTCTGTGGTTCTGCTTCAGAGGGCTGACGTGCAGCTCTTGAATGACCGTAATTACGCAGCGTTTATTTGAGCGGTTTGTCAGAATGAATCCTCGCTCTCACAAGACTATAAATGCAGATACAGATTAAGGCCGGACAGATCCGGTGGTGGCCAGCCAATCAGTTTGAGCAAACATCCCAGTATGATTCAATACAACAAAAGGTCACTAGGGGTGTAACGATTCATTCACTGAATCGATTAATCGATTTATATTCCTGCGATCCAACTGAATCGATTTGTGCTCCGCAAATCGGCATTCCGGACGACATATATCGATTACTAATCGATTGTATCGATACTTGGAAACTACACATTGGATTTAAGTACAAAAACGGTGTGGATGTGTGTTTGTTTGTTTGTTTGTTTTTTAAAACAAGGAAAAGGAAAATGGCACTTGATTCAAATAAAAGGTTAATACATTTGCCATTAATTGTTGTTTGCTTGTTTATATTATCCATAATTAATTTAAACCTGATTTCCTTACAAGAAACAACAGGGATCTCGGAAACTTTGCCTGCACTGTCCAGTAAAGTTACTGAATCGATTTCAAGTCACTGAATCGAATCCAATCGTTCTAAATTAACCCAGATCGTCCATGAATCGAATCGGCAACCATGAATAGCGATTTGAATCGAATCGTTGTTAAAATGAATCGTTACACTCCTATCAAACACACATTCTCACTTTGCAGTGAAATATTTATTCCACCATTTTAACATATCATGGACATCTTATTGATGCAATTCAGTATATATATAGTAAACTATATAACCATTTTGTAAATATCATGGATATCATGATAAACAATAATGTATTGTGGCTCAAGGTGGGGCAAGGCCCGATGGCCCTCTATTGGCCAGCCGCCACTGGACAGATCTCTGCAGATGGGGTTGAAAAGAGGAGGTAACAGTAGTTAACGGGAGTCCATGCAATTTGGCGTAATTTGTTGAATATTGCAGCACCCCCTTCTGAAGCGACTCTCCTCACTGCACTGGCAACAAGTAACAGAAGATTGCTTATTTTGATAAACGGTGCATAGATTTCTGTTCAATGTGTCCCGTTGAGTGGACTATTGAAACAATTTACTGCACGTCTGACTTGTGCATAGCCAATTAGATGAGAACATAAAACAAACACATCAGCAATACGTCGAAGTGACTGGTAATTAATCAAGCAGACGTTCTGATCGGCATGACCCAAATACATAATCATTCCAATCCTGCAAAGTGCAGCTTGAGGACGCAAGTGTAGAACACTGAATAAAAGTTTTGGCTGAAATCCCTGAGGCACAGCAGGAGGTCTAGATCAAGGGGAGAGGGTGAGTCAGACGCTAATCCAGCAGCTGGACTGTAGGATGAAGGAGGGCGGAACGCGCGTCCCCCCCACAGAGTCCCGGCTGTCTCGGGCCTCTTTCCCTCCACCTCTGTTTTTAGCCTGGAGATGTCAGCCGCTGTGTGATCTATTCCTGCACTGGCCGTTCAGGTCCATCTACATTTTTCCAATTCATTTATACTCATTCCCAGGAAATAGCCGGAGGCAGCGGCAATCTTAAGCACCTGTAATATGAGGCGCCTCAAATCATTTCTCACATTACTTTGGTTTTGAATTGATGTCATCGGCATCAGGGGAAATGGAACGTTTTTATGAATGTCGTGGTCACGAGCAAAAATGGAATCGCGGCGAGCCATGAATGGAAACATTGTTCAATCGTGTTGTTTACCAGATTTAAAGGCTTCCATTTGAAAGATGCAATTCCAGAAACGCTTTCATCCGTGAACAGTTAGGACTTCAAAATACACTTCTTCGTCTGAAATATGAACATGAATGTGTCCAGACAAAACAACTGAAGCATCTGAGAAGGAACAAAGTCCAAAACGAACAAACAAGCAAATGCGCAGCACGTTTTCTCTGTTGGTGGGAAGGTAAGTCAATCCGAGCATTAAATTCTCCTGGATGGTCCTGTCAAAACTCCTTCACGGAGATAAAAGGGGGTTGGTGACGTGTTCTTGTCTTTGACGCCATCTCAGGCAGCCTAGAAAGCTGCTAAAGCTGGCCTCTGGTAATACATTATGTGCAGCACAATAACAGGCTTGTTTACCGCTTTGTCCTTGTAGCGTGCAAAGATGTTGATGTTATAAAGGAGTGATGATGACAGAACATGACGTTGGTGAACGTATCGTTCACAGTCACTTGCACATCTCACGCGACAGCTTCCCCCTCAGAGCTTTAGGTCAAGCACTGGGCGGGATGATCACTTGCAGCTAATGGTGGCCTGCGTTATCCAATCCTATGCAACAATACTAGATTGCTCTTGATAGGAAAAGTTATGTTCATGCCTTTGAAAGTACACAGTAGCAAACATCTTTCGCTGGAAAACATTAGATTTTCCTGTGAGAGCTTTTTAAATGGACCGCTTTTAAGCTGTTTCCTGGTGTGGACAGGTGCATCTGTAAGTAATCTGGAGGAAATGAAACAAACTGCATGCCTCATGTAGCCTCGACTGCATCAATTTCTCCCCTGGCTAAAGATGTATTGAAAAGAAAAAAATTTGTCTTTCCCCCTTTCCGAAATTCCTTTTTTTCCTTGCAGCTTGAAATACAACTACTCCAGCAGATAATAAGCTGGACGGGCCATTCGGACAGTGCGAGGGGAGCTGATAATGGCCGCTGTCACGGTCTGTCACCAAGAACAGGTAATGCCTGTGTGTCGCCTCATTGTGATACTGGCCAGTTGGGGCTGAAGCCACTACTGAAGCCACTGCAGCGCACGACAGATGGGCTGCAAGCGAAAATGAACTGCCTTTTTGTTAAGAACGGCATTTACCAAACTGTTGTGCCGAGAACATCTTGACCACACAGGTACGTAATTTGCACGGTGCCTTGAGTGCTCCCCCAAGAAAATACGATTGAGAAACAAAAAAAAACTGCTTCTCGTGAGTTGCTTGGTATCTGTTGGATTTGTATTTCTCCTTCTTCTGCAACTTCTAGTCAGACTCTTTATTTATGCAAACCCACCTGCAGAGTGCAGACATCTCGCTCAGCACTCGAGTTCTACTATGCACATACCGTCTGCGTCTCGACCTACTCATTAAAGCTATACTGCGCCTCTCAGAAGCACTGCTGGGCACCCATCACTGGTGCAGCCACACTGCTTGAGGCCTGGGTGCCTGCTGGCTGCTGCCAATGCTGAATGATGAATGTGGGGAAATGTCAAGGGCTCTGTCAATCAAGTGTCGTCCAGCACATATTTCTTCACCAGCGGCGTAGATATAAATCTATGATTTCAGACTAAATTGGATTTTTAAACGAAGAAATACCAATGCTTTTGTAGCATACAACAACAGCCTCTGCAGCCTAACAAACTCACTGAGTGGGGGTGTTCGTTAATCCCATATCTGCTTTTTTTAAATGGTGATGCTCCAAGGTGAAAGTAGCACCGAAGAATAAAAACGGTGAGATTTATGGTACGTCTGGCTGCCAAATCAATATGAGCTTTTATATGAAGTCCAGTCATCTCTTTCTGCTGTGGGAGGGATCTTTGATTCCTCACACTCTAATACAACGCTTATGCTTCCCCGGAAACAAACAGACTGTAAAAAGAAAATGAATTCGCTTTAAGGGACCAATTGCGTGAGGTCTGAGAAATGCACACAGGGGGCTGGTAAAGAATCTAAGCAGGTCTTTTGATTTTGTACCGACGAACTGAGCAAAGGAACCAAATGCTTTGCTGTCGTTTCAGTTGCATACGCTCCGTGTCGTTTAACAGAGCTAAAAAGGAAGTGGACTCTTACCGTAATGGACACCCACATTTGATGTCAGGCATGGGATTGATTTGCATATTTTGAAGCAGTCTCTCTCTCTCACTAGACACACTAGCTGAGCCCGTAATCCCTGATCATGTAACATCTTGAGGAGTACATGTGACTCATCAGTCATGACACCAGCTTTTACTGAGCATACACGTGGAAAATTACTTTCTCTTATTGGCACAATTAATTCTGTCCATCTGTGTGTCTGTTAAAGAAGGAAAAATGTATTCAATAAATAGCTGTATTTGTAATTCCAGATAGCTGACAGCCACATGCAACTCATGAGACAACGGTCTCTGGCACACGCGCTGCAGAGATTATACATCTGGTCTTGCCAGCCCTCCCTGGGGATTGCCAGGTGTTCCCCAGGGAGGGCTGGCAAACTGCTGGCAACAGAAAATGACCATGTACTTTCATATTATAACTATTATTGTAATCACAGCTTCAGGGTCAAGATCTCTATGTAGGAGTCTTCTTCAAAACAGCTTGATGTTTGTTTGTTAAATTGTGCTCCTGTTTAGAGCAAAATGCTACAGGTATGCTTCAGGGCTTGTCTGGTTTGTGATTAACTGCTGCACGAATCAAACGCTTGTATTTTTTGAATGTAGAATCCTTTGTCCGACCAAATGGCTTTTAATTCTACGAGCGTGAGGTACACCTGAACACCTACAGTATACCACATGCCCACCTCACTCTCAAGCCAAAGTGTTGCCGGTTTAATAGTAGTTATATTTTTGTTTACTCTCGGCTGATGCAGCCAAGGACTCCTCGGGAGGGACGGATTAACTTTGCATCCTGACAGGATGTGCCTCTGTGTTGCAGAGACTAAACACAGACGACATCATAGCCGTTGGCGAGGATTTGTGGGGACTCTGGCGCATCATATTCTCCTCGAATAAGCTTGGAGGCCACTGCGCGACAAACTTTTCCCCAACCAAGCCTTTAGTTCTCTATGCTTTACTCTCTTTGCGCCGGGTCTGCTTTGGCACAATATGAACTTTGCCACTCACTTTGCCACTTGTTTTTCTACAATAAATGTTCACTTTCTGGCTCTGTTATTTTGTTCCTTTGAGGTTTGCCTCTGCAAAGATCAGGCCCTGCATGTCGTTCTTGCCCTACAACATCCCTCTCAAGAGCTCCATTCACTCGGAGAGGAGATCCGATCGTCCTGTCTTAGTTTTACGTGTTTCACTGCCTGCGTTGATCTTTAGACCCGACTTGCTTCCTGCAGCGTGCTACACTGCAGAGGCTCTGAGTAAATCCTATACTTATGGAGAAAAGCTGATCATTCCTGGGGGTGACATAAGTTATCATTATCATTGGCAACATCAGCCAATCTAAAGCTTAGCTTTTTTTAAACTCCAAAGCTCTTCTGACACTCAGTCCTTGACCTCAAATGTACTCTTTTGCGGCGGAGTCCATGTTCTTTTTTTTTTTTTTGTAAAGCAAGATCCAATTCTATCAATTTAAATTGCATTAATTAGGTCTTTGTGGTTAGCCCCCGCAACAACAATCTCCCTACCAGCACGTAAAAAGCTCACTAATTACATTGTTGTAACTGGTTTGTTTAATGCCTACAGAACAATAGTAATAATAATAATAATCTACTGTACAGTCCCATCGAAGCTGTGTAGAAATCCTTGGAAGTGACTGCTTCTAGCCAAGAAATTGTCCACACTATAACAACGGTAAACTTTTCTTCTATGGATTAAACAAATGAGATATTACATAATTACACTGACATTGATATTACATGTTAATTGATGAGTTTGGTCATCAGATTTAATTTTCTTTGGACGGAGCCTTTCCGCCCTGTTTTTAGTCTTTGTGCAAAGCTCGCACACAAACTGCTGCTTGTGTATTTGTATTCAACAGATTATTACTTATCATTAATCTGAATCTCT
Organism: Gasterosteus aculeatus; assembly: GCF_964276395.1. Lineage (NCBI taxonomy): Eukaryota > Metazoa > Chordata > Actinopteri > Perciformes > Gasterosteidae > Gasterosteus > Gasterosteus aculeatus. Next base: position 7,079,000 of record NC_135693.1, on the reverse strand, counting down.
ACCAGGTTGAGATATCTCAATATCTCAATCTCAATATATATGTGGATATAGAATTGTTCACATATGGAACTTAAGTCTTAAAGTAGCAAGATACGAGATTTGCAGCGTTTCAATTGCCTCTCAACGTGGCGATACCGGAGCCGGTGGCTTGTGTCTAACGTGCACTAATGTCAGGCAAGCGAGGAGAAGCTTCAATAAAAACACACACACACTCACACTCACAGAAGGAGAGTGAACACAATCTTGGCACAGGCAGGCATTACTCCACTACTTCTTTCCACATATACAAGTCTTATGCTGCTCTATTATTGCCCTGGATCCCATTTATTGCACCTTTCACTGCAGTCGTGGTAGATAGAAAACGGAATAGTCTTACGGAAAACAGAGCTGGCAGCCTGATCCCAGTAAGACTTTTTTTTTAAGATCACTAAGGAAATAGATGAATGAAGGATGATCCCCTGTCCCTGTGTGACTGTCTCATTCTCCCTCTGTGCACTTCCAAACCCGGTTTGAACTTGATGCTTAATATCAGCTCAATATCTCCGGGACCCAAATCCATTGCGTTCTTAATCATTAGGTGAAACTTCAATCTATGACACAAAGAACCTAAATTAATTTAAAGCCGTGCTTCTCGCCACACGCACTGATTGGCGTGCCCCGAGGCCGCTCCACGTGTCCTGATACAGGAGTTTCAGTGGAATCCGGCAGTTTCGATTTGACAGGCTTGAGTTGGTGCGAGGCGGCGGCCTCCACTAAACACTCTCAGATGCAATTCACAGAGACGATAAGACAATATGGCTCGGCGCGTTTCTTGGGGAGAATGTAGAAGTCTGAAAAAGCAATCCAAGCCAAAAAGACAGCCTTGGGAATTTCAGGCTTTGCCTGGATTGTCACTTGTGCCCCAAAATGACTAAAAGATGAACCTGAGATGTATTTTTAATAGTGCTGGGCAGAGATGAAAAAAAGAAACTCAATTAATTGTGCAAAATTCAATACTACAAACTAGTGTATTGCACGCTTTTATTTTAAAGTAATGCTACCAGAACAATATAACAGGCTAAGTTAACATACAGTATATACATCCGTTTTCCGTTTATCAGGGAACAGCGTTATGCACAATGCAGCACATGTTCAGTAGTAAAGGTCCCTGTTGGATGGAGGTAAAGTGGTGTGGCACAAAAGAAAAGACTTTTCAGTCTGTAAAGACTTTGGATTTCCTTTGAATTTCAAGCAAAGAAAAACGAAAACCTTTTGCGGTTGCGGGTTGAGCACTTACACAATGACAAAATTAACATTTAACATCCACGTTTTGTACTTTATATTCTTATACTCCTCTCACAAGGTCATTTCCGTTTTCAGATGATAAAGAACCTCTCTTCTTCTGAAATATATGACCAGCTTCCACACTGTGCAGATGTTGTACTTCAGACTGATGTGTGAACCAAACCCCGTCCATTCTCAGTTAGTCAGTTAGATCTGTTTAAATGTAAGAATTGAGATGATACGTTTTTGATAAATATACTTCCCAACTTTTGCCTGAATAAAGGGATGCAGAGTGTAGGAAGCACACTGTTTATATCTTCAGATGCAGTATGGTAATCCCTCCACATATTTTAAACTTTAACCAACATCTGCATGCAATCCATGTCCACTTTTGCCACTTCATTTTCTATTTCTCCAAGTGAATCACTTTCAAGATTGCCATCTCGTTCAAACACAATTTTCTGTTTACAGGGGCGCCCTGCTGAAGGTCCATCACTGCTGTTTTTCCTCTGCAGGGAAATAACATTAATGTACTTTTTGATGGATTTTTTTTCTCTGTCTGTTAAACGGTGTTTGTACTTCACGCCTTATTATATCACAGTTACCGTACGTCCCTAAAACAAAAATCAATGCTAACTTCCTTCAGATTTTTAATAGAAAATGTGTTTCTCATGTATTACAATTCAAATGTCTCCTCAGGCAGTAAACTGAGTGGTCAGCAAAATCTTCATGTTCTTTGGAGCTTTTTCGTTCTACACATCCAAACCTAGGTGTTACATTACACTAGCAATATTATTTAGTGCATAACATTAACAATAATTGCATGCAAGGTGCCTCCTGCGTCCTGAAAAGATTGCCAGGTAAGTGCCTCATAATTGAATATCAAAACCCTTTTTCTAATCTTTAAAACTGTAAGTGCAAGACACTTGGGAGTCTTAATGACTTCAAGTGCTAATCAACATGTGAGAAACCTCCCGCGGGTTTTAATCAAGGGCGTAAAAACGTAACACCGAATAACTGCACAACACAACCGAACCTTTTTCACTTTAATCTTTGGCATTTATATGAGTAAATCATCAGTTGGTTCCCTCTCATCCCCTCTTATCCCCTGCTGATATACTGAAATACTGAAAACCTATAAACATTACATTACACATCATTTAGCTTTTTATCCAAAGCGATTTACATTGCATTTTTAACGCATGGCTTTTTATATTATTATTGGTGTCTCGCTCAGGGACACTTCTACATGGGACATGGAGCAGCCGGGGCTCGAACCTGTCTGTTGGAACATCAGCGACTTTGAATGTAAACCTTATTCATTCGGCACATCTTAAGCATTCAAAAGCAATTGTTGATTATTTATATTTTGAGAACCACTTTTTATTTATTCTTTTTATTATGAATTTATTCATCTAATTTCATGGAAAATCCAAACAGAAAAGTGGGAAAAGACTCAACAATCAAATCCAACAACTGTTGATGTCATTTCACTGACCATGTCTGCTGATCAAGGACCAGGGTGGTTTAACATAAAACATTGTTTCTACAATTGTCAGCTCCTAACATTGAGTTTCTGACCGACTAGACTCACTCATTTTTGCTGCCTTCAACAAGAAAAAAGAAAAGATCTGAAGCGTAGCGTTTTTTTTCTATAAAAGTACTGAATAATTACATAGTTCTTGCTTAAATCTCCCATCTTTTACCATCAGTCATATTGCCCTCGCTGAGGCAGCCACAAAGTGAACCTCGGTGTCAGTGTGAACTTAAAAGTCTCCTGCTGCAGAGTTTATGTGAAACCAAAGCCCGTCCATTCTCAGAAACAAGCCCTCGTTGGCCCAGAGCAGTGGGAGGGAAGGAACATCATGTCAAAGGGGAGATGACATTTAAAAACGAAGGCCGAGGTGGTTTCACAGTTTCATAATCTGTCGAGGTTCAGATTCGGCAGTTTTCATGAAGTGAGATGTTTCTAGAAACTACTTTGAAAGGCAAAGTATGTATCAGTTAATCCGACCACTTTGACTCTTCCTCATACTTTATTCTGTATATTTATTATTCCCCATACATACAGTAGCCCATCAGCCTTCCTCTTTGAAGAAGCCTTGCAGCTTTGTGGTTTCCGCGCTATCGATCTTTTATTAAATCCACACAGATGCGTGTGCAGCGAGAGACACTCCTATAACTCTCACCTCTGTGCACTCAGTTCGGGGAAGCATGTAGGTTGGCAGAAACTCGTAACTCGCCCAAAAGCAGAGTGAGGATGAGGATGAATGTGACAGCAGCTATGAAACCAGCTCGCGGCCTCCAACACAAACACATCCGCATAAATCGGCAGAGGTGTATTTGTTTCATTTCATGTTTAGTTTGTGTTTTTCGTGAAATGACAACTCTTTACGTCCGTCGCTGTTTGTTCATTTCTATGGCTCATTTCATTTCTTCAACCTCAATCTGTTCTGATTGTCGGCCCGACGCGGCAGCACAACCTCCCTCCGGCGAAACCAAACCTCCTGACGGCTCACATTACAGCCGAACTGTGCCGGCCACTCCTCGAACATGGAGTTCGAAGGAATAAGCAGTTGATTATTACTTGTGGAGGAGCTTTTCTTCGCTTTCTCACCGGTGCGGGGGATGACCTTCAGAGCTGTGCGGAGGGAGGGGGAGCCGTCAGAATTAATTAAGGCTGCTGCCCCTGTCAAAGAAGTCCAACCAGTGGTTGTGACAGGGGTGTGTGTGATTCTTCCTCCATCTCTCCTCTTCACACACACATATTACTTCTAAATTTACACAAAGCACTGAGGGCTACAATTGTTACTGTAAGGTAGGTGGGCACGTACTTCCTCTAAATGAGACAGGATGAAGAATTACACGCTAAGATTGGCTCATAAAGGAGCCGAAATATATCATTTAGAAAAAAGATACTTGCATACATGTTGTGATTTCTTATCACAGAGATTTGACAAATAAGCAGGGAGGACAAAAGTCAAAGTGATTCCCCAGCACGTTGCAGCCCCCTGACTCACCGTGTCAATCTATCTTTGCCTATTCTCACTGCCAGGGAGTCAAATAGCAAAACTTTGTTACGCCCCCGAGGCACTTTCAAGTAAACACGCTGAAAAAACACCCACTTCATTATTAAACCCTCAGAGAAAATGCTCTTGGAGTGAGATGATGTAGCATTGAGACCAAAAACAGCAACAGGTGGACGGGTCAAACAAGTACAGGACTTGTGTCCCGACTTGTGTTTTTCCTTAACCTAACTAATCAGTTTTATTGCCTAAAACTATAACGTTCTGTTAGAATTCCCAACGTTAACCAATAACCTGCGACTATGCGTTCCAGTTAGGGTGGCCATTTCCTTCACGTCAACGGGGGGGTGGTAAGATGAACGAACAAATCTTTCTTCGAGTCATTTGATATCAAGATATTACCGACCGTTCTCCGTTTAGTTATTTTCTCAAAGGAGGACAAACGAGAATGTGAGCCAAAGCCATCATCGAGCCACCAAACTTTCTTTTCGACATTTAACAACATCCCACTCACTGCCACGTCCACATCTCGCGCTCTCAATGATTTTCTCTCTGTCTGCTTTCCTCAGACTGCTCCACATCCCAAGAGTGGACAGACACATTTTACACAGCTATAACTAATTTTTTTTAACTATCCCCATAGCGGTGAATGTCCACCATCCATCTGCTGGTGAGCCGGCTGTGTGGACCGATCACATTTTTCATCGTTCTAAGACGACCTGGCAATAGATTTTAAGATTTGAAACGTTGACATTGTGATTAAAATATTCATTAGATATTGCTTGGATAGAAATTGAAGCCTGACTGGCCCGAGCAGATTGCAATACACGGGTGTATATAGATGGATGGATGGATGGATGAATACAGTTAACAGAACAGATGGGGAGATGCTAATTCCTAATCATTGGATAATGATCAGGCACAGGACTAAATGAGTGTGCTGGACAGAGATACATTTACAATTTATATTGTAAAATGGAACTGTGCGCTTTGTTGAAAAAAATGCCATTTCCTTAACACAAAACAAAATAAATATCTGAGCATCTTAACCAAAGTATTACATGAGCAGAGAAATGTTCAAGGTAAAAATACAAGCACCATGACACCAGATATTTCCCACATTGGGAGGGTCACAGAACCATCACCTCCGACGACGACATCCTAACGCGGAACAAAAGTCCCACCAAAAGCAGGAGGCCGGAGATCAGCGACGCTAACAGTGGCACAAATGACGGCTAACTTTATGATGTCGCTATTAGATCTCTTTTTTGAAATGACAAATCATAGCTAAAATACACATTTGTAGTAAGAATAAAACAGCCGTCAAAAATGTCTTTGTTTAAGAACAACATTAAATAGAAATACCTACAGTGTGTTTTATAGACGTGGTTCTGATATGGAATAAAGGAACATCTTTGGATTTAAAAATATCATTTCTCTCTTTTCAAGGTTATATCTAAATTGTAAAAGTGTAACTTTCAGCTCTTTTAATCACAACTTATTATTATTATAGTTTTGGACATCACAGATGCACAAAAGTTGTTGTTGCTTAGGATTGTGGGAGGAAGCCGGGGGACCAGGAGAGAACCCACGCACACACGGGGAGAACACGCAAAATAAAACTAATCCTTTCAGACCTACAGGGACAGGAAAGTGTTTGCTAAAAGTCCATTTTTTTTCCGTCTCTGCTGGTGCGGTAGAACTGTACCGCTGGGCCCGCCGACTCCCATTGTAAATCTAAAATCCTCAAGAGATGTTTTGATTGTTGGTGGTAAAACACAAAGCACCAATCATGCACATACCTTTCATTGAACAACAATTCATCATTGCTCCGCGTCAGAGTTTCAAGTTTGCACACAATGGTGGCAACACGGTGGTAATCTGGTACTCTGGCTTCCTCCCACCGTCCAAAAGACATCCTGCAGGTTGATTGGTGACTCCGAATTGCCCGTTGAATGTGAGACTGAATGGGTGTTTGTCTCTATGAGCGCCCTGGCGACCTGTCCAGCGTGTACCACGTCTCTCGCACAACATTAGCTGGGATTGACTCCGGCTGGGAATCTGTTTCTTAGCAAGAAAAAGTTTGGTACCGATTGTCAGGTGTTATCCCAGTGGCAATAACAAAGGCCAACAGACGGAAAAGAAAACATGTCCTGAAACCTCTAAAAGGTTAACATTTCCCCTCGGCAGTTGCAGAGAGCTGTTAGGGATGTTGCACAAGTCGAAACAGTAGAGAAAAGTCACATATTGTCTCTTGGAATATAAACACCTTTCTCTGCTGAGAAGAGAGAAGGAGAAACGGGAGGAAGCAGCACTTTTAATGTGGAATATTTTTTAATAAATGATATAAATGTTCTGAAGATATTCTGCCAACAAGTGGTGGTCTATTTGGTATAATTCCACTCAAAGAAAGAACAAATCCCACTTGTATCCATATATTTGAACAACACTGCAGAGACAGTTAGAGAGGAGTGTCCCTCGGTGTGCTCTTGTTTCTGCTGCAATCGTCCAAGAGTAGAATGACTCGTTCATGGATTCCCGTCTTCTCCAGGCGAGTTTTGTTTCATTCGCATCGAGGTAGTTGGACACCTGATCCGCATTAATTAAAAAAAGAGACGACTGATAAAGGAAAAAGTCAGTCTTTCATTTCACACATCAATCACAAGTTTAAATGAGTAAAGTGTTATTTACCACAGCATTGGCAACTGATGAATAATTAAACTACTGACACGTTTTAATGTTTCTTGAGAACACCTGCAGCGTTAAAAAAAGGTCGTAAGAATGTGGTCACTACAACAATTAAACCTGGCGTAGGATTTAATATTGCTGAGAGTATTGTTGACAGTACGCAATATAAAGCGAACCGCTGACTCGTGATCAAAGTGGCGCTTTTAATAGAGAGAACAGCAAATATGTCTGTTAAGATTTGGCTGATGTGGCTTCCGAAAACAGGCCTAAAAGAGAGTGAATATCGGGCTACGATTGATCAGGTGGTCAGAAACTGGACTGAATAAATAAACATGTCACTCTGGAAGTGCTGATGTCCAGGCCGCCTCTGTAATGCAGCACTGTGTGGTTTTCACATTGAGAATCTGTGTGGGGGAGAGTCGTTGTGGAAAACTGTGGTCCAGGAGACGTCGCAAACTACCACAAAGGCCGCCTTGAGTACTTTACCAATTGTTTACATCTATTTCTTCATAACATCCAAGATGGTCTAGAGCTTCGTTTTTCGGCGAGGTTGCGAGGCGTTGACGACTTACTACTACAGAGCTTTATGGTGTCGATGCGGCCCTGATCTCACATTAGTAAGATCTATACTTATTCTTATTGCCCTGAGACAGCAGGCCTGCATGCTATGGTTCTTCTGTTAATATCTGCAGCTTCATGCACACAACATATCTTGATTGATACAACTACCTATAATTCAGTTTCTATGAACCTGGAATTCATCTCACACTCGGCTGAAAGCCGCCCCACATTTTGGCCGATTTCCCTTCAAGTCTTTTCATGCAATATGTTATTACGACAGAGAAATTGAGTAGCATTAGACATAATTAGTTGGTTATTAACAATTTAAGACCAAGGGCCTCGTTGCCCTTTTCTCATATTAAGCGAGAAGCCTTCGCCGGAGAGCAAACTTTGACAGCCACATCGAGCAAGTCACACAGCTCACTCGGCTTAATGAAAGTTTAAAAGATAGAGCTTTGTCCAGAAATAGACATTTTTAGGGGGGGGAACTGCCACAATATCAATTGGCTTCGATGCACTGAGTCACTGTTAATTGGCTGTAAACGTACTGATTGATGGTGTTAAGTAGACGTAGACAAGCTCTTAAGCTCGTACTAACAAGCCTCCTGCTGCTTTATTGCAGCACATCAATATCCTGCAGTATCTCTGACACTGCGTCTCCACTCACACAGTTGCTCTGCTCGTCCTCATCAGATAGGGGCCTTCCAGCGCTCCCTCAGTGAACAAGTTATGTGACTGTTTTGAGCTCCTTTGTGAACAGTTATCTATCTAGGCTGGCATCTTCCCTGCGTGCTCGCGATGAATGCAGAAGAAGAAAGCCTCAGAGAGCATGTAGTGCGGCTTTTTCATAATTCTGATGCTGGAGACAATATGTCGAAGCTTTGCAAGGGGGAAGAGAGAGTGTTGAATGGTTGCTGGAAGTGTTTCTCATTGCGAGCTTTTCCCATTTGGATTAGTGACTATTGGTGATTTATTGCGCCTCTTTTCGACAAAGAAAATCCACTTCTTTTTCTGATCAATTCAAAACAATTTTCACAAACGTGTGTTCAATGTTGAAAACACTTTCCGAAATAAGCAAATCCAAACTTTGTTGCACATTGATTAAATAATGAATGGCGGACTGTTTACTTATGTGTGCTATGGAGGCAGGAATCTGGATTTAGGTTGGTCGCTAAAAAGCCCTTTCTGCTGTTCTTGTTAGACTGTGCATGTCTCACTCAGACTTTTGAATAATGAATAGATATCTATTCTTGAAAAGTGAGAGTTCGCAACTTCTCTATATACTGTGACTGACAACGCTGTCTTTGTGAACTTGCAATAACTTTGTGGTTCTAAAGCTTGGTTCGGGCTTTTTTGGTTGCCCCCACTAATGTTTGTGGAAACACTGAGTTTCTTTAAGCAAGATGCAACCTTAAACCTGTTTCAGAGGGATGATCCACAATTTTAAATTGAAATAGCGGTGTTGCCTGAAAAAAAGCTGTAGTCTTAAGGAATAGAACATTATGTGTGTGTGTGTGTGTGTGTGTGTGTGTGTGTGTGTGTGTGTGTGTGTGTGTGTGTGTGTGTGTGTGTGTGTGTGTGTGTGTGTGTGTGTGTGTCGGCCCAGCGGCGTGACTGCTTGTCGCTCGTGTGAGCGTGAAGAAGCCCTTTCGAGATCTAAAGACAAATCGCTGCAAAGGTAGCGGGCGTAGCATGACAAGTGTAGCCAAGCGATTATGTGTTGCTTTCAGTGGAGCAGGTGATCCCTCAGTGTCCGCAGGCAGGGGGGTGAAGCACCTCAGCAGCGCCGAGAACATCAAGGACCCGGCGAGTTGCGAGCTCCGGCTACGCCTTGCCAGATCGAATGATAGGGGTTACGTATACAGCCGTCCTCGCCGGGGGTTTTGTTGCTAGAAGTGTGAAAAAATGGATGCCTGCACCGATGTGGTGTGTTCATTATGTCCGTGCTCATTGGTAAACATGAGACAAGAGGCTTGAGGTGATTAGAAGAGGTCGCTCATAAAGCAGATAAACAAATGTTTAAAAATGGAGCTACTTATTAATTACATTGTGTCTTTTTCCAAGGGGGCCTGCGAATAGGGAGAGTAAAGTCTTAAATAATTAGAAACTATCTGTTATGAGAAAGAAAGTGGCTGTGGCTTCCTCACCGTTCCCCGCTGATGGAGCCTCAAACCTGGCGTCAGCATGACCGCACATCCTGCATCCTCCCACTGCGCCAAGACTTAAGGCTCAGAGGAATAATTTGTCTGGGAGCAGTCGATTTAACATAACTGACTCGTCCACTTGGGCATGAAGCGCCGGCTAAGATTGCCGCGGATACGCAAGTCATCTTTTTGAGAATGTTCTGGGGATTTTTACGCAAAATAGATTTACAGAGTTGTTTTTCCAACTTGACGACCACAACATTGATATATGAATAACCGATTCACCTGGAGATGAAAAAAAGATGTATGGCTCACAGTAGGTTTCCATATGGCAGCAATACCGGATAATTACTCCGTAATTACCTTGAATGTTTGCACGCCGGACCATTCGCCCCGCCAGCTGTCATTTTCGAGGCATCTGCAGGATATCGCAGCGTGCAGCAGCTCACACCGTGGTCCCCTTTTGACCACCCGGGGTCCCGTGCCCATTAACTAACAGACCTGCCGCTACCTTTCCTCCTGATAAGTGCCCTCGTGACTTAATAGAAACTTCAGCCGCGTGGCATCGCTGTGAGCTCACCCTTCACAAACGGAGGTGGCTGTTTATTCAGCAGCTGCTGGAACCGAGGCCCCACGGCCAATCGGCCGATTCGAGGAATACCATTACTGAACATTCCAGAGTGGATGGTTGTTCCGTTGATGTGCTGTTTTTAGGACCCTCAACGGCAGACTGAATATAAATCACACACCTCTCGCCCCCACACAGCGGTGTCCCAGGTGTATTTTCTGAGCGGTTTGAGGGCTACAGTATGCATCGTAGGGGTGTAGTGGTGTCGCCCTCCCTTATAGTTGGTGAGGGGCCCACCTCTGCACTTGTTTCTCGTCTCGTCCCTTATGTATCTACCTGGAGGCTGAGTTGTCATCGATACAGACGGCACAGGCACAAACGGTGAACAATGACGACCTACAGTACATGAAGGAATCATTTCACTCAAAACGTCCCCAAGCAGCAAAGAAAACAGATTTATACTTGTGCACTCATGTTTACAGCACGTATACTGCTCGTATTAAGTTCAGATATTGCACCTATAATTTGTCTGTTTAAAGAATTCACGTTTATCTGACAGACGAACCGCTGTCTCTGCTTTTTATTATGTGTTGTGCTGCTAGATGATATGCGAGACCTCCCTTGCTCACATCTGACAGGCATATCTGATTCTTATTTTGCATTGCAGGGGCCCAGGGACTGGTGTAATATGCTTGGAGTTTTTGGATTGCTGTCAAGATTGCTGCTGTATTTCCAACAAAGTCATTTTTTTTCAGTCGGCAGATAAGCCTGGAATTAATTTCACTGCGCAATTCTGCTTCTGCTGTTTTAGGATTTGCAAGCAAGAGATCTTTTGGCTTTATGTTATCTTTAAAGAATCCAACAAAAAAAAGATTCTGCACCTTATTCTTGACACACAATTACTCTGGCAAAAGCTGGTTAAGTAAATAATTCACTCCCAAGATCCTTTTATCAACACCGGTATGTTTTTTATATGAAACACGTTGAGTAAGACATATTTTTAACTTAGCAATAATTCATCCAATGAAAAAGTTTCCAGATAACCTCGTAACCACAATTTGAAACGCTGACTACCATTCCACATAACGATGGTCCTCATTTGCCTCTGAATGATAGTTTCAGTGAATAACCTGCCTAGTTATTGATGCCAGCAGTGTCTCTTCAGGGTTAAAATTGTATCAAAGACTCAGTGGGAATAAAATGACATCCAGCCTTTCTGTGTTGTTTGAGAGGGATGACGCACCGCAAACAACATTTAGAAAGAGGGAAGAGTTTCATTTTTCTTCCATTGGTTTTCAATTTGTGAGGCTTTACGTATCCATACGGTCTGTGACTGCACATAGATAATCGCTTAGTCTGGGAATCAAATTGCCCATCACATCACTTGTTATTGTGACAGCACAGTTAAAGAAATAACTCCTAGTGAAGTAGAGGACATGTGCAGAACAATGTCTTTTGATGTCCTCGCAGTGCAGCATGCAGGCTTTGTAGTCACAGACCAGGGGCCCTCCAACCAGTGCAGGAGGCCTGATAGAAACTTCAGGTTTCTGATAGAAACCAGAAACTTAAAGGAGTCGAATGTGATGTATGTAGATTTGATCGCATTAATCTCGGCCTTAATTAATCTCATAGATTAGATTATATGAGTATTCATGCCAAGAGTCACATGTGAAAATTGTTAGTCTCTTCTCCGCTAAATATGAGCTTAGCTTAACGAAAGAGCAAGTCTGGCTCTTTTGAAGTCCAAGTAATTTAGAGATTCAATCTTTATTAATGATATTAATTATATCTCCTTTGCTTGGGCCGCATGGTGACAAAAACGCTACTAAAGCCAGACTTTCACTTTGTTGAAGCACCTTTGGCAGCAATTACAGCCTCAAGTCTTCTTGGATGTGATTCCACAAGCGTGGCACACCTATTTCTGGCCAGTTTCTCCCATTCTTCTTTGCAGAACCTCTCAAGTTCCATCAGGTTGGATGGGGAGTGTCGGTGCACAGCCATTTTCAGATCTCTCCAGAGATGTTCAATGGGGTTCAAGTCAGGGCTCTGGCTGGGCCACTCAAGGACATTCACAGAGTTGTGCCGAAGCCACTCCTTTGTTCTCTTGACTGTGTGCTTCGGGTCGTTGTCCTGTTGGAAGATGAACCGTCGCCCCAGTCTGAAGTCCAGAGGGCTTTGGAGCATCTTTTCATCGAGGATGTCTCTGTACATTGCTGCATTCATCTTTCCCTCAATCCTGACTAGTCTCCCAGTTCCTCCAGCTGAAAAACATCCCCACAGCACGATTCTGCCACCACCATGCTTCACTGTAGGGATGGTATTGGCCAGGTGATGAGCAGTGCCTGGTTTCCTCCAGACATGATGCTTGGCATTAAGGCCAAAGAGTTCAATCTTTGTTTCATCAGACCAGAGAATTTTGTTTCTCATGGTCTGAGAGTCCTCCAGGCGGGCTGTCATGTGCTTTTTACTAAGTGGCCATTCTACCAAACAGGCCTGATTTGTGGAGTGCTGCAGAGATGGTTGTCCTTCTGTAAGGTTCTCTTCTGGAGCTCTGTCAGAGTGACCATCGGGTTCCTGGTCACCTCCCTGACTAAGGCCCTTCTACCCGATGGCTCAGTCTGGCTGGGCGGGGAAGAGTCTAGGAGGAGTCCTATTGGTTCCAAACTTCTTCCATTTGCGGATGATGGAGGCCACTGTGCTCATTGGGACTTTCAATGCTGCAGAAATCTTTCTGTACCCTTCGCCAGATCTGTGCCTCGATACAATTCTGTCTCGGAGGTCTACAGATAATTCCTTGGACTTCATGGCTTGGTTTATGCTCTGATATGCACCTGTCACCAGTGATACCTCATACAGACAGGTGTGTGCCTTTCTCAATCATGTCCAATCAACTGAATTTAGCACAGGTAGACTCCAATCAAGGTGTAGAAACATCTGAAGGATGATCAGTGGAAACAGGATGCACCTGAGCTACATTTTGAGTGTCATGGCAAAGGCTGTGAATACTTATGTACATGCTATGTTTTCGTTCTTTATTTTAACAGATTTGCAAATATTTGCAAAAAACTTTTTTCACTTTGTCATTATGGGTTGTTGTGTGTAGAATGTTCAGGAACATAATGAATTTTATCAATTTTGGAATAAGGCTGTAAAATAACAAAATGTGAAAAAAGTAAAGCGCTGTGAATACTTTCCGGATGCACTGTATATATATATATATATATATTAGAGCAGGGGTCAACATTACAAACCACACATTGCATGCTGAATGGGGATGTGTGAGGATTTAATAAAATAAACTGTAAGCCATACCTGAATTGCGGTGATGAAAGGTAATTACAGTTCATTAGAAAAAGTGCTTTTGGAGCAGAACTCTGACATTCCCTTTATGGTAAATTAGATTCAAGGGGATCAGCGTGACCTGCTTTTTAAATGGCTTCTATAGCGTTCTGAAGGAACAGCTGCCTCTTACCCCTATGATTAACTTATAAGTCTTGATTGGTTCTCAAGCCTCCTCAGTTGTGCAGCAATTAATACTCGGCTAAAACGCTTTGAAAATGTGCTTCGCCCCCCGTTAGGATTTCACGCCCCGCTGAGCAATGGAGCAATATTTTGATTGTGGAGAGGGACTACTCATCTTGCATTTCTGTTAAAACAAGCATCATTACATTTTTTGACCTCAAGGGCTGCAAACTTTCTGCAGACCTCAGACATGCATTTAAATACTCTTCCGTATTCAGTCATGCAAACAGTAAATTTACCCCACCCAAAAAGAATTTAATTCTCAACTGACTGAGGGGGGTTAATTTGTGTTACCGAATTAAAGGTAAAAAATGTGTTTTAGGCTGTGGAACTGGTCTTTATTTGGTCCAACAAAAAGAAACTACGCTTCAAAGACACCCATTAAAGGAAAGGCTCTTTACTACAACAAAAATGCACTTATTTAGAAGGGAAACATTGAGCATGAGGGAGATTCTTGGATAGCAATGGAAACATTAACTAGTCTTTTATTTCTCCTCTTTGGAAGCCCTTTCTTTGAAGATGCAGCGTCACCAGGAAGCTACACATTAAAACAGTTAAATAATTCCAAGTAAGTCAACTAGCAGCCCACTTAAACAGAAAACAATTGGAACTATCGAAATCACACAGTGAAGAAAAACTAGTGCTTTGACTGTCAAACACATTAGAAAGAGAGAGGATGATGAAAGGAACACGATCAGAAGAAACAGGCAGACTAACAAGTAGCTGACAAACTGCTGGTGTGTCTTCTTCTTTGACAATTATCATGCCAGTCTTTTCACTGTTCTTCTTATGTTGTGTTTTTTTTCTTATTTAGGATCTTAGTGCCTTGTGAGTCATTTCTGTTGTGTTTTTTATTCCACCTGCATGCTCAGCAGATGGCACGACTCAAAGCTTGTCAGTGACAGAGGACTGTCCACCATCTGCATCATTCTTGAATATATTGTCAATCAGTGCAGGAAAAACATCTCTCCTACAGGTCAATGTCGTATTTGTGTCTTGTTCCACAGTAAAACCAAAATGTAAAGTGTGCTCAGTTAAAAACAGCACACACTTATCACTTAAATGTGAGATTGCCGATTGGCCTGCTTCATATTATTATTAGACTTGCTAATGCATGCTAATGGGTTATTGTGCATACAGCCTTTTATGTTTGTTTATTTCATCTGTTGGATGCCGTGCCACTTACCATAACCATGTATACTGTTGGGTATTTTCAAGCGAGATCGAGGCAACATCTGGATGGCCTGTCAACGCCTCTCAAAACGGCGATGTGTGAGCTACCAGTGCTAACGGGCCCTAACCTGAGCGGGAGCCAAAGGTTGCCGTAATGCCTCTGATTAAGATCTCATGATCTCTGAGCAATGCAGCGGCTCATCGCCACACATTGGCTTCTCCCTCCTGTCCCACTTCCTCGTGCCAGTCCCTCCTTTGAGCGAAGCACGTTGTTCCTCTGATCTCACGCCTGCCTACGAGGCCGTGGGCTCACTTGGAACCTACGCCTCCCCATTGGGCCTCCGTACTGTCAAACTCTCTGAGGGGGCCATCCTGCCTCCAATCTTCCCTCAACCCTTCTGCCACTCAACATTGCTCATTTGAAGGAAGTTCATTCATTATGTAATGTCGTCTTTAATTATTTATCCTCCAGCTTCCATTAGCATGCAGGGAGCTCACCCGGTTCCGCGTGCCGTTCGACAGTGGTTATCCGTGTGTTTGCTGCCTTAAATGCTAATAGTTTTTACGCAGTATGTCATGCAGCTCCCTGCGGGCGAGATACAAGACTTACAATTCATTCCAGGTGTTAAATCTAAATTGTCGTCTCTACAGGCTGGGAAATGAGTGTATGTGAGCCAGTGGGTGCGTTTAAAGGGCTTTAAGTTATAGGGTTAAGATTTTTTTAATTGTGTATTCATTTGTGTGAATTAAATATGTATTTTGAAAAGCCTCAGTGCAAACCAGTTGTAATGATGATCTAGCTGTTAAAAGGTTCGTCTCAATAAGGCAAAATATGTTGGTTGTATAATCTGACCTCCGCTTTTTCTTCAAACTGCTGCTCATAATGCAACTGGAGCCAAGCAATGTGGTTGAGTGTTGGATTCCCTCCAAGAAGAGTCACTTTATTGATCTTTTATTGAACCTTTTATAGCTATTGGGGCTTTTGTATCTTTTCTTATTATACGTCTTCACTAAATTGCTTCAACTAAAGGCCTTGCGCTCAACTACAATTGTTGAGCAGTGTTTGAAGTTGAATCAAGCAGATATTAGTTTTGCCTTCAACTATATCTTAGACTCAAATATTCATTTCTATGGACTCGGATTCATTATAACTTTTGTCCGTTTTTAATCATTTAAAGAGCGCTTTATGGCCTAATTAATTATTATCACTGTTTCCTTTGCACTTACAAATCTAATGTTATTACCAAGACATCTTACTGGATGATGGGGAGATAGGAGTATAACTAAATGTTTTCAGTGAAAATTCTT
Source organism: Gasterosteus aculeatus (assembly GCF_964276395.1). Classification (NCBI taxonomy): domain Eukaryota; kingdom Metazoa; phylum Chordata; class Actinopteri; order Perciformes; family Gasterosteidae; genus Gasterosteus; species Gasterosteus aculeatus. The sequence continues at coordinate 7,062,747 of NC_135693.1, read as the reverse complement.
CTATTCTAATTCTTGCAAAATCTATGAAAGACTAATAATTGATCACAGGGATTTGTCAAAAGTGAAGTTTGAAGAGACTGTTTGATGTTGCAGATTAAAAACAAAAAGGTTAGCGCCGACCAAGATAAACCACGTGGTTCTCAGGTTTGTGTTTGTTTTTTATTCTATTTGCATCGTTTCTGCTTTTTCTTGTGTTACCAAGTAAACTGTATTTGCGTCACCAATTGGCCTCTATTTTGATTTCGTTCTTTCATGTTTTAGTCTTTGAGTCTTCGCATCTCAGACATCTGAAACAGATCTCCACATGAAACAATTGTGAAGCTTGCATCTCACCATCAACAGGTACTTTTCGGGATATAAAGTTCAATATAATTTTAAAATGAGGGGCATGAAGAAGCTGAACCGAAAGACAATGTAGAAGGAAACATGTGCAGTAAAAATATTTGTAGACAAAAAAAGATTCTTTTTTCGCTTATCTTCAAGGCCGTTTGGGTAGCTTCTAATCCGGATGTTTAAGTATGAAGGACAGAAAGGTCAAATGACAAGCCGTGAACGTGGCTTGTGTCTGTGTGAAGTTGGTAATGGAAAAGTTGGGATCCTCTGTGCAAAGAGGTCAGGTGAACAATCCAGTATACCTGAGCCAGAAGGAAAGCTGAAATGTCACAGGGAAGCAAGGCCTGTCAAGGCCTCTGGCCCAGAATATCACAGTCGGTCCTGCTTCCCAATGCACACCCAGGGACCAGCACAGGTCGACACTTTCAGCTTCCAGCTCCTCACTTTTAGGTGGGATCCAAAGGACCTTGAAGTGCTAAAAGCAAACGGCAGTGATTGCTCCCGTGGCTTTGGGCAGGAGCGGCATCACAATGACATATTGGGTCTGACGGCTTCCGACGTGGGACATCCTGCAGTGCCCAAGAGCCCAACATGGGCTAAGGTAAAGAGTTTGACATATTGATGCCCCTGCTGTAATATTGATGTCCATTGCGACGTGTGAAAAGCCCGTCTGACTTTCCATTGTGGTGATTATGTGCAGGACTGACCTTCATCCTATACCTCCTCTTTGAGGTATTGCTTGTGGGCCGTTCTGCATCTTAACCAACTAAGAAGTGTCAGCTGGATCACTTGTAGTACCAATTTCATTTTTATGTATTGCAAGTATATTAAGGGAGACCCCAGGGAGCGGAGATTCAGCTGTTACAGGAGCTAATTATGATCCAAATAAACAATCAAGCCAGATGGCGCCAGAACAAACAAAGCGTTTTAATGACATTTGTGAGTTGGACTCACAAATTGCATGAGAAGCCACTGCTGGCTTGAATTGTAGAAAGCTGAACATGGAAGGAAAACATTTTGGCATAATTGCAGATGGCAGATTTAAGATCTCTAGCCATGGCCTGATGTATTTTAATCGACATTTCACCCAAGAATTAAACATTACTCAGTTTTGGTAAAAGGTGTCCAGACATGACAGATATGAGAAATGTCCGTAAGACAACTTTTACTAAGAAAAAAAACAATATTTTGGCACCTGTGGGTATTATTATGGATGTTAAATAACATATAGGTCCTCGTACAATTCGGACCACCTGCACAATCTGACAAAGGTTTCATGAAACAAGCATCTCTCCATCTTTTATTGCAAGATACATGTGTGTAGCAGGGAAAGTAACACGTTTACGCTCAAAAGCGATGTCTTCAAATGCTCCCTCCGCCATGTGGGAAAGATTTTTTAAAGAGCCGACTCCCACAGTCAGTTCATGCCCTTAACAGCCAAAGTTACCTCTTCACATAAGAACAAAGGTGTCTGCCAGCTGGTACCAAAAGCAAAGTGAACTCTGGCTCCGGCTTTGACTCGGCTTTGTCTGTAATCTCCCATGAGCACTGTGGGCCAAATCCGGGGGGAGGCAAATTTCCGATAACCGGGATGGATTTGATATGTAAGGAACCCTGAACCCTGAACCAGTATAGACAGCTCTGAGGAAAAGGAAGCTGCAACGTGTGGTAACTCTCAGGAGCAGTCACAGACAGCCAGAGAAATAGAGGAGTTTGTTGAGGTCAATGTTAAACCTTGTAGTTTAGGCTTTCACATCAATAGATTTCGTGAAGGGAAAACAAAACGCCTACAAAATCTGACCTCGCAGGGGAGTACTCTGGTCGTGCTTTAAAGTGCTAAAAGCCTAGCCGCCATTTTCTCGACAGATGTGGGTTCAGAAAAATAAATAAGGTAGATCTCTGTTATCCTGTCTAGCAAGCACAAACAAGGTCTGTTGTTCTGCCTGTTCAGTCATAAAAAATGATTAAAAACGGCATAATCTGTCCTGTGATCCACTTTGCATCCCCCCCCCTCTCCGCTCTTCACTGTAAACAAGCTTATTAAGGGCAGAATACGTCACCTCTTTAGAATTCGCGCAGAAACACAGCACCCTGCTTGTTGTGTGTCTGAAGGGCGAAGTCTTAATCTACAGAGCCACATTGTTGCAGCAGGAGCCGGCTGTTTGTCGGCAGCGACTTGGTGTCAGTCAGTGTGAGTTCTGCTGACTCCGTTGTCCTGGTGGGCATCACAGGAGGCGGGAGAGCAAGAAGATAGAGACTTCAGATTCTTTCCGAGCAGCCAGGCGTCGGAAATGGGAAAAGCAGACCGCAGGACCTTGAGGGAAACCCCTGATAATAATTTTGTTTTATAGTTAATCCCACAACTGAATTATTCATATGAGGCAATTGTATCATATCTCTTATTTGATTCACAGTAGAATGGGGGTCTGGAAACAGTTCTTTGAAGTTTTGAAATGTTGGCCGTTGGCTGAGGGAATAAGTTAACAAAAACATTTTTTTTGTATTAGCGAATAATAGTGTATCCTTCTTTGAGTGCACATGACAGCTAACTGTTATTGTCTTATATCCGTTCATGACAGTATTTTTCTTCTTTCGACAAGAAGACAATATACAGTGACAGCCACTTGGAGAGGGACGTGATCTGGTATTTGTTTCACGTAAACAAATCCTCTACTGTGAACACGTTGATTGTGTTGGGTTGTGTTGGATTGTGTGCCTTTTCAAGGTGCTCTCGGGTGAACAGTCACAACAAATTGGGAGACTTAAACTAAATTAAGTTCAGAAAATCATGCTCAAACTGATCTGTTGTCAAAAAACTTTTAACTTTATACTAACCCATAGCCTTGTTCTACTAACCCATTGCATTAGCATTTCATTTTACTTTATTTTATTACTTGTGCACTGCTGTCTTGTTGTCTATTGTTACACTGTCTACTGTCACGCACCAACCGCCAAGACAAATTCCTTGTATGTTTGACATATTTTGGCAATAAATGTTTCCTGATTCCTGATTCTCTGTTCCAATCTCTGTTTTTTTTTTATGTAGAAAAAGTTTCGACGTTATTAACGTCTCTTTGAAATAAACTGCGCTGGAAAAAGGTTATTACACATTGGGAGTCCGAGTGCATTCCCCTTTTCCCCAACCCTCTCCCAGCTGCTGTGACATGTAATACTCATAGCACCCATTACAGTGGGAGCCGGCATCTGTCCTCGTGAATGTCAGGCCATGAGTGAGGGCAGAGCCTACGATTGCACTCCTTAATATGCAGCTGCGGCTCATTGAATTCTTGGGGTTGAGGGAGCGAATGAAACCACAAAACACCTGCCTCGCTGGGACAGGCAAAGGTTCACCATACAAACGCAAGATAGAGGCACATCTCTGTCGGCGGCTGAAGCCCCCCAACAGCTGAAGCTGTGGAAACCAATGCGGATCTTGTGTTTTTTTCGGGAAGTTCACATCTCTCTGCTTGGGTTGGTTAAACCAGTCCAATCTGGCGTCCTGGACTGGAATGAGGAAAAGAAATCTGGAAAATTGACTGCATCTGCCGCACGGCCATTTCCCGATCGATCGCTGCGCTGTGTAGGGGGAATTATCCCATTGCTGGAAGGTCCACAAAACAACCTCCTCAAATCACATCCAATAACAACCCATTTGTATCGATCCCGCTGTGTGGAGTTTTTGACCGAGATTTTGAGATGTGTGTGAATTTGACATCATGAATTTGAAAAGGAGGAAAAATACCACGTGGCACATAACACTCTGTGTTATACATGCCAGGCCCTTTAAGAGGAAGAAATGAGTTAGACCGAGATTTGAGCTCAGCAAAGAGGGACGAGGATGAGATTGCTTCGGTAAGCCTGTTAACGTCTCCGTGTTGGGGACACACACACATACACATGGACATGAGAAAGTGTGTTCAACTAGCCAGTGTACTGCATGCTCTGTTCATCCCTAACCGTCATGTTTGGCTCGCCTGAAACCTTTTATCATGTTTGAGCAACCCCACATGAGCCTTTTTAGGTTTAGTTTATTTCTTCTTTTCTGTAACAAATGCAAATGAAGTCTGGAAGATATCAGAAGTCCTGTCCTGAAAATGCATTATGACTGGTCGTTTACTACAGGCAGACAATATCTATTTGCTCAAACCTGCAACTTAGAGTCTCTCCTTATTCTAGAGAAGGTTTATGCTCTTCATATCAAGAAACATAATTAGTGTGTGTGTGTGTGTGTGTGTGTGTGTGTGTGTGTGTGTGTGTGTGTGTGTGTGTGTGTGTGTGTGTGTGTGTGTGTGTGTGTGTGTGTGCGCAAGCACATAAAAAAATCAGGTGCCAGATTTATCCTATTTGGGGTTTTCAAGCTGTACCTGTTATCCTTCACTTTCGGCGCAGTGTGAATTCCATAGTGATTCATTAGTAATTAGTTTGTGGAAACTTGATTAAAGGTGTTCTCCAGCAATTGAGTGTTGCACTTTCTCAGGGGACTAACAAAACAAGGGTGAAGAAACAAATGCTCGTTTCTCTGAACTAGACCGTACCTCCTTGTTCCTTCTACAAGGGTCACTCATTATATGACATCATAAAGAGGCCGTATCTGGTTTACTCATCATTTATTCAATGTTTTTTTAGAAAGCATTTTTGATCAAGTTTTGATCTGTTTTTAAAAGGCGGTTGCTAGTGGCTAAAGGAGAAGTGTTGTCACGCTGACCAGTCTACCTTTACAGCCTCGCCGTATGAGGGGCCGTTTAGGACTTAACTACTGAGACTCTCTCACGCGTACTAAGGAAACAGTAGTTCATATAAGCGCTTCTCACCAATAACTGTAAGAGGATCTCACTTGTGAGTGTAGGAGCATCACACTAGTGAATGTAAGAGCATCACACTAGTGAATGTAAGAGCATCTCACTAGTGACTGTAGGAGCATCACACTAGTGAATGTAAGAGCATCTCACTAGTGACTAGAAGCATCTCACTAGTGAATGTAAGAGCATCTCACTAGTGACTGTAGGAGCATCTCACTAGTGACTGTAGGAGCCTCTCACTAGTGAATGTATGAGCATCACACTAGTGCGCATAAAAGCATCTCACTAGTAACTGTAAGAGCATCTCGCTAGTGCATGTAAGAGCATCTCACTAGTGACTGTAGGAGCATATCACTAGTAACTGTAAGAACATCTCACTAGTGAATGTAAGACCATCTCACTAGTGACTGTAAGAGCATTACACTAGTGAATGTAAGAGCATCTCACTAGTGAATGTAAGAGCATCTCACTAGTGACTGTAGGAGCATCTCACTAGTGAATGTAAGAGCATCACACTAGTGCGCATAAAAGCATTTCCCTAGCAACTGTAAGAACATCTCACTAGTGAATGTAAGAGCATCTCACTAGTGACCGTAGGAGCATCTCACTAGTGACTGTAGGAGCATCTCACTAGTGAATGTAAGAGCATCACACTAGTGCACATAAAAGCATCTCACTAGTAACTGTAAGAGCATCTCACTAGTGAATGTAAGAGCATCACACTAGTGCGCATAAAAGCATCTCACTAGTAACTGTAAGAGCATCACACTAGTGAATGTAAGAGCATCTCACCAGTGACTAGGAGCATCTCACTTGTGAATGTAAGAGCATCACACTAGTGAATGTAAGAGCATTACACTAGTTACTGTAGGAGCATCTCACTAGTAAATTTAAGAGCACCTCACTAGTGAATGTAAGAGCATCTCACTAGTGAATGTAAGAGCATCACACTAGTGAATGTAAGAGCATCTCACTAGTGACTGTAGGAGCATCTCACTAGTAAATTTAAGAGCATCACACTAGTGAATGTAAGAACATCTCACTAGTGAATGTAAGAGCATCTCACTAGTGACTGTAGGAGCATCTCACTAGTGAATGTAAGAGCATCACACTAGTGACCGTAGGAGCATCTCACTAGTGAATGTAAGAGCATCTCACTAGTGACTGTAGGAGCATCTCACTAGTAAATTTAAGAGCATCACACTAGTGAATGTAAGAGCATCACACTAGTGCACATAAAAGCATCTCACTAGTAACTGTAAGAGCATCTCACTAGTGAATGTAAGAGCATCTCACTAGTGACCGTAGGAGCATCTCACTAGTGAATGTAAGAGCATCACACTAGTGAATGTAAGAGCATCTCACTTGTGAATGTAAGAGCATCAGACTAGTGACTGTAGGAGCATCTCACTAGTAAACTTAAGAGCATCACACTAGTGAATGTAAGAGCATCTCACTAGTGACTGTAGGAGCATCTCACTAGTAGATTTAAGAGCATCACACTAGTGAATGTAAGAGCATCTCACCAGTGACTAGGAGCATTTCACTTGTGAATGTAAGAGCATCACACTAGTGAATGTAAGAGCATTACACTAGTGATGTAAGAGCATCTCACTAGTGACTGTAGGAGCATCTCACTAGTAAATTTAAGAGCACCTCACTAGTGAATGTAAGAGCACCTCACTAGTGAATGTAAGAGCATCTCACTAGTGACTGTAGGAGCATCTCACTAGTAAATTTAAGAGCATCACACTAGTGAATGTAAGAGCATCTCACTAGTGAATGTAAGAGCATCACACTAGTGAATGTAAGAGCATCTCACTAGTGACTGTAGGAGCATCTCACTAGTAAATTTAAGAGCATCACACTAGTGAATGTAAGAGCATCTCACTAGTGAATGTAAGAGCATCACACTAGTGAATGTAAGAGCATCTCACTAGTGAATTTAAGAGCATCACACTAGTAAATGTAAGAGCATCACGCTAGTTTGTATACATAAAATCTCACTAGCATACCGGAAGGCATATTTAAGTCACAGAATGCAATTTTATGACTTTTTCAGACAAGAAGTTAGTTGTTCAAGCAACATTTCTGCGGTCGGTTTATCAACATTCAGCCTTGATAACGATTTGCTACAAGGATGTCGGAGATGTGAGGTCTAGTTAACGGGACCTCCTGACTCCTCCAGCCATGGGCGGTCAGCCGCATCTCACGCCGCAGAGAGCAGCCTGTTCTCGGCCAGACTTTCTTGTAATGAACTTATCTGGTCAAAAAGGTTGTTAAGACGCATACTCCCGTGACAAAAGTTCCAGATGTAGACTCAGTGGCAGACATTTGGCTACAGCTCGAGGAATTGAAGCAGTCAGCGGCTGTCCTTCAGGTGTAAAGAGAGTAAAAAAAGGCTTTCTCTTCAATAATAAATGACGGGAGAGCTCAGCTGGATGAAACGCTGTGCAGAAGGATGAGGATCAATAGGTGTAGGTGTATTTATCAGATCCTATGGACAGGACATGCTGTGTCTTCGTCTCTTCCACATGCCTCCACAGGGGTATAGTTACCAGATAGAAAATTGGGTTCACAGTTTACTGGCTAGAATTCCTCCAACGTATCTGTGACTACTCTGTAATGCAGCATATAGACAGTGCTGAATCCGTACACGTCTGTAAACTGTACTTAAAATCCTGTGATGTGTTTTTTAATGAGCCGTCAACATTTTCTATCTCTGCTATCTTGAACGGCAACTATCATAATGATGGGGACCGACCATTGGCTTTTTTTCATCCCAATTATACACTCGTTGTCCTCTTGTTCATTTTAAGGGATTGGCTCATTGGACGGCAACGTCAGCTGATCGTTGCACCACTTTGATCCGTGCTGAAACATCTCAATTAACATCAGCACCAAGATCAGGTCAAAATGGCCGTTTGTCCAATATTGTCCGGTGTTAGATGAAAACTTAAATCTAAATTCCCCCATACAAAGGATTGACTTTTTCAGAAAGCTTTTGGACTTTGCTATGGGATGGTTATATAACTAGCAATATGTGGCTCTGTGATCCTTTGACATCATCCCACTTACATTGGTGCGTGATAATGAGAAGGCTCACATGGGTCCACAGAATATGTTTTAATCCCTTACGTCGGGGGCCAGAGGAACAAAGACAGTCAGAGAAAGTCGACAGCAACTTAAACTAAGTTTAGTTTCTAAGCCGGTGGCTGTGAGGAAGTTTGTTTTGAATAAATAATGGATCATTTTAGGTTTGATCGCTGTGAACAACAATGGAAATTCACACATTTGACAATACAATTTGGGTGGATACTAGCTAAATGACCCAGTCCAAATCTGGCCTCTCGGTTAATTGTTCTAGCAGATTATTTGTTATATTTTGACATCTGACTTGCAAGACATTACATTTTTTGATGAGTGGATCTCTCTATTCACAATCTCCTTCTGAGTCGCAAAATCCAAACAATTCATTACTATTCCTAATCCTCAAAACTCTGGCCAAATAAATTCCCGATCTTCCTATCAGCTTTAGCACTGCAGTATGAAAGTTAATCACCGGAAAGTCATTGCTGGACTTCAGTGATATGTTTATGGTGATAGAGCCATTAAGATTGGTGTGAGAGTTTAAACGAGGTGACGAGGAGTAAGATGCTGAAAAAGGAGCTGAGTCATTGAGGTGACAGTGTGTGGACAAGATAATAAAAACCTCAATGATATCTAAGAGAGGGAGTGAGGGACAGTAAATCTGTAATCTGTGCCTGAAGATGCGATAACCCATTACCCACACAAAGATAACATCTGGTCCCCACACTCCTCGCTGGTATGAAATAACAGGCCATTTTACATTAAAGTTTCTTTTGCCTTTCTAATCCCTGGGCTCAGGCCGTGAGAGCCTTTCTTGTAATCATTTGGACAGCCGTACATAAACAATCTTAATCTCCTCGAAACTTCAGAAAATTAACAAGCCTCATTTTGTGTAAGGCTGCCCAGCTGTTTCCCACACAGGCGTGAAATGAATGAATATACCGGCGAGCCAAGACTCTATTCCAAATAGGCTTTCAGCATTCACCTCAATATTTTGCCATATAATGCAAACCCATTAGATGTAATGACCTTATGTCATACGCGATCACTGCAACCATCTCACAAGTGGTGTTGGAATTGACAATCCACCTCAGCATTTTGGCTCTTCCCATCTAGATGTTTGACGGTGTCACAGAAACTATTAAATCTGATGTTTTGAAATAAATCTATTTATGGTCATGGTTACTCTTGTTTCAAAATCAAACAATGCCATTTCTCTAAGAAGAGAGCAAAGCATTCCCATTCAGTATATTGTCAGACACTACAACACGCAGCAATATTGTTTTCCTCCCTGCTTTTTTTATTATATTGCCTCAAGCAAATAATGCAGCATTCTGGGTAAACATAGCCGGAAAATGGTAAAGTACAATCCAAAAATGAAGATGTCTTGAATTCAACAAAAAGGTTTTCTTCACTACAGAATCAAACACATCTGCACAAAATGAATCAAGACCGTGATCTTGGCCTTGGAAAAGAATCCATCTGGAGAGGCAACCACCGAGCAGCTTCACTGAACCATGTGATGGGATGTGTGGGCGTCTTGACATATAAGTGCACAACATTACAGCGCCGCACTGCGGAGGAGTTTCTTCAATTCCAATATGCAGAATTAACAGAATACGATTTGATGAGTATATGCTTCAGATCCGTACTGCAGCTTCAGGTATTCTCTTCCACATATCTGGGTCAAATGTCCCATTTGTCTGTCTTGGTTCCTTGCCTTTGAGTTTTCGAAGATAGTCGCCGATGTGTCAAATATCTGGCGAGTTGGCATATGTGACTTTGTGCCGGTTTATACATCTGGGTCACACAAAACACACTGAAAACCTTTGACAGGACTTTGTTGTCATCATTATATACGCAACGACACGTTGCAACTTTGTTGTATTAGTTTTTTGTCACTGTTTTCTGTCTGTATACTAAGCTAAGCTAAGGTAACCAGGGGGCTATTGCACAAAAGTAGAATAAAGAAATCCAGGATAACTGAAAAGGCGCAGCTTGACGTGGTCTGATTGGCTCATCGCGGCTTAATCGGTTGCACGTTTGCCGAGCCAGGATGAGAAAACGGAGCTAAGTCAATCCAGGTGCACATAGCTGGGATCAGTGCACGTTCACGGCTTTCTTAAAAAAGACCACCGTATTGATCACAGATTTACTGATGCAGAAATGGAGACGCGTGCGGCATATTTTTCACCGCTGAGTAGCAACTAATCATGGAAACTTATGAAGCATATAATATGCAAAAGTAAAGAAAAAACGGCAGCTGTAATTAAACAGAGAGAAGTAGCCTGGCAGACAGACCGGACCGACTGAATGTAGAAAGATTTAAAAATATCTACTTACTAGGAACTGTTTTAAATGCTTTCAATGATTGTTTTATGTGTTGGTTTAATTGCTGTTATCTGTGTTTATGTGCTAAATGTGCTGGTTTTACCATAAAGTGTCTTTGAGTAGCCTACCATGTAAAGCACTATATAAATAAAATGTATTATTATGTAGCCTACTTTGCCTTAAAAGTGAGCAGAGGGAATTAATGTTCCTCTAAAGACAAGGCATGCCATGCTGCCATGGTGCAGGAAGAAACACAGTGGAAAGAAATGAAGAGGTTTGTTTTATCAACAGCAACACGCGTTGGACACATTTCTAGGGTGCAGATTGTGGCTGGCAGAGTGAAGGTGATTGCCCAGTTTTATAGTTAGTTTTACTGTTGACGTTTACAATAGAATTTGCGGCTTATGTCAAGCTTTATATTGCACGAGCCCCCAAACATAATGTCTCAGTTAAAGACGTCCTGCTATTATTTTCTCTGAATCCCACACACCGAAGCGCAGCCTTTATTAGACTTTGACGGCGTTTTGTTGTGACAAGGGGCCAGGAAAAAAAGAAGGCTTCTGACATTCAAGGCTCCCCGACTAGATCGAGCCAGTGCTGCCTCTCTGTTTTGGCCCAAAGGGCCGGCTTTGCAAAGCGATCCTCCCCCTGTTCCTGTTCTGCTCTGTCGCTTACATTCAGACACGTCAGTCTCCCGCGCTGCCCTGAAGTGCCCACGAGCAGAGAGCGCCGAGGGACGCCCGGGACAAAGGTGAGTTCAGCTTGTTTACATTGACGGTGCGCGGCGAGCCCCCCGTTCACAGCTCGGTGCCTGCTGAAGGGTAACCTGAATCGAGGATGAGCAGTACGTGTATAACGAGCACTTTATCTGGCGACAGGTTACTGCCTCTTCGGTTGGCTCTCAGGAAACAGTGGTGCGTTCGCTTCATGACTCTCTGCTTGAATACATTCATTCCTACAGTACAGCAACATCCTGCCAGACTTCATCACAGCTAGGCCGTCTCCATGAAGGACAAGTTCACAGCCATGTGTCGAGTTTCATGGTCCAGTCTGTTTTTCATTACAGTACAGCAGTTAGAACTTCAAACAGCATCAATCTTGGAGGATGTTGATCCCTCATCGGCTTCTTACCTACAAACCCTTTGAAACACGACCAAAGCGGCGGTATCACTACCTGGCATTGAGACAAACTCGCTGTTGTCTTCTGACAATCCCTTTCCACACATGAATTACTAAAAGGTAAGTAAACTATTTAGGCTTCAACTGCAGAATTTCTACAAAGTAAAATGTCGACTGACTTCAGGCCAAGTTGTGGCCTTGCCTATAAAAAGGTTGTTTGCTTGTTTTTCCTCTCTCCTTCTTTTGTTTTTGCGAAAGGCTTTAATTTGCTTTTTTCAGAGGAAACTATTTGACAAACATTCTGTCCTTCTGGTTGCAAGGAGATGAAAATCTCTCTGTCGTCGCTAAATGTGTTCCCACAGCCCTGACGACTAAAACAAGATTTGGGATTAGCTGTGACAGCTCATGTTTGAATGCACTCTATGCAACAACGTGGATGAATCATTTGCATGGCTGACGGACAGAGCTGCCCATAAATGTCGGAGGCGGTGGTGTCAATCCAAGTTCAAAAATGGCATTTCAAGACAAAGACTTGCTTCTTATCGTGACTTCTGGGAATGCTGTGACAGACAGATACCTTTTCCCGTTCTATGGCAAAAAGTAGCAGAAGTTGGGACTGTCTGATTGCACTGAAGTTCAAAGGATTCGGGAGGAGCAATCAAACATACCCCGAGGCTGGCATTTTGGATATCTGGGTTAATGGCAGAGAAAATACAATCTCGCAATCCAGCTACAACTTCAACGCTGAAAATAATCAGCTCAGCTTAAAAGGGCTCATTAGGAGAAGCTTTCGATGTGAAAAACATGTCGCAAAGCATGGAGAATCCCCCCCCCCCGCGCCTTTTTTGACTCTGGGAAATCAAATTGTAACATGATTCCTTTTAACAAAGGTTCCCCTCTGAACGCATTTAGGAGAGGCGAGGAGAGACAGCGAGCTGGCAGGTGCATTTCCGGCTCCCACTTAAATGAGAATTGAAATGGCAGCAGGACGTTTCCCCTAATGTTGGCGCCCGTCCAGGCGTGCCTTTTGTAAGGCCGCCTGTGCAGACCTGGTCGCAGGAGATGCCGTAGGTCTCTAGGACCTCTGCACCGCTCTTATCTCGCCGGCTTGTCTCTGTTCTCTGCGGCTGACTTTCATGCAAATGGGAGTCATAGCTCTCCAGTCTATCTTATCTTTCCAGGCTGCATTGTCCAGAGTGGACACACACAAAGGGAGTCAAGGGAATCCGCCTGTACGTTTCTTCAGAGCTCATTGGAGCTGCACTGGTGGCGCTGAATGGAGGGCGAATTATGAACGCCCTTTATGCAGAGTTCATATGCGGTGAGATCAGGACGAGATAAGAGGTTGGCCCATGTTGTCTGAAGTGATTTACATACTGTCTGTTCTAATAGGATTTCATCGACTCACACCATCCCCTTTTCATCCCTCTTGGCTGCCTGCTACCCTTCTTATATCCTCTCCCAACCCTCTCCACTATCTGCGTTTCCTCAGTACAGCGCTATTAGCACAAAACAGCTGAAGTCTGAGGGTGAGTTTATGGAAATGTGATCTGCGCAGAGAGAGTTTCCACAAACAAGCGGCGCGTTGGTTGGATTGAATGTCTTTCATGTGCAAATAAACATTCTATTTACTAAGTTCTAGAAACCTCTATTCACAGATGCATTCATGCCATGCTTTTGTAGCAATGTGATAAAACGGCTTGTGTTGCGAAATCCGTCTCATTCTCAACCACTAAAAGGGATTTACACGTCATTTCAGTGATAGGTGTTTAAAACCATGCCTCGCTTTTCCAAATCCAAATGAGTTATTGTCTTTTGTGATATCGAACGGACAACGTTTTTCCTCTTTTGAGGGGAAGAATTCTGTGTACCCGAACAAAGGATCTTACATTTCATATATTTGTCTCATGACGACACCCACACCGTTTACAGCTGCTTTGCCCCAGGATATCCATCCATGTCTGTAATGGAGTCAAGCAACCCAATTTACATTTTTGTTGTAAAATGTAGAAAGAAAGAAAAGGACAACTGAACATGTTACTGAGAACTTAGATTGGTGAAATTCGGACTTCAACCGAAAGAGGTTTTAAAGTTCAAATGAACGACATGGAAACGTGCCATGTGAATTGGTGAACCACATTAAGTCAGAGGGGTGATTTTCAGTGTAAAATATCTTAAGTGCGACAAGCAAAGAGCATATATTCAACTGATTAAACTTGAACTTGAATCTACATTGACTATTTATGATTGGGAATTAAGCTATTAAATGATTCCTCCTGAAAAATAAGCCGGTCTTTGCAGGAATTAACATCTATTTCAATAGGATATTACAATATTGTTGAGTTGAAAGGAATGAAGCAGAGAATGGAGGGTAGAGTTTGTTCTTGCTGTCCTCTCCTGTCACAATGTCAGTAAGCTTTAATTTCACCCCCACATTATGTCGCTCTTATCTATGTTATCAGTGTTTAATCAGTATCGCAACCCATACCACCCAAATAATGATGATACCTGAGATGAATCAAAATGCAGGAAATTGTACATCGATTGTGCCGTTACCAAGAATATAATCCACGAGATATAATATCCTTAATTTGCCAGGCTTGCAAAAACGTAATTAGATCAGCAGCTTATCTGCAGCCTTTAGTGTTTTGAAGCGTTATTAGTAGCGAGGGATGTGCAGAGATCTTGTGCATGAGGAAGATATTGTCTTTGATTGATCTGCCGTGCTGTATCGGAGCATGTGGCAATCTTCCCAGCAGATTACAAATAGACAGGACCTTCAAATTGTGTCTGACTGCTCAACAGAGACCAATTCCTCGGAGACTGAAGCCGGCTGGGATATGTGTGTGAAATGTGAGCCATACAGTAAAACTGTCCACAGCTTTTCTGATGACGTGAAATGCTTTGGCTTTGACAGACCAGACATTTAACCCTTTTCTTTCATCGCAGTTTAGGAGATCACTTCACCAGTCTCCTCTGGATCACCAACCCCTTCAGAGAAAACTGACAGCCGCATCAATAAAAACCCAGATGGAGTGAATGTGTATATTGATCAGGGCGAATCAGGGAAGGCAGCTGTTGACTCTTCCTTCAGAGGCACCAGCTCGGATAAACAATGGCCGCACTTATGATACGACTCCCACTCAAACTCATCCTCAGCACGACGCCACAAAGCCCCTCAGGGGTCAGCATGCGGCTGCCCTAATTTCCTCTGGGTCGCTGAAGTAGCCCCAGACGCTTCTCGACAACGCATATGGCCCAGCTTCAGCTGCATTAGAACTGTGATTGACATCACTAATATTCTTTTTGCTTGAAGAAGGATCACATTATCAGATCTGATGGGTTTGAGCTGTACTGTCAAAATGCCAGCGGACCGTAGCATATTTCCTATTATCCCCCCCATTGTATCTGCTGAATTACAAAGCAGACCTTTTTCTCTACCGGTGTTGCAATTCATAAGACTTATGACACGTCACAAAGACCTGATGCCCTTTTAGTTCTACAAACCAGAACATGCATAACTGCAATCATAAAGGTCTGCGCAGTGATTCAGAATAGGGCTGTTTATAGCTTCTAATCCAAGGCTTGCTTATTAGAAAATGTCTGATGGTGCCTTTTGATGGCGCGGAGGTGGCACAAGCCTGAAACAAAAGTATAAGCCAACAAAATAAAGGCTGCTTGGTGGACGCATTTGCTTGTCATCACTCTGGCATTGTGACAGATCTGCTACTTTCAGTAAAATATCTCAGAGAGAACAAGAAGCTGTTACCTAACGGATGGGAACTAGGAAACTAGTCATGATGGGTGCCTCCATCCGAGAGAGGCAGTGATGTGCTGGCTCTCCTGTGACTGTCCGTTTGCTGTAACGACAGGGAATGCCCTGCAACCTTAACATCACTCTAGGATGCAGTCATTATTTCTTGGATTCTGTGGCATGCTGCAGATGTTGGTACAGCAGATTCCCGACAAACCGATTCTCCCCTCGTTTTATTCTCTCGTGTAGAGTTTAAGGGAGAGGGGACAGTCTGCCATCTAGCGGATGAATCTAAAGGTGCAGGTTAGTATTTAATGCCCTACGTGTTGTTGTAATGCTCTGTTGCAACACTAGGAGGCAATGTACTCCATGAATTTCTTCATTAACCATTACGACCACTGTGGTCATTTGGGAGAAGCATTTATTTGAAGGACAAAAAATGATGATGAAATAACAAAAGGGAAGTCATCCCGCACTTTTTGTCTTCATTTCTTGGCCCATCGATATAACATTTATTTCCCCTTTTAACAGTACTTGCATTGATACGAAATGTATTATGTAGCATTTAACTTTTTCTTATTTTATTCGATGTACAGTAAATTCATGTTTCCTCTCATTTTAGAAACTGCTGTCACTATTGGCTTGCCACAAATATGTTGATGAATTATGTTTGTGCTTGATCTCGCTTGAATGTATTGTTGAAATGAAAGGTATTGAGCTGAGAAATGGCACATTAGAAATTGCACCATTGCCCTCCTTGTTATTATAGCAGCACATGTTCTGCTCCAGTCTGGGAGACTAAATGCTGTCAGGTACACAGAGTGGCCCAGCAAAAGATGAGATTCCTCACTCTCACAACATGTTTTTGCCGCAGCGATACTTTAATACATTACATTAAATATGTCATTAAACCGCTGGTTGTAGAAAAAACACGGAAACATATCCAACAAAATGATGTGTCAGTTCCAACCTGCTGTCACACACGTTTCCCAACCCTCCTGTGCATGTCAAGTCAAGTCAGCTTCATTCGACTCCTTGGTCACAGTTACATTGAATAGCTTTCACAACCCGCTGAGAACAATGACTGGATCAGATGTGTCATCGCAGACTGAATAATGCCAGGAAAGCAGGTACTGCCCTCGCTGGTTGTGAGAGTTATCAAAGGGTTCATTATGCAGCCCTCATACGTTTTGGACGGCCGTTTGGTTTTCATGGCGAAAAAGCAGGAAAATATTTGTTTTTGTTTTAATCTGTGTCAAAGTACTACTACTTTACTACTACTACTACAGGAATAACCAGTTTGAAGACCATTTCAAGTATGTAGTGTTCGTTAGTGTTCGTTCTGAAGGTGACTTCTAAACAAACGTTCAGAGAAGCGAGTGAATTTAAAACTACATGCTGCGTTCCAATCAAATCAACAATAACAACTCATTTTAAATCTCTTGATTTTAATGAGCCTGCGCCCCTTCATTAGTGGGAAAACGTGTTATTCTCGCATGCATGTCTGGGTTGATATGCTGTATACAACACAATCACCACTTGTATAATGTTGTTGTCTGGCATTTATCTGCTTACGATGTCTGATGTGTATTATTCATGCCTATTCTTTATTAACCATCCACACAGACTGAACTCATGCTGCTTAGCTGACTATGCTTCCATAACATGACCACCTGTAATAGCTACTATTGTCCTGTGTTCATCCGCAGTCTCTCACATGTAAAGTGAGTGTAGCGATAGGTTTTAGGGGGGCTCGGTTTATTGCGACGATGTCCCACCCCAGAAGCGGGGACGCGCTGCCCCCTATCAGACCCGCAGCGACGTGCTCCGCCCCGCCTATCAGCATCTCCAGGCGGCGCAGAGGAGCCGCGAGTCCGGAGGAGCAGCAGCAGCAGGCAGCAGAGACTTCAACGGCTCCCGCGTTCGTCCGACACTCCAGAGCTGCTCCCCGGCGAGAGGAGGTGATGATGGCGGCGGCTGTAGAGAGAGGAGGCGTCCGGGCCGCTTTCCTGAACCCGAGCAGCGGAGGCGGCGGCGGCGGCGGACCCGCAACGACGACCCTCCCGGCCGGAGCGCTAGCCGGCTCTGTGCTCCTGGGCTCGGGCTCTGGCAGCACGCCCGTACCCATGAACCTCTTCGCAACCTGGGAGATAGACCGATCATCCCCGAGCTGCGTGCCGAGGTAACGTTAACGACGCCGCGTTGGCGTGAAGCACCGCATGCCAATGCGTTTTAAAAACAAACAAACACCAGGCTAATGTCGGAGCAAAAACGCCCTCGTTGACTGCAACGCGAGGCGAGAGAGACGAGCCGCCACACATTCCCCCCAAACGCTGTCGGGCTGGTTTACCAGCGGGCTAACTAGCATGGTGGCTAATGCTAAAGCTACCTAGCAAGTCGCACTAGTGGTGGTCCAGTTTCTCTCGTGTTGCGAGCTAGAAGCCCTGTTTTGTATTTCTGCAATAACGAAGCGACCGGCTGAACGGGTCGCGGGGACAACGTGTGGCTGTCCGGCGCGTTAGACGCGGGCTGCCGAGCGTGTACTTTACGTTGTTTTGTTAAAACAGATTTGTGTAACTGCTTCCGATCGGTGACGAGCTAACGCTAGCAAAAGTTCCGTTAACCGACGTCAGTTTAATCGGGCAGATTATCTTCTGCTGTGTGCCTGCGTTCGGTTTAAGATTTTGGATTAAAAAAAAGACACGCGCGCGTGTCGCCCGCGCCTGGTCGCGTTTGGGCGGTAACGCGATGCCACCTAAAAGCGCCATGACGCGGTGCCTCGGGTGCCGCTCGGCTCCTAATAACCGGCGGGCAACTGCGTGTCATGAGCGGGCACTTCGGCCGGGGACCCGGGGGAGAGCGAACTCGGTCCCCCCCTTTTTGTGTGTGTGTTTGTGTGTGTGTGTACGTGCAAATCCCGCGTTTGTCTAGGTGTTCTCCACCAATACTCTGCATCAGTATTCATTGTCAGCGCGCCGGCACTGATGCCACCTGACCAGAAGCCTCTCTGGAGATGTGGGCACATTAATCAGCTTTGACCTAGATCCGTTCCACTCATCGGGAGAGGGGAGGGTTTTCCTCCGCAGTCGATGTGCATGAGTGTGCAACGGAGTATGGGGGCATAGCATGCGGGTAAAAACATGGGTCATTTACAGCCACGCCAATATTTTCGAATTTCCTTCCAAACACGGTTCTGTTTTGGTCCCTGGAACCTCTGCTGATTTGAGGCCAACTAGAAAGCCAATGTGAGTCTGTGCTGTGATTGTGTTACTCTCCAATTCAGCAGCTCGCCACGCTTTCGTTTATTGTGGCCTCAATCTCCTCAATTTACCACGAACGACACTCTGAAGATCCAAGCTGTTTGTCCTTGACGGACTCCGCTTAAGGTTTCAGAGCCGTTTCCGTCCACACAAATAGGCAAAGCTGACGCGCAAGCCGCTGCAAGTGAGCAGCCACTGATGGCTGTGCATACAACGTTGAGACCTGCGGCGGGCAGAGAAGGCCAGGAGGACGCGTCGGTACATCCGTGGACTGTGCCGTACACAACGCATTGATTTTTCCCCACATTTCTGCCTCGACACTGTGACGCTGTTTGCTTCCTCCCTACAGCGGATGACGTCCGAGGTTTTAAAGATGAATAAGGACGGGCATGACAATGTTTTATTAATGGGACCGGTCATTGTTGCAGCACAAGACTGCAGCAGCTGCCAACACAAGTCATTGTTGACGATCAGGGTCATTTTGTTAGATCTGATATGAGATGAGTTCATTTGTTCATTTTGGCTAAACGGTCGTAACTCTTGAGTTTTGACCCGGTGGCACCGGGGTGCTGGCAGCGTTTTGCTAAGTGGTTTGCTGAGTCTATTTGTGTTTTAACGCCACTTATGCTGAACCTGTGTGAACGGTCCGGCGTTGAGCCCAACCAGAGGCCTGTTTCGGGGAGTTGGCCCTGGCATGCTTTCAGGGGCCGGGCCATTCTGCGTGCAGCTGTTTGCTGCTCTGCTGGCCTTGAGCAAATGTGGGTGTCCAGCTGAGTGGGAAAGTTTTAGTCGAGGCCACAGGGCTTTAAAATATTGACTGATTTTCATCGCGGTAATCGACATCCCATTACACAAACGCAGCATCCTATTACAAAGAGCGGTGATGGGGGGGGGGGGTTATTTTATCCAAAATGTCAAATGTGTTGTCAGCTCTGGTGGGGCTCAGCATGAGGTTGTGGTTCCTTACAGTTTCGCTGCAGAAAGAAACAACGGGTTCCATAGTAATAACATACTATAACAAAACCGTTCTTGGGTTTTTTAAGCATAAAGCTTGTTTAATTGAGATTTCTTTTTGTATATCTGTTATTTACACAAGTATTTTAGTCTTGCACAAGTTGTCATTGACTGCTTGTAATATCTAAATGCTTCCACAACGTGGCAGGTACAGTTTTATTGCGAAGTTTGATACGGCATTCGGCCAACTGGATTTTGTGCTTCATCAACAACACGGTTAAAGCAGATGGATTGTGTTAGTCTGAGCGCCGACGTGCCCGCTAGTTTGCTACACTCCAATGTTTCTAATGCCATGTGTTAGGTATGTATGGCTTTTCTTTCATATGTTAACAATCTTCTAAATATCTAGGGTGTGGTGGGAGTGGAGGTGGTTTAACCCGCTTTGCTTCTTATTTCACTTTCAGCCAATTTGCTGACAAATGCTTTGGGGGGGGGGGCTTTGGGATGAAATGCGCAAGAAGGATGCTGTATTTATCTGGGATGTAGTGGCCTGCTCTGCAATCCAAGCGGCCTGCACTTATCTATGGCCTAGCAGGCGTTAGATGGGCGTGTGCAATCGATGCATGGAAGTAGTTAGTTATCGTTTTTAACTAACTTTTTTTTGTGATTTTATATTGGCGACACTGACGCAGATCCCCCACGGGGACGGCAAGTTTATGTTTACGTATCTATTTGTTCAGGGAACATTTGGACATTAATGGAGAGGTCAAAACGGTCACATGTTTATCGACTAGCGATTAGAGAATGTGCAGCAGCAGCATGTGAGGGGTCGGCTTCTCATGAAGTCCAAAGATCTTTTACAACTTGGTGTCAAAAGTCGTGACCTTTGACCTCGCCACTAACGTGACGGGAGAAACCAAAGCAAATGCGTTGGCTGCTCAACATCACCGGGCTCGACCGTTTGCTACACGGTAGGAAAGTTGTTGACCAGTAAACAGGCTTTCAAAATAAACGGAACAAAAAACAACCTACGGCATTGTTTCCGCGTGACATTTTCGGTCCGTGTTCTCTTATACTAATATGTGTGTCTTGTCTCTGAAGCTTGACCGTCTGGATTCAGAGGCCTAAAGAAATGTCAACGGATCCCTTTTTTGTCCGCTGACGTTCATCTAAAGCGAGCAGAGCGTCTGTTTGATTCGTGCGAGTCCCAAATTGAACTTCTCCTGTGAGTGGCACAGCTCTATCTGGATGGTAATCGAGTTACTCCGCAGGCTCTGTTCTGATGTGTATTTTCTTCTACCCCAGTCCTGTGTATTGGATCACAGTGATGCGTGCTGTCTGTGCATGTCAGCAAATAAAAAGGGAAAACAAAAACAGTCTTGCTTGGACCGCAGCGACATTATTGTGTCCTATTTATTCTAGGTCAGTAGATATGAAGCCATCAGCCCAAAGTCTTTGCGTGCACCATATGCTGCGATGCACACAGCTATTTATAATATCTAGAGGGTTGAATTGTAAGCATGCAATCTCCTGTATCATCCCTGGCCTTAATCTCATTGATTTAATGTCGTCTTGTCTGTTTATTTTTAAACCAAAGACAAAACCATTAAATCGGGGTACAAATAAAGCAGGCCAGTCCGTCAAAAAGAGCTTACTGTCCCCTTTTAGCCCCTCGCTAACCCCTCCATCTCAAGGCTTGGATATTGCTTTCTCCTAGCAGGGGAGCTACAGTAATCTGATTTCATAACACGAAGAGAAGGGCCGGTAATCCGACGCGGCACACAGAAACTGTCTGCTTAATCTCCCGCTTCCTTTTGCAATCATAAACAAGGCCCACCAGTCTTATCCGCTGCCCTCCAGGACTGTGACCCACGTCTCCGTGTCCGTTCGCGTCTTGTTTTACAAGCAATGTTTGGCTTCACCGCCAGTATCCGAGTCCCTGGCGGGACGTGTGGACACAGGAACGTCACTCTCACTGGGACATCGAAGTCAAAGGCGTCTTCGGGCCCGTGTGGCTTTCCCTTTCCCACTTGATACGTTTTTGTTTTTTAATGCTGATTTTCATATTTCCATGCTGACTGGTTTCGGTGCCGTACTGGAATCCATTGATTTTTACTTTGTATGAACGTGCTGAATGAAAAATGAGCCACTAAGTGTTGCAGAACCAAATTCCCCCTCCATTAAAGAGAGAATTGGCACTACATTAATGCCCAGGAGCCACATTACAATAACAGCATTTAACTTCAGCCAGGAGTTTGATAAATACCCACACTAAGGATGAAATACTCTAGATGTTTCACTTAAAGACTAGCTAGACGTTTCAAAAAAAAAGATTACGGTCATAGAATTTAAAGCTGTAATTGCTTTTCATCGATCATTTCTATGTCACCACATCTGATGTTGGGAGTGAAACATCTTTGGGCTGTTTGTGTTCGTAGGTGTTGAAAGTATGAACTGATAACCGCTGCAGTTCCCTTTTTCGTGTTACGCTATCCACGAGGCCACCACCTGCCTACATGCTCCTCTGTCCACTCACTCTGCTAGGCAAATTCCCCCCCCCCCCCCCCCGTATCTCTCTCTTCCTATAGCTACGAGAGGCGTGCAGCCGGAGCGAGCTGGCCGTGCTCCGCCCTCGGCCCCTGCTTTTGTTTGCCTTTGTTGACCACCTACCTGCTCCCCGGGTGGGTTGGCGCTGCGGATCGCCCACTCAGTTGAAAAGTTTTGCTGAACTGGCTCTGAGCTTCCCGGGGAGCTGCGAATGTGCTGAATGCTCATGTGAGTTCCTCTCATAGGGAAGAAAGTTTTGTTTAGTACCCCCCCCCCCCCCCCCGCCCCTCCCCCTGCACATGAGAATAGGACAACAGCCAGATTCGTTTGTGGGTGGATACCAGGGTCTCAGCGAGCGAAGAGATCCAACTTCCTGATCCAAACAAGTGAGGCGAGGGAAGCTGTCCTCTGACATGGGATAGAGGATCCTGCCAAAGTAATCACTTCGGGGGGACAATGTCTCTCAGCTCATTTCTCACTTGTTCTTGCTCTACTTATTTCCCACCTCTCCCATTCAGGCATTTCCTGAGCTGCACGGGCCAACAGCAGCGCAAGAGGCCATTATTTCAGATGCACAAACAGCGCGGCGCGGATGAGTGCGAGCGCATGACCCGATCATTTGAAAACATGAAGCCTTTTTCATCACAGCAGTCAGAGCTCATGTGCTAGTAGGTTCTACTCTCGTCAACAAGGACAGGTAGTGGTAGGTTACCAAATGATTTCAAATGAAAAAGTGAAAGCTTTGTGGGCTCGCGTCCCCCCCGCCCCCCCCCCCGCTGAGTCCAATTGGGTTCTTTTTGTTGAGCCGTATTCATGAGCACGTATTGTTTATGTGCTCATAAACCCAGTGGAAATGTCGGCCGTGTCTCGGCTACGCAACACCCGGGGAAACTAATCAACACTGTGCTGTGTTGTTGAGGACATAACAGTCCCTGCAGGGTCCACTCTCTAACCGGTTCATGCTGGATGCCGGGCCCACTCGTCCAATCAAAGGTTACGGAGGCAAAACGGTACACGGTCCTCTTTTCTGGTCATGTTCCCTTCGTTCGATTGGTCCAGGTTACACTTGTTGGGGTTACTGGTTTGCTGGGCAAAAGCTCAAAGGGTTTCGATGGTGTCCTGCGCAGCAATTCGAGGGAGAGGGGGCGCTTCTACACTAAGCGCCATGGCTCAAGTCTCTGCCGGGGTCAGACAATTGTGGAAATTGAAAGTGTTAATAGTTGTTGGACACGGTTCCACCCGATGATGGGAGAAGCTGGCTTTTTGTAGAGGCGGAGGACATGAAATCTCATTATTGTGATGAAGATATTCGACCTTCAGGCAGGCTACTGCCGTAAACTGACCCTTGATGCCTAGTATCCAGGAATCCAATTTAGTGAAAGATCGGAGTTCATTTATTGCTTTACATGTGTTTCAGTCTGCGCTGAACGTTGGAGGATAAAACCAAGTTGGAGTGGGGCCTGTCTGTAAAAATATCCAAGATCACAGCTGGCTTACTGCTGTGTTTTTATTATCTTACAGTCGAAGCAGCCCACCTCTCTCTGTGTCTCAAATAAATTCAGCACATTGATCAGGTGATACACAACATGCTTTATTCCTACGGATCTATTTTGTAACATTGATTGCTCATGCTTCTGTAGCGTTGGACAGTAACCTCTTTAATACAGATGCATGACAGCTCGTTTTTTTGCTCACATGCAAATTAGGCTGAGGGTGTCGGCTCTATTATGTGCAAAAAATGTCCGACCGGTTATATGAGCCGAGAGATGGATCTGATGGTGGTGGCTGCATGAGTTAAAGGGCAGGCCTAATCCTCTCTGATGTTAATCAGAAGCGCCATATGGCGGAATTAAATATGTATAGAGAGACTGGATTGATCCGTTGGATAAAATGTCAGCGGTTTAACTGGAAGGCAGCACCTTGTTTTGCTCCGTTTCACAGCCTCTAACAAAGCGAAAGGGATTAGCTATAGACTTTGCCGGCTCTAAGATTCCGAACAATGAGTAATGTTTTGATCTAATCAACTTTGAGCCAAATGCGATTTTGACGGGTAAAACCCTCCGGGGGGGGGGGGGGGGTCAATGCAGATGGCGGGCTTTCCTTAACCCTCATTGCATTTTCACCCTTGCCCCAATCACCCTATTCATCGGGGAATTCTTTCAAGATGACTCCTCCTTGAGCAATTTGAGAAAAAGCTTACATAAGCTAGCTGGAACTACTTTACCCTGACACACTTGTCATGTGTGTGTTTCCCAGCAAGTGATGATGACGACACTCATTCTGCTCAGTGTTCAAAGTTGTCGCTACGGAACTGTTCTGTCATTTAGTATTTGACATTCTGCACATTAGCAGCGTGTCTAATCTTTTATAACCGTACAAATACATATTGACATGTCATTTCCCAACACGTTTTTAATTTTAATTTTAATTTATTTCTGTCCAACACTTTCCTCACTTTCTTTTGTCTTTTCCTCTACTGGTCATCCGTCTAGACGGAGAGATTGTTTTAAACGAGCTTCTCATCCTACCAGTAGACCCGGGCGAAGGAGCGTTGCGACCAGTCACACCGGCATAACCTTATCGGACGCTTTAGCCCTCAGCGGTGTCACCTGTTTAGTGCAGACCTATTCTAAAGTCGTTGGCAGCAACCGGCATGGACTTGAAGACCAACCCGTAGCAAGAGGACGCGTAGCTGATCTTGTCGAGGTGTCTTGCCGTTTTTTCCTGTAAACACGCCGCCTCTGGCTTGATCTTGTCTCGCACGGCCACCGCAAACACGGTCCCGCTGACCTCATCAGTTTGTGCCGAACAAAAGAGCTGTCGAGCTCTGCGGGGGAGGGAGGGGGGGGGGGGGGGGCACACACGCCACAATGGATGACAGCCACGTACTGAGCTCCTGATAAATGAGATTGCGAGATCACGGACTGAGGTAATAAATGTGGCACGTGGTTGTATTTGCAATTAAAGAGACTGGAGTGTTGCGCAAGAAGTGTTGTGATAATCAGGGTTTATTCTGGTTAACGGTGCTGTGTCTGTTCATTTAATGTTGAAACATGCGGAGTGATGTTCAACACATTTTTAGGTTTCTGTGCTGTCGTTGAACAGTTTTTTTCTTTTTTTTTTCTTTTGGCTTTTCTCAAATAGACGTTTTTTTTCTTTTGCCCCATATTTCTCAATAGGAAACGCACACAACGGGCCAGCACACCCTTCCTTGTCGACGAGAAGTCTCTCTACCGCCCACGCAACAAGAGCATACTAGTCAAACCTCTGAATCACACTTCACAGACACAACTCTTTTTTTTTTTTTTTTTTCCTTTCTTTTTCTTTCAAATGGGCGTGTGGGGGGAAAGCACAAGCTTAAATCACTAAACAGAAGTGAAATCTGGCACGGATGCACCATCCCTGTGTAGTATTACATAAAGATGTGCTGGTAATCCCTTCAACAGCCGATTGTAGCGCGGCTCTGGGGAGCCTCACGACCAGTTTACAAGGCGCGCATTACAGAGCATTATGACAGAGCGGAGCGCAGCTATTACGACCTGTTCTCTCGCAATCTCGGAAACAACCGGTTCATCTGCTCCACAATCCAATTCTTTCCTTTCGTAACGTGTCCCTCTGGCTGCTTTCGTACCTGACTGATGACTCCTGTGCTGCCTTTTCCGTTGCAGCTCCTGTGTCTGTACCAGCTGGAACAACAAAGATACAATCCATCCTGGCAGTGATTTGACAGAAATGGTGAATGACAGATATGAACAGACTAAACGGATCTTTGTGGTTACGCCGCAATTACCGCAGCCGGATGAAAGGCTCTCTGTTCAGTTTAGTGCCGTTTTACGATGAGGCCGCACCAAAAACAATTGTTTTTATGGTTGCTTCATGTCAACAAGGGAATCTTTGTCTGCCTGTGTCCTCATAGTACATCTCCAGAAACGGTCTCCCCCCCCCCCCCCCCCCCACAATCTGACCATGATGACCCGCAACTTGGGTGTGTGCCGGAGCAGGTGTGTTGCTTGGGTCCCGTGGACGCTCAGTGTCGGGTGTGAAATTGCTTGTACGAGCAGCAACAACTGCATGCTCCCCCCTCCCACCTCCCCGTTCTGAACAGGCATGTTCTCAGCGTGCGCCGCACACGTGATGTTTACACTGGAAGAAGGCAAAGAGCACTCGTCACGGCTTCCGATCTGTGTGTATGGTTCGTCTGTTGTGCTCATGTTTCCTCACACAATCCAAGGATAAGCAGCATTTCGCGGCCGGTCGAAGAGTGGAGGCTTATTTAGGCATGTCGATGTTAAACGCCACATGTTAAATATCAGATTCCGTATTCGATAACATCAGGATGAGTAGGGGCCCTCGGCTGCAGGCCGGCCGGCCGACGCCACCTTTGGGGCCTACACGGGATTAGTGTTTGATGCTGCGTTTAATCCTGTGTCCACATAACCTCGTAAGAGCTCTGTTTAGCTTAATCACTCGACTTCTGTGCAGGCCATAGGTGCCATCTTACTGTACAATATGTTGTATTGAGATGTGGTCAATGAGTGCCCACCATCTGTTGTGCTGCATTATAGCAAATCAATGCCTGATGGGAAATGATCGTTATGACTTTGACAGCTAGCGATTGTTGTTTCTGACACAAAGGTCTGTTTCAGCTTTAGTCGGCTGCTTTTTACCATTGACTTCTGTTCTTATGGTGACTTAAACAGGGAACTAAGTAAACCTAGGTAAAAAAAATGTTTTTTTAAAAACAAGCCGGCCAAAAGGAAGCTTGCGAGTATTGCTACCCGGGCAAATCTCACCGGCCAAGCACCCGTTTTTCATGTTGTAGAATAAAATATTCAGAGATTGCTTTTAAACCAGCGTACCCTTTATTTCGGATAAATTATGCAACTAGACAAGGGTTTTTTTGTCGCCCCCCCTACATACAAGCCAGTACCATTCACAGCGTCCATAAGAATATCCTGCGGAGCGTTATGTGAAAGCATGTTTTATGAAAAGAATTCAGCCGCCTTCATACATCTCCAACAGAAAATATGTGCACATTGAATGCACTGAAAGCACGACAAAGACTGTTTTATTTATTTTTTCTTCCAGCTTGGAAGCCCCGGCAGCACATACCAAGCATAGACAGTGTCTTTTTCATTCAGCCCTCTCGTTACATCACACATCCTCCACTTCCCCCTCTGCTTTGTGCCACTGACCATTGCTGTGCAGTGATCCGAAGGTATGGAACTGGCAAAACCTCATCCGTAAATGCTGACCAGGGGGAAAAGTATTACAAAGGTGTGTTTTAGTTTAGGCAGCGTATCGTTCAATTCAGAGGGTTCGATGGGGGGGCGCCTATCGGTGACGTGCACATTTGTTTTTAGCATTTAAGCAAAAACCAAAATACAAATCTTCAATCTTTCCAGCTGAGACAGATGAGAACATATTAATCGGTTGAATAAGCAGCCACATCTCACATATAGATCTGTCCACTGTAGCTGTTGTCTCTTTGTAAGCTCTTCAACTTAAGGGTGCTGTGATCACATGTAATTTGAGATGCTACTTTCACTGAAGTGGTTCAGAAATAACGCAGAGATAGCGGCCCCGTGCACTCTTAAGCGCCAGCATATCTCGGACTAATGGCTTTGATTTAGACCGGATCTGTGCTGCTTGTTAATGTGCAGACAAGAAAAAATATGTGATGCTATTTCTAAGACGCAGTAAGCTTTTCCTTTTAAATATTTCCTGTCAACCGGACATGGAAACATTGAATAGCAGCAACTTTTTGTCAGGGCAAACTTTTGTCTTTGAGACCCGAGTCCAGAGAAATGTGTGTGTTCAACGAAGAACCCTCCAGGGTGTGAGTGTGAGGTCAGAAAGTGGGCAGCAAAAAGGTTTTCTTTTCTTTTTTAGCTGTGTGTCTGTCAAACACTGGTGTGTAAGTGCAGTTGCACCTTTTGTGTGTTTCATTTCAGCGTCTCTGTCAGTGGTTGAAAGAGAATGTTTGAAGTCGAGATAAGATAATGCGCCGCCATGCCATATAACCCACAAATCACCCGCCTCTTATCTGAAGCCAAATATTTGACCACGGCCGCTGAGTGTCCTGCCTGATAAGTCGTTTTGTTTGTCCAGGACCGATACAAGTGAAAGGATTTCAGCGTCGCTCGCAGCCATGCGCCGACTTCCTGGACTCTGTAACTTCCCCCTCAGATGCCGGAGAGGTCAGCGGTTAACGGTACAGCGAGTGTCTCGGACACACTAATGGGTTTAGATGCGGCCGCGCTACTTACACTGCTGTGAGTGATGCCATATTGGCTCAAGCTATTAGCTGCAGAGTGCTCCGGCACCCAGCGCGCGCCCTCCATCGGAGCCCCCAATCAATGTTCGCTTTGACACGAGACGACACGCCGTTGTTTTATTTGGCCGTGTCGTCAATTAAATATGTCACGTAGAACAAGATTTGCAGGTTTTACGGTAATTGGCATCCATTCTGATTCCTGCATCGCTTTAGAGCTGGTTTGACAAATTGGGTTACAAATTGACCTGAACTTATTATCCCCCTTTGGGTTTTGAAGTGAGCCGAGTAGAGGTCCTTTTAATTTGAGTGTTATCAGCGAAATGTCCAAAGTTAAAGTCGTGGTTCTCGAGTAACTGATCAAGGGAGAGATCGTTTTAGCAACTTTAAAAGCTTTCTGTTAAACTCAGCAGTATCTGAGGGATGAGATGGTTAATAGGAAAGATACATACAATAGATTAACTTCCCACAGTGCGACAATTTAACCTCCCCTGAAAGTCTGATAAATGTAATTAACTCAAAGTAGAAAGTAGCATTAAATTGAAATGTTCAATCAAGGTCAAACTGCAAAACTGCACTTAAAGGCTGAGTATCAGACGCTGCAAAAGAGTCCATAATAACCAGGGTACCAGCGTCTGTGACGGTCAATGACCTCGCTCCATGGCATTGATGAGCCCATGAGGAGAGTTGGCCCGGCTCATCCCGCCCCGGCACCCAAACCAGCAAAAGGGGATTTCCCCAGTGGGCTCTTCAACTGGGAAACGGACACAAAATGCTTCACTTATCTTTGCCTTCCACCGTAGAAGGAAATATTGAACCACAGGCCGCTGCATGGATTCTCCAGCCACCCGGCTCTTCTCTATGGATTGATACCAAGTTGTGTTTTGGTCCCGCTGTGAACTCGCCCCGGGCTCTCTCTGAGAATGCGGGAACGACGGGCCAAAATAGAGGATTACTGCATCTTTCGAGCGGCTTCTGCAAGCCCTTATTTTGATCTTGAGTCCAGGCCAATGTCTGCTCACTGGAGAGGAGACGATACCACGGATAACAGCCCCCCCCCCCCAACGCTGTAAAGGAAAACACACATGCATCCACAGCGAGAGGGCTTTCTCGCTTGCTGTTCCAACCTGACGATGAGGGAGTCCCTTCTGTGGGACACCTGGTGGCCTCCGCAGTCACTGATTGGGTGGCTGGGTGAACCGACACCGGACAGGAGCACAACAGATGGCCACGGCGTTTCACTCGAAAAATCACTCCGCCAGCAGCGGAGCGAACACCTCGAATACTAAATAGTGAAAAATCCCTTTCAGCATGTGCATCCCCGTCTACTGAGAAAGAGAGTTGTGACTAGATGGAGATGTTGTTAGACCATCAGACATGCTCTCTGCCCCCCCTCCCCTGACAGAAAGCTGTGGCTGCCTGGTGACTCACCCTCACCAAAACACGAGGCCTACCTACCAGGTGGAACATTTAATTACGTCAGCCTCGGGTGGATTGGCTTTTGTTCTTCAAACAAATGACTAATCATTTGAACGGGGAAACCAGCTTCTGGGGCCTCATTTATAAAACCTTGCGTAGGATTTGCGCCAGAAGTGGCGTACGGATGAAACTTAAGACGTGCGTACGCACAGAAATATTCAAACCGTGCGCACGCACGTCCTACGCAGTTTTCCCTTTAATAAATCACAATCACTTCTAAATGCAGCGCAGCTTTTGCGGCTTCATGTCACGCCCACAGTTGCCCATATATGCCCATATATATGCGCAGCCTCACAACCTCGAACCGTGGCCCAAATAAAGAAAAAATGGTCTGACATCAAAGAGGATGCAAAAAAGCGTTTAGCGCGCCATCGCCACGGTGTGTCTGCCCCGGATGGGGAGAGGGGACACCGGAGCTGTCCCCTCTTGATGAGAGACTGGCGGCAATGATTGGGGATCGGGGACAGGGTCTGGGCCAACATCGGCGTCAGGGGGTCGAGGCACGTTTGGAAGCTGTGCCACATTATGTAGCACAGCACACGCCAGCAGGATTTTGCACACCTTTACAGGAGTAAACAACAGCCTCCCTCCAGTGCAGCCGAGGCAGCGCCGTCTGCCCTTAAACAGGCCGATGGTGCGCTGCACTACAGCGCCAATCAATATGTTTGCTTATAGTTCTAGTCAACGAAGAAGGAAGTAAACTGACTGCTTCTTACAAATACTGACGACATCACAATGTCTAAAATGAGAAAAAAAGTTGGTGCCAAAATCTTGATAATGACCAGGACACGAAAATGCACTGATCAAAGTTAAATCAATTACTCCTGATAACAAACCCTTTTCAATTCATATTGTTCTATTGTAATTTGAAGACTTGCAAGAAAATGCATCTATTGTTAATTCCCATCAATATTGACTTCTAAACGAACCAGCCAGTAGTTGTTGTCTCTAACTCGTTGGTGGTTCTTTATGAGTCGTACCTGCCTGGCCGGTGGGGGTTTTGTTTGGCTGTTGGTTGGCTTTAGCTTTTTGTTGTGCAGCTGGACTCGTGGGAAGCGTGTGTCAGGGGGAAGCGTGGCTATGGTTTTCTGTGAGGGGGGGTGAACGTAAAGCGGGCCTTTGAAGGTCACATATTGCTGTGGATCCATGCGAGAGGTTTGGAATTGAGCTTGTGTCTCGCTCAGTTGTTGTTCAAGTGGATCTCGTTTCCTAATTCTATAATACCATTTCCTTTTTTCACATCCTCCTCCTCCACCCAGTCTGGATCCCAGTGTGCCAACGGGTTTCACTTCTTTAGAGGCATCTGTAGGTATACGTTGCTTACTTGGTCGATAACGAACAGACGGCAGTGAGTCACATAAGCCTCTCTGTTCAACAAGACATCTCACTGCGCCGCGGCTTGTCAGAGCATCTGGGCCATGTCAACTTCCATGAAGAATTCGCCCATAAAGCTGACGACGTAAATCCTGATTTAGTAGCAACAGGCGAGGAGATTTTTACTCGATGACGATGGTCACAAAGCTGAGTGAGGAAAATAAGACTTAACGAGTTGTGCTCGGTTGTGCACTTACTTTCTTTGCAGTTATTTTCTTAATTCCTCCGAGCTGCATGTTATTATTATCACAACCGCTGAGCTAAAGAGGAATAAAGCCCCCAGTACGGCCTTGCTTTTCATCTCCAGGTGCGGGTCGTGGAGTGTGCTCACGCTGTGTCAGCCCAGCCACTAATTTGTTTCTCCCCCTCTTTCTTTCCCTTCTCCCACAGGCTCTGCAGCCTCACGCTGAAAAAGCTGGTCGTACTCAAAGAACTGGATAAGGAGCTGAACTCCCTGTCCATAGCCGTCAAAATCCAGGTGGGTGGGTTCGTCTCCCGTGTGCAACGTGGGCATCGGGCCCAGATAGCAAAACAACAAACATTTGAGGGCAGTGTGTCGGGTCACTGTCACACAGGTCGGAGCTGTGCGCTGCGATCACGAAGCCTAAGCGACGAGGAGAGATGAAAAACCTCCTCAATGACAGCCCGGCCTAAGCAGGAGCGTTGGCGCCTTCAGACGGATCGTGCATCTTGCATTGATTGCGATAGCATTTTTGGTGACACTGGGCGTGCAGGTCTCGCGTGCCTGACGTTCAAAAGTACCTCGTCGTCCTCCGTGACGTAAATTCCCATCCAGGCAGAGAACAAAAGCGAGTAGTCCCAAATCGATGCGAGTGATGGCAAAAGCCGGCAGATGGCTCGGGAGGAGGGAGTTAGCGGATGTTTCAATGTGGGAACATCTGCCGTGGCGCCTCTGTGTGGACAATCCGGTTAGTTTTACATTTCGCAGCTCGCCAAACCGCCGCACATTTTGTTTGCTCGCTGCAGTCGAGTTGCAGCGGACTCCCTCTGAGCTGCAGAGTACGTGCACAACAACGTGGAGATGACTTGAGGTTGTGCCCCTCTTTTAAAGTCCACAACCGTTCACCAATTTCCTCAATTATGTTCAAATATTTTATTGATGATATTATACCAGATTACACAGCATCATAATCCTGGAGCTCGACGCCCTGGTGTTTGATCCAAGTGGGCACGGCTGCAACTATCGAGATCGTAGACTCCGCCGTGGCGCTGGAAGCCTGCATTCGCCTCGCAGTCTGGAAAACACGTACTCAGCGGTGATCCCGGTGGCGGTTGTGAAGATGATGGTCCGCTGCTTCTGAAAGCGTCGGTTCCGAGAGAGAACCGAGGCCACTGAGTGCACCACACCAGAGACCAACACTCTGCCCTGAGGTAGCCATGTGGAAATAATTCTCAAAGGAATAAGCCATTCAAACTTTCTTGACTGTAGTTGCCTGGAAAATACTTGGAGAAGAGAATTTCCGAATTCGACTCGGCTAGAAGCGGAACGAGAGGAGGGAGCCAAATTTCTCTCTAACTTGCACCTGAAAGATTTAATGCGAGTGAGAGAATCTAATTATGTAGCCGTCAGTGACCAGCGGTGTGTTTTGCAGAACTATAGTAGGATACAAACCATTTGATGTGTTTTTTCTCCCCCTATTGTTTTAATCAATTGGAAATTTGAAGTTGCTCAGGTTTGTTCTATTTTAACAACTCATCCCCCTTCGACGGTCATCCTGAAAGAGAAAGTTACCAAATGTGACTTCATCCACGATGACATGTGGTCTCCGGGCCGTTAAATCTTTCCGTTTCTGTCGAGCAAGTGTAGAAGATGACGGGGGGGGAAAAAACCTCTTTGCTCTTCTGTGTTCGGCATACGGCAGGCCGTCTCTCGCTCTCGCTCTGGAATCCATCAGGTGGCCCCTGTGATGTCGAACCGCTTTGACCGTCTCTCGAACCCCAGCAGCAGGGGCGATGAGACTGCGGTCTTGGCTCCTCGTTCTCTTGGAGACCGTCTTCGGTTTCTCACCCTGAAGACCGCCCGAGTCACTTCGAGCGGGCCAGGCCCTCCATGGTACATTCTCTGCACATTTGGTCGCAGGGCGGAATGCCGGTGTGCGTATACACCGCGTGGTCCGTCTCTTCTGTACGCAGACGCCTGAGGTTGCGGGCAGACATCATATCAGCTGGATTGTGTGGTAGTAATCCTGATCTCAGCCCAAGCTGCTGTTCAAAGCACTTCCATCTGCAATCTACCCTGATATGGTCCAATTTGGTGTCTTTTTAAAATGACCTTGAAAAGAAGTTAAAAGATGAACTTTTCCCACAGGCTTGTGGAGTCGAAGGGCTGAAACCCCCCCTTCCCATCTGGCCCCAGGGAGACAGTGGATAAGCTTGTAGCAGGAGAGAGCGGGCCAGAGAAGGGGAGGGAGTCGGGGGGGGCAGGCGAAGGACATTCAGTACAAGCTTTCCTTGCCAAGGCTCCGTATTGTTAAAGCATGTCAGGCAGTTTGAGAGTGCTCGCCTTTTGTGCCTTGATTCATTGTACCAGCCACTGAGCATGAGAAAAGAGGCCTCTTTGTGGAGCTCAGGTTAGTGACAAGGTCAGACCGTGACAAAGAACTACCCCCTTTTTTCTTTTAAATACAAAGCAACGGGTACTGTTGGCGCGTCCGTGTGGGGAACATATTGAGCCATCAGGCTCGCTGGAATGATGCTTAATAGAAGAAGAAGTTTCAGCAAATATTCTCTACTCCCATTTACCCTCCTGTCCTCCACAGCTTTGATGCAGATTTATTGCGTGAAACTAGTGACCTTGCGGTAAATGTTTTTTTTGTTTGTTTGTTTTTATTGATTTAATTTTCTGAGCGACCCTGAAACCGTGTTGTGTGTTTGTCCCTGGGTGCTCACACACTCACACACTCGCTCCAGAGAGCGTCCTTCAAAACCACTGGCACAGAACAACGCGTCCATTTAAAACAACTCCCCATCAGCTACAACACTCTGCATAACGCAGCCTCTTCCTACCTGTCCACACTCCTTCAATGGCTCACTCCTTTGCGTACCCTCGGATCGTCAAGCGCTGCCCTCGTCAAAGCCCGCGTTCAGGGACCAAACGCGGCCAAAGACCTTTTACTTCCAGTGGAGAAGACGACGGATTTGTGTGGTCTCCGTTCTGTGCGAGAATGTTCTGATTGGGTTTTCATCCCTTCGGTGTGCTGCACCGTAAAAGCGCTGCTTTATTCTGCACGTGATAAAATGTGCACCACAAATTTACCAATCGCACATACGTAAACTTACGGAGGCACCGCAGCCCCCGAGGACACGCTGGGAGCATTTAAATCCCTGTGCTGTTTGGCCACAAGACGTCTGTGCCAGCTCCCTGATTTAACTGAGGTGGAACCGAATAGCAAGGTGCGGTTCATTTTAGTTGAATCACAGTCCTCTTTTCCTTCCGAGCTCAAACATCCCTTTCAAGGCACGATTTAGAATCCCGTCCAGTTGTTCCTGCGGTGCTGTAGGCAGCAGTTGCTCGCTAAGGTTCGCGTGGAATTGGTGATTTGTGATTCGTAACTCTTTATCTAATACTTCATCAGTCTGTCTTTCAAACCGCAGCTGGTGATAGTTGGACAAGTGGGAAGAAGAAGGCCGTTTTGATGAGCGTGCTGATTTTTTGTTCTTTCACGACAATCAGTCCGGGGACTTTGAGGGGGCCAAATGGATTGTAGGGTTGTGACTAAGCTTCTGATTCTGTGAATTCTTGTGTCAGGTCTGGTAAGCCGTATGATACGTCTATGAAGCAGTGAAGGAATAGAGGACTGTTTGTACTGGTCTCGCCTCAAGGTGTGAATCTCCATAAATGTGTGAATGCGAAGCTGGCCGGTCCTAAAATACAGCTTGCACACTCAGTCACTCTCGTCTGATGGAGATTTGCTCGAGACGCAACATAAGATAAGGAGTTTGAGGGATGTATAATGTTGTATATGGTTTATAAATGCATATATTCAAACTTATATTTCCTTTTGTCTTCCAGGGTTCAAAGCGTCTTCTAAGATCAAATGAGTACGTCGTCCCACCCAGCGGACTGATGGAGACGGACTTGGAGCTCACATTCTCTCTACAGGCAAGCACTGGAACATGATACTGTGAATTCTCACACGGATACGGCAGTCACTTGGCGGGGTGGATTATGTTGCAGCCTTTTATTCGCACTTGTGCCCCTTCCAAACCCAGAGCAAGAGTGTCTATCTGAATATGCATGCTTATTAGTATTTTGTTTGGAGGAAATGCTGTTTTGTGTTTAACAGCTCGTCACTCACAGGAAGTTGCTAATGTTGAATTAACGTTTTTTTCAAATGCAATTTTGCCCCGTACAGAAATGACTTTGTCTTGTGTTTCCTGTTTGAAATAATAAACACCTGGTGCATGCTGACCCTTTGCGGACTGGATTAGAAGTTAATTTATCACGGCAAACTAAGCTGGGACAAGTGATCAAGTTGTGGTTTTACGTATGTTTTTTTTTTGGTACGATATCTCAATGCACTGCAAATAAAGAAACGTCTTTGACAACTTGACAATCTTTTTAGAACATTTCAAATACAAAACTATGATTTTTGGCGGCATATGCCGCCTCTCACTTTGTGAAACTTTAGCTATTATTGTTCACATATTTAAGATCAAGAGAGCAAGAAAAGCCCGTGTGAAGCTCGAGCAGTCTGACCCGATATTCATCCAAAAGAGAAAAGACGAGGCTGAGAAGCAAATAGGAACTTCTGGAGGGAAACGTAGTTCTGAAGTGATGACGGTTCACCCAACAGTTCAGCCGTAGTCCAGCAGACAGACTGATCTAGTATCAAACACCCGCCACGTTGGCTCAGTGCTGGTGCTTTTATTTATACATGAACTTGAGCAGAGTGTGTGTCAGCGCTGTACACCAACATGACCGCATCCTGACTGACGGCCTATCTAAGATAGCCAAACGGATGGGAAGGAGCACACGAGCTATTGAAACACCGGAGATGTCGGATGGCACTGATAAAATAACGTGGCCACACTTGATGCAACGTTTAGGGTGGCAATAATCTACGCTGGCACAGATAAGCAGTCGCAAGGGGATGCAATGAAATGTTGGCCAGAAAGAATCACATCGACTCATTCAAACCTAACAAGGAATCGCTGGCACAGGCGGTCTAAAGAAACCGTGTGCACTGTGGCAGCAAAAGGCAATGAGTCAAATCTAGCCCCCTTATAATAAGTGTATAAATGCAATTCCTGGTATAGGATACGTTTACATTATTATCTGACTTGATTTATTTGTTGTTTTCAGTACCCCCATTTTCTGAAGAGGGATGCCAACCGACTCCAGATCATGCTGCAGAGGAGGAAACGCTACAAGAACCGCACGATCCTGGGCTACAAAACTTTGGCTGTGGGAGTCATCAATATGGCCGAGGTACCGTGTGGTGCTCAACTTTCAATCCCTTGATTACATTTCTCTCGAGGATCATTTCGCTCTGATCGCGTTGCCTGCGTACCAGATCTCTGTTTGCAAGAGAGAGCGCCTCGTGGGCCCCACGTCATTTCATATGACTCGTGGTCATCCCGTGTGCTGCTGGGTGAGATGATTTGCCATCTGGAGCTGGCTTTATACGCTCCTTTCTGGAAACGGTGCATTCAGTCATGCAATAATAAAGGATTAGGAGCTGAAAGAATGCCACCTGCGGATGCCTGTCTGAGGTGCAAACGTACGGCCGAGCTCTTATTTGTCCTGATCAGTTCATTTCATGTTGAGTACATCGCTCAGACGGGCATTCGGTGGGGACTTAGGTTACGTCAGACTGAATATTTGGCCACCGTGCCATCAAGATGCCATTTTGTGCTTTGGCCTGTTGTCAGTTTGGATCTTCCACGCTGAAGCGGCTGGCTGCTCTTAACTGTGCCACTATAAACACTGTACAGGAAAATAATGCATTTCAGTATTGTAACGCTGTGGGGGTTGATAGCAGGATTACTACCGTAGAATGCAGTAAACAAAAGATCAGAAGTTACGTATTTATCTAAATTAGTCCAGCATCCTTGTACGTGAGGGGAATCAAGACCGAGATTTTTAAAGGAATAAGCAAAGTCTTGTTTATTTGAATGCACCCGTTCGTCCTCAGCCAGTGGGACTTTCCAACAATAGCCCCAGGATGTCGGTTGACTGACCTCTGACAAACAAGACCGATGCTTTATTACATTTTGAAATGACACCAAACCGCTGTGCTGCTTTGGGTGCCTCCTGGTGCGAAATGATCCATAGATTTCTATGACTATTGCTGGATTGGATTCTGTCGGGTAATTATGTTACCCGCTGTTGTGTAAACTCCCCCGTGCCCCCATTCTGAGCGTTACGTGGGAGGAAGTGACTTATTGGACTTTGCAGGGTTTGCGTGGACAGCTGCCAGTGTTCGAGCAAAGTGGACCTGCTGCCTGTACAGCTATTAGATTGAAAGCTCAAACCTGGCGTCGATAGCGTAGCCGTCAGCTTGTAATCAGTTGCTAAATCTTTGCGAGCATAAAGCAGTGTGTAACGGGAGCCATGTCAATCTTTGTTTTATCATTATTGGCTCGCTGAAGCGAGGTACAATTATTCCATGCTGTCTGTTGTATTTGTTCCATCTGCCCTGGCGCGCCTCTACAGAGTGATTGATAGACGCATAGATTAAGATGCCATCTCTCTGAAAGACTGCTCTGTTTCAAGAAAATATATTATTGTTATCAGGAACATTGCAGGGGAAGGATTCATGTGTTTCGTATACAACCAGACTGGATGGTAATCTCCCCATGTCCAGGTGATGCAACACCCGACAGACGGAGCACAGATTCTGGGTCTCCATAGCAACGTGAAGGAGGCGCCAGTGCGCGTGGCGGAGATCAGCGTGCACTCTCTGTCCAGCCAGCCCATCGACCACGAGGACGGCAGCGGTCAGGCTGGCCACAAGACCAAGACCTCAGGTGAGCGGCGGCGTCTTCCGTCCCGCTAACGAGGGTCCGTGAGACGAGCTCGTTCCAGCGGCGCCAGGTCACCCCCGTCGTGTAACTTCAGCCGTCACGCCGGAGAACAGCCCCTCCTGTCCGGGCGCCTTTCTCTTCCCTCCTTCCAGATGGCTCCTATTTCCCAACCGAGGAACGAATAAACCCCATTAATCCCCCCCCCGACCTATGGCCGAGGACATGCTATTCTCCTCGGCTGTGGTTGTAATGTGGATTCGAGAGTTGAAAAAGATTTAGGGGGCCATTACCTGACACCGTTCTAATTCTGGACGGGGAGAGACATTGGAACCCGCTCATCCCCTGCTGCTCTGGATGTTATTAAGGAGGCTGTTAACATAACCGATGAGCTCATGCACCAAGTATTACAAGAATGTCACTCTGAGGGAAAGAAAAAAGGTTTTCGTCTGTCCGATCCTCTAGAGTGATCCTTAATAACATCCATCCCAGCATCAGAATTGGCTGTTAAGAAAAAATAGCTCCCCTGGCCTGTTAACACGCAGTGGAAAAGACATCTTTTAGGAATATCTTTGGCATTTAACAATAGTAAAATTTTCAACTGCAGAACTTCATTAGAATGTGAGACGCAGATGAAATCGAACGTGCATTCAGCATGCATATTAGACTAGTAGTCAAAACAATTCTTCACTGATGAACTGTAAATAAGAGGACATGAAATTACACAGCTTTATCAACCAAAGATGAAAAATTGCCTTTGGCGCAAACTGATATAACGAGTATTTAACTATCAGTTATAATTTTAAAGAAGTATCTTTAAATCATTTTGGCTTCCAGTGGCACTATGAGGACATCATTTCTTATTGAGTTTAGGAGGCTTGTTTTCATTCAGAACAAATTGCTTTCTTTCGTCATTCTCTTTTCCGAAAAACAATTTCAGCGACTCTGCATTGATAAGTCGTTGACCTTGGAATCTATTTGCAATATAAATCCCATTTCTCTCAGCCCACTTTTTCAAAAGATGTTTTTCCGTGTGTGTTCCAGACCGCTCTCCGGACATGGATAACTACTCTGAGGAGGACGACGACAGCTACTCGTCAGAGCAGGAAGCCAGCGATGACGCAGCACCGGGCCAGGTCAGTGCTAGAAAACAAAAGAATTACATATAAGAGATCTGATGAGCACAAAGAGCCTACTCGCCCATTTGGGTGCCGTACACTAGTGATAAAAGATAAACCTTCTTTTTTCCTAGAGGCATAAAGCAAGTTCTTGCAAAATTGGCTTTTCGTCACTTATTATATATATATGTGCAGGTGGAAATGTAGGCGCACTGTTCTGTTGATATTT
Organism: Gasterosteus aculeatus; assembly: GCF_964276395.1. Lineage (NCBI taxonomy): Eukaryota > Metazoa > Chordata > Actinopteri > Perciformes > Gasterosteidae > Gasterosteus > Gasterosteus aculeatus. Next base: position 7,023,099 of record NC_135693.1, on the reverse strand, counting down.
CATCCATCCTCTCTCTTTCAGGACCTTTACGATGAAGACGACGAGGTGAGGAAGCCCAAGAAAGCCCGGAGGAAAATGATCCGAACCACCTCCATGACCAGGGTTAGTTGCCTCCTTTTCCACCACACGGAGTTCAATGCTTGCCAATCATTAACGTGAGAGAGTAACCCAAGACCTGTATTTGCTGTGGTACACGCTTTATAAGGAAAGCACGCGCGGTTTTCCATTTGTCCGAGCCCATTAGGAGGATGCGGATGGGCACGTAAATGAACCCTGTGGGCTCACTGGACTGATCGTAATGGTCTTTACTTAGAGTGGCTGGGAATGGGTAATCCAATGGATGTTTACTGGGAGGACCGGTCAGCCCAGCGCCATGTGCATTTATGGATGACAGTTTTGTTTTTGTTTTTTTTTCTATTTCAGCAACCTAATTTCAAGCAGAAGTTTGTGGCCTTGCTGAAGAGGTTCAAAGTAACTGACGAGGTGAGTGACAGAATGATAATTGACACACGAGGTGTCGTCACAATGTTCAATGTCGATGCGGATGACCTGAGGCACAGCCCCCCCCCCCCCCCCCCCCGGAATCTGTCCTTCTCCTATGAAGCTTTTAGTAAATCGGCTGTAAAAGTGATCAGTCATTAAATTGGCCTAGGGGTCAGGAGAAAACGACCTCAGTATTGACTGCCTAAACAGCATACTGCTACGGCTAATGCGTCCCCAGCTGGGGAGGAGTCCTCGCCACAACAGAGGTACAAGCATCCTCATGCTCGGCCGCATTACCTCTGTGCTCATGGATGTATGATTCATGCGTTTCCATTAGCAGCATCCATTAACGACTCTTATTCTCCACCACTTAATCTAGTGATAAATGTCGGCTTGTATGCCTGCCCTGTTTAGGTTTGTGTTTTTCATCCCTCAAGTACTTTTCAAATAAATGTTTCTGCGTATCTTGCATAACAGCTTGGTCATCTGCAGTATTTCAAACCAAATGTGTTTAACAACCCCTAGATGTCCATTAGTACATAATCTGTGTTTAGGTCATTAGGATGATGATAGTTTCCATTGAACTGTGAAATGTATTCCAGTAATTCCCTTGTTTCTCCTCTTTATGAACCCCAAAACATAGATTGCTTTAGAAAAAGATTAAATTTATATGTGCTTTAATAAAAGTGGGATTAGGAAGCGTGAGTGATTTAACCTTGCGATGCTTAAAAGAGCCTCCAGGCCGGTTCCCTTTTCGCTGGATGCTTTTAGAAGCTCCAGGTGGCCCGTTGATCTTTCATCACGTTCCTAGTCTCTAATCCTTTCCTTATGGCTGGCCACTACGCAGTGCCATAGCTCTATAAATACATAGCTAGGAGGAGGAGAGGCGACAGACTGTGTTTATCTGCTCCCTGCCAGCTTTTGCACTTATGGAGTGGCATTAATCACCTGATTAGTCCGCAGGCCTGCCCGTGTGCAGCTCCTATGATATACATCCCCACTGTGTAGCTGGCAGATCAAAGCTCAGACCCTTAGCACTTCCCCAGCAATCACTTACATTTTAATTGGCCTGCTTAGGACCAAGGCAGGGATGTATTTATAGCAACGATTTTTTTTTCTTTCTATTTTGCGGCCTTCCGTGTCTTCACTCTTTAAGCTCCATTAGGCCGGTGATCAGCTAATGGACACCAGTAACTCCGGCCATCCACAGCCGTGAGAACCAATCCCTGATTTTTCTTTTTGGTTTGTTTACTGATGTGTTGATGGAGTGTCTGTCCCGACTGCGGCAGGTCCTGGACTCTGACCCAGTTGACCAGACCCAGGAAGTGGAGGAGGATCTGGACTTGCTCTACGACAGCCTGGAGGTGTACAACCAGAGTGACAGTGGGCCAGAGATGGAGGACAACGAGAGCGTCCTGAGCACGCCCAAACCCAAACTCAAGTATGTCTGAGCCGAAGCAGCCTTAGTATTTATCAATGTTAACTTCAGGCAACATGCTGTATGTGGTTTTTGTGTTTGAAATGAAATTAAATCATCTGTTTTTTGTTTTCAGGCCGTTTTTTGAAGGGATGTCTCACTCCAGCTCCCAGACAGAGATTGGAAGCATACACAGCCAAAAAAGCCAGCAGAGAGAGCTGTCGTGTCCTGTAAGTTTATTACCCGGCACTTTATTTAAAAAAAAACAGTCAGATGCTTTTGAGCGCCATCGTTCACCCGCAACGGTCCGCCTCTCGGTGGCTGAGTTACGTAAAGGAACTTCCCCTGGAGAGTGTTCAAATGTCTGGCAGGCCTCGATGCTTACGCTGCTTTAGGGATCCCCGAGGACCATGATACTACCGGCAAGGTATTCTGAGAATGAATGCAATGCAGCCCCCGCTGCACCCTTTACAGCCCATCCTAGTATTTATAAGGACTGGCGGCGAACAACCTCTCCATCACCACACACACATATAAATATGCTCAGCGAGCAGGTTGGATGGAGCGATCCCCGAACTTCCCCTCAGAGGTTTATGGCTCATTGGAAGCAGCAAGGACACAGATGTTGAGTGTGATGGTTAGAGAAGGACTGCTGTTAATAAATATCAGGGGATGCGTTTTAGCCTGTAATAAAATTTTGGACTGCTCTAGCCCTCTATTTTTCTCAATAAATGAAACCTCGTTGCAGCCAAATTGGAAAGTCTTTGAAGTACTTTTGATATAAATTAAGCTAAATGCACTTCAACACATTTGTAAGGTGGACATGAGCACACAAGTGTGCCGGTTGTTCTTTAGGGGCTTGTACATAAATATATTAGTATCAGTCGGGGTGAAACCTATACATGCCTTTAGAGATATTTATACTCTCCAATACTGCCACCGTCACCAAGCTTAACTGTGGGGAGCTGCCACTGTGAAATTGGCCATTGGTCAATCTTGGCCTGAGCAGATGGAGCATAGCGCTTCAGTAAGGAGCTGTGACAACTTGTTATTTATATTTACCGGGGAAGTGACCTCCGTGGTTTAAATGTTCGTGTGTGTGTGCACCCTACAGAGTGGAGAATTTCTGACCGTGGACAGATGTAAAGGGGCCCGCTATCAGCAAGACAGCGCCACAGATACGATTGTTGGGGTACGTGTTCTGAACAACAATAGTTTTTTTTTTTTTTACTAAATTTGCCTTGAAGCCTCTTTTTTTTCTCCTACCCTTTCCACTTGGGCGCCCTTCCCTCCCGTGAGTCTTAGTTGTTTTCCAGGGAAAAACGAAGAGGGAGGGTGCATGCAAGGGCAGGCGAACCAAGCAGCTCAGTCATCCATTATGGATCAGTGGAGCAGACAAGGCGGCCCCATGCTGGATGAATCCCGACTCATGAGGATCAAAAGCGGGATGTTGGTGTTTGTTGTTGTCTTTGTGCCGTCGGGTCAGCCTAACCTTGCTACCCCTCAGAACCCCCTCTTCTCGCACCGCTCCACTCCAAACGAATAACTCATTACTGCAGGAACCTTGTTTCCTCTGCTACCCGTTAGGACTCCGACTATTTATTACTTTTTTTCCGACTATTTATTACTTTTTTTTTAAATAATAATCTCCTCTGTCGTGGTGGGCCCGCATCATTATCTCTGACCTCAGCGGCACAAGTCAATTATTTACCAGGCCCTCGGCTCATCTTTGCTCTCTCTTTGCTTTAGGAGCCGGAGACGGAGGAAAGGGGGCCAGGACCGGGGGAGGTGAGCAGCTGTGACGTCAGCACTGAACGGGTGACCAGCACTGTTGGCAAGCTCTGCAAGACAGAGTCCCAAAACCACATGTCTCCAAGGTACGCTTCCAATCCACCCCGTCTGCACACAAGATAATGTTGTGTCTTCATCTAGGTACACAAGCTACTTTCTATCTTTTAATTATGTTATTTGGAATGTGGGTTCCCACAACAGGTTCTTCAAATTGCTTAACCTCCGAGCCCAGTTTATTGGGTTCCCTGCCCCGTCCACCAAGTACTTTGAGTTGAGCTGCTTTTGTTTTTCCGTTGTGTCCTCAGTAAGGCGGAGAACCGGCTACAGAGGCGTCCGTGCAGCACCTCCATGAAAGACCGGCAGAACTCCAAGGCCCAGAGCGACAGGACCAGCAGCATGGAGAGCGAGTGCTCCCCGGAGTCACGGCTCATCGCACAGGTAGACGCGTCGCGGAAGTGCTCCTCGCACCCGGGTTTGGTCCCGCGGGGGAAGTTCTCACGCTCTCGATTTCTCTCCAAGGTTCCCAGGAAGTCTGTGTACGACCAGCTGAACCAGATCCTCATCTCTGACGAGCGCCTGCCCGAAAGCATCATCCTCATCAACACTGTGGAGTGGCAAGGACAGGTGTGTGTGTGTGTGTTCTTCTTCTCATCATGTATTTAGTGGACAAGCTCGGGTCTCACAGGATTTGTTGAGACTGAAACACGAAAGGCTGCGGTTGTGACAGTGTTTTTGTATGTTTTTTAAACACGCTTCTGGCTCACCTCCTGTGTCTCTCTTGTGTGTGTCTCTCATGTGTGTGTTTCCGTGCAGTACGTGTCCGAGTTGCTCCACGAACAGGGCCAGCCCATCGTGTCCACTTGCTCCGCTGCCGACGTTCAGGCCGCCTTCAACACCATCGTCACTCGCATCCAGAGATTGTGAGTCGCACACGAGCATGCATACACACAAACGCACACAGCCGAGCATGCATCGGTCGAACGACACGGGCCCACACACACACTGGTATCTGGCCGCCTGTTATGGCGGCGCAGTCCAGACCAAAGTGTGTGTTTGCGCTGGCGCGCTGCCAGAGGATTCCAGGGCGCTTTCGCTGTCAGAATGAGCTGGTTTTTTGGTCCTCCTTCTCTCTTCCTGGGATTCGGCCGCTGAGTCGCCCCGCCGGAGGCAGACTGAGGCCGCGTCCGTCTACTGCACTGCTTCCGTTAATCCGTTTTTAAATTCAGCTCAAGCGCAACTTTTGCATTCTTTACACACCTGCCGCCTCAGGCGACCCGATTGCTCCAGGTGGGGCCGAGTCATGCGGAGCCATGTGCGTCTCAGATGTTAACATCAAAAAAAAAAAACTGTGCTGCCGCTGCTTTAGCTGTTTAATATGTGGTAAATGAGTATGTGGACTTGTGTAATGAAATTGGTCGGATCTAAAAGCTTTTGCGATATAAGAATGTAGCTTCAAAGAGACTTGTACCTGGTATTACAAATGATAATATTACACCAACTGGCGAGGCCGGATCTAGACCAGGAAACTTGAGAGCTATAAATCGTCAGACAGCCATTAAGCCTCTCTGAACCCTCTCTGACCCACATCGTTCACGATTTGGAACTCTCTCTTCCTCTCGATTACTCATTCTCCCTCTCAACCCACGCAGCTGTAACTGCAATGCGCAGACACCGCCGACGATGAAGGTGGCGGTGGCAGGCGACCAGAGTTACCTCAGCACCATCCTGAGGTTCTTCGTGGAGCAGCTGGCCAACAAGACGCCCGACTGGCTCAGTTACATCCGCTTCCTGGTGATCCCCATCGGTACGTCACCCGCGATCCGTACCTGTAGGACTCGCTTTTTGAGCTTTGTTTTAAACTTGTATTCTTCTCCTCGAACTCCAGGTTCTCATCCTCTGGCAAAGTACGTGGCCTCCTTTGACAGCCGCTTCAACAGCATCTTCATGGACACCGCGTGGAGGGAGCTGTTCTGCAGGACGGAACGGCCCTCCTCAGGTAGGATGCATCGCTGCGAGGTCCGGCTGCAGAGCGAGTCGGCCTGCTTAATCTTTGGCACACTTGAAAGGGAAAGAAATTGGGTCAAAGCATGGGATCGGAGGCTGATGGGTGGGAAGAAGACTATTTCCCCCAGTTTGTAGGTCTCGGAATTGTTTGCTAGTACACACACATATATTTAAACTTGTCCCTTTTCCTCAAATGTCCCTTTTTTCTGCCCAGACAAGCCCAGAAAATCCTACTACATGCCGTATTAATTCTCTGAAGAGTGGGGAATATGTATATATAATATAAAAATATGTGTTCCATCTTTTTCCCTCTTTCTTTTAACCTTGACGTGAACGGCCTTCACAACTCTCACGGCGGCGTTTGGATAGGAATGGCTTTGAATTATTTCTTTAACAAGCAGAGTCAGGTTAAACTGCAGGGAGGCAATGGTTCAGAATAAGTTGACATAAAGAAACACAGCCTCTTGTTTTTGTTTCCCTCCTCCCGGCTTCAGAGGAATGAAAGTGATTAATGCGCCGTCTTTCAGCGACCTGCTGAGTCTGAACATTAGCGTCAGCATCAATTGTCTTGCTGGCTTGTTAGCCAGACGTGCAACCGAAGGAACGTGTTGTTAACAATCTGTCTTGCCCCCCCTCCCCCTCCCCCCCTCCCCCTCCCCCCCCTCCTCCCGCAGACAACATCGATGTGGCAGGACGAATTGTTCAATATCTGGTGGGTGCCAACGTGTCCCACCAGTTCCCCATCTCTGAAGCAATGCTGACCTACAAACAGAAGAGGTGAAGTACCTTTGATTATTCATGAGAACACTCAGCGCTGCAAATGTTTGTGTATGTGTGCGCATGTATGCTTTTGTGCTCTTTTTGAGGCATGATTTTTTTAAACTTTTGAGTAACTGCTATTAATGTTTAATGTCCCCGAGCAGCCGTTCGACTGCACGAGAAAGATGTTTAAAGCGGGCACGTTCATGAATTAAACACACACACGTCGCTGTGATTAGCGGGTGATAACGATCCCCAGGGGCCTCATTTCTAAACGTTGCGTACGCACAAAAGAAGGCGTGCGCCGCTCTCTACGCAATAATTGGTATTTATAAAAAGTAAACTTGACGGAAAAATGTGCGGTCCTTCACGCAAGCTCGGACCCATGCGTACGCACAAAAACGGGTGAAATGAGAACCGTCGGCAGACGCAAGAAACACGCAAACGTGTGTGAAACTGTGTAAAACTAGACTGTTGTGTAGAAGAAATGCCAATACTGCCTCTCATAAATAACACAAACACCCGTGTGATCGATCTGCAGCGTAAAACAAACAGAAATACTAATTTTTCAAAACACATTTTCAAAAAGAAAAGTGAATTATGTTCTGCAATAAAATTGGCATGTTATGCAATTCATCCTCAAACACAGCTGTTGCTTGTCAGATGCAATCAAATGGACGGTAATAAGATGCCATGATGCCGTCACAATGCGTAATGACGCGTAATGGCTGATCTTGCGCTCTTAGAAGATGTGGCACATGGAAGGATTGGCGCTGTAGTGCAGCGCACCATCGGCCTGTTTAAGGGCAGACGGCGCTGCCTCGGCTGCACTGGAGGGAGGTTGTTGTTTACTCCTGTAAAGGTGTGCAAAATCCTGCTGGCGTGTGCTGTGCTGCATAATGTGGCACAGCTTCCAAACGTGCCTCGACCCCCTGACGCCGATGTTGGCCCAGACCCCCGATCCCCAATCATTGCCGCCAGTCTCTCATCAAGAGGGGACAGCTCCGGTGTCCCCTCTCCCCATCCGGGGCAGACACACCTTGGCGATGGCGCGATAAACGCTTTTTTGCCTCCTCTTTGATGTCAGACCATTTTTTCTTTATTTCGGCCACGGTTCGAGGTTGTGAGGTTGCAGCGTTGCTCTGCAACCTTTTGCCCCTCGAGTGCCTTTTTGCCATTAGTGATGCCCACACTGTGCCCTCCAAAAAGCATTTTACTTCTCCTCTCCACCTCGCCAATGATCATTTCCACTTCACACTGAGTGAAGTTACGTTTCTTCGTTTTCCTCTCAGTGTTTGTCATGATTTCGCAATCGATGAATATTATAAATCTGAATATTTCTGTGCGTACGCACGTCCTACGTTTCATCCTACGCAAGGTTTTATAAATGAGGCCCCAGATCACCTTTTACTCTGACAGACATGAAGGAGGTTTGTTTGTAGGAAAGGCTTCTATTGGTCAGAAGCTACTAAACACAACACACAGTTTTAACACTGTTGCATTCCTTCTTCCCCCTTTCCCTTTTGATTTGCATTCAAGGAAAAGAAGTTTGTATTTTGATTTTTACATCAGGTATCTAATTCAACTCGTTTTCTGCTTTGAACCTCCCTTTTTTCTCTCCTCCATTTGGCTTGAGCTCCTTTGTCTTAACATTTCCCTTTTCACTGTAACTTCACTTTGCACTCTGTCCTGACTTGTGTCTTTGGTTTGGTGTGTCTTTTGATTCTTATTTTTGACTCTGTCCTCTGTGTTGTTGCTATGAAGATTTGCCTAACAACCTTTTAAAAAAGCTATTTGGAAACCAGTATTTTGACATATTTTCTATTGGCTTGAAAATGAGCTTCTATTGGCTTAGCCTTAGGAGAGGCTACATAGTTACACACTTTCACTCAATATCAGTGAACGCTCTGACTACTACAAGGTAAATCAAGTATTTTAATATCAGTTAAAAGAAATGACCTATTACCAATATCCATGTAATATTTCCCTCCTAATTCTAACCTGCACGAATACGACTCCTTAAAACATTTATTTCTGCATGTATAAAACATAGTTATACCTTCATTTACAAAGGACTGGCAGTTAAGTTTAGTGTAAATTATACGTCCGTGCACCTGTTATTTTGTGGATGATGTTACAGCTTGTGATGCTCACTGGGACTTTGCAAAAACCCTTACCTTGCAAAATGCAACATCACGTAGATATAATAATGGAGCACTGGTGGTGAGATTGCTGGGGAGTTTATTCCTGCGTGTGCACTGAAACGTGAGCCAGCAGCGTTCCCCGTCCTCCTCTCTTTTTGCTGTGGATGCAGTCCCATTTTGCAGTCTCATGAAAGACTTTGGCGAATTATCGGCGAGTTGCACTATTGTTGGCGCCTTTTTGTAGAGCTTTGCAGAAAAATAACACTATCTCAACGCTTTCCTGTTGAACCGTTGGGTGTATTTTTGAATTGCTGTGGTCTGCGTGTGTATTGCACTTTCTCCAACGATGCCTGGCTGTACTGCACCCCCCCCCCCCCCCCCCAACGGTGACTGAACACTAGTTACTCCGACGGGTCCCAAACTGTCCCATGTTTAAACATGACTCCTAGTGCTGGCTGTAGAGAGAGATCGTTTCTTTCTCTTGGTTGTAAGGAGCGTTCCTCCCCTTCATCTCATTGTAACATGAACCCAGGATGCCCCCATTTCACCCGAGCCAGTCATGTGCCATTCCTGCTGCGATGGGACATGCTGCGGGGTCATGCCACAGCCGTCTTCCCTCCAGGACCATTGAGTGTTTGTGTTTGAAACCCCCTCACCCGAACCCTGCCCTCACCCCCCGCTGGTCCAAATCATAACATCTTTACTGTCTCCGTTTACAGCCCTGATGAAGACTCCTGTCAGAAATTTGTGCCATTTATTGGGGTAAGATTTTTGATTTTTTTTCCCTACCTCAAACGGGCAGGACAGAATTCTTTATTCTTTTCATGGTTTTAGGATAGTTGTAAACTTTTGTTTGAATTCTTCCAGGTTGTGAAAGTTGGGATTGTGGAGCAAAGCCTCTCAACGTCAGGTAAGGAAAGACTTCTTCTTTTTAAAGGTGGGATTAGTATTATTTGGTCAGCCTAGCGTGTTCAACGTTGCACCGTTGATGAGGAGACAGAAACCTAACGAAACAACAAGTCTCTCCTTTCTCATGGATTCAGATCAGGAACGAAAAATACCCCAATATTCCTTCATTTGACTTCCTTCCTCTACTGGGTTTTGGCTTGAGCTTCACTTTGAAGCTTTGTTAACGACACTATCCCCCACCCCTGATTTGCAGTGGACTCCGATGATGCGATGGGGGTCAACACAAGCATCCTTTCCTCCCCAACGCCACCGCTGGCTGGTCCGTATGGGAAGGAAATAGGGGGCACCCCCCCGCAGTCACCGTCTGTGTCCACCGCCCTGTCTGGAACTGGGTACGCCAAAAAAAACAACTGAAAAACACACAATTCTTTAAAATATTGTGTTTCAAAGGGGAAGTAGAAAAACTAGTTCCTGACTTTAGCTGGTTTCCTCTGCAGCTCCCCGTGTTCCGGCAGTGAAGTGATGGGGCTTCAGGTGGACTACTGGACGTGGCAAGGCCCGGAGAAGAAGAAAGAGGGCGAGAAGAGAGACGTGGGACTGAAGAACACCCTGAAGAGCAACTTCCGCTCACTGCAAGTCAGCCGCCTGCCCTGTGGAGGGGAACTCACCCCCCCACCCAGCATGGCCATGACTGTGGTCACCAAGGAGAAGAACAAGAAAGGTATGAAAACATGCCTGTAAATATCCGAAGGAGAAGACCAGAAATGTGGCGTTACACTTCTACTACGTTGTCATGACGCATCATTGAGTATCGAGTATGTGGGTTTTTGTGTAGGTGGGAAATACTTGTATGACTACATTTGCAAGAAGAATAAGTCTGCTCATTGCACAGTCCCATAATGCATTGCATCAGTCCTGTGAGGTTTTGAGCCAGGCCAAAAGATGTCAGCATCTGTCATTTTTATTATGTTTTAGTAATGCATAATGTTTTTACTCCCTTAGAACAGAACGACTGTCAACATGTTAAACCAGTGTACAAAAATATGCACAGAAAACTATTTATTTACGCCGCCCTGTTTTTCTCTCCAGTGATCTTCCTCAGCAAGAAGCCCAAGGAGAAAGAGCTGGACTCTAAGAGCCAAGTCATTGATGGCATCAGCAGGTTGATCTGCACAGCCAAGCACCAGCACACGATGCTGAGAGGTAACGCCCCCCCCCCCCCACCTCCGCCGTCCCACCAGCTGAGGCACTGCTGCCATCTGGTGGTGCAAAGTCAAACGCATCCTTCGTGTGTGTGTGTGTGTGTGTGTGTGTTTAAATGTTTAACGCCTTCTTTCTCGGCTCTCTTTGCCTCCCTCAGTCACAATCGATGGAGTCGAGTGGAACGACGTGAAGTTTTTCCAGCTCGCCGCCCAGTGGCCGACACACGTCAAGCACTTCCCGGTGGGGATCTTTGGTTACACTAAGCCCGCGTGACCGCGCCCGCCCGCCCACCACCTGTCCCCCGCTGAACTCTCGTCTCACCGAGAGGCTACAGAGAAGTAGAAGAAAAGCCCCCCCCCCCATCTCACTGGCAGTACTAGTTTTCCTGTGGAAATCTTACTGGCTCACAACCACCTGTTCAATACACAAATGTCATGTTCTCATTTGGATGTTTTCGATGTCGACGTTGTTGGGTGTTGTTGTTGTTGTTGTTTTTTACACACTACGAAAAACACGTACTATTTTGTAAGATTTGTGCGACTGCCTCGGAGGTATCTTGGGGTATTTTGACAATTTGCCACATTTCGATAACGGCAGCTGTGTTTGCACTTTGTTTTTGTTAACATTTTATTATTTCTGTGAAATCCTACATTTATTGTTACTCTATGGACAGTGGAGGAGTGTGATGGTGATGTGCAGTGGCGTGTGTGAGATGGTTTGAGACCGTGTTTGTGTTTATTGTTGAAAGTTGGAATATTGCTGTGAATCTAGATGGAATCCTCCTCAAACTCAGTGCTCAGTTTTCTTACTCCTCCCTTTTTACTTTCTCAAAAAGGTAAATTTTTATAGAAAGGAACAAAGCTCTGTTTGCCTCGTCGCTTTTTAGGACCCGTGTGCAAAAAAACCCCCTAAAAACTAAAGTAAGGTGTTACTGAAGGTAGCTATAAAAAAAGCATTTGTGACATGTGAGAAGTTCAAATCATTTCGTTATTGTAAGTGCTTCAGACTTCGGTGTACATTCGGCCTGCACAGCAACATCTACTTAGCAGCAGGGCAACGCGACACCACAAATCCTACTTCAACTATCAACAGCTGAATACCAAATTTAGTTCTGACTATTGTTTCACCACCCCGCCCCCCTCCCTCCCCGATGCTGGATACCTCCAGATGTTCCGGTTACGTGCCAAAGTAAAGTTCCCATTACAGTCCAACCACCAGAGCCCTCGGCTCGGCCAAACTTTGTAGTACAGGAAACAAAAATGGTACATTTAATGTGCCCTTGGTCCCTGTGGAGATCAGTATTTAGATTACTGAGAGAATAATCCTGACAAATGTACCAGTTTGTGCTCTACATTTGGCCAAACGTAATCCCGTTGTGTGCTTTTCTTGCCCGTGGCGGGCGCACTCGGGCGTCCCCTGACCTCAAACACACCGATGGGTCCGGCGGTGGCGTGTCGGCCTGCTGCGGGAAAACGAGACGGACGTGAAGTAGTGAGGAGCGCAATGCAAGAATTAAAAAAACTTTAAAGTAACATGATAGTCAAAGGAGTCGCGACGGATCCAAGTCCCTGTGTGTGTGTGTGTGTGTGCGTGCGTGCGTCCGTGCAGGTGTGTGCAGGTGTGCTGTGTGTTCAATGGTACGCCCTGAATAGTGTTACGTACAACTTTTGCAATAGGAAACCTTTGAACAAAGGGACTTTAAGGTAGTTGCGTTCGTTTTTTTTAAAGTGACCACTCACAAGCTTTGATTGGCTGTCTTTTATAGTAATGTATATAAATATATACATCATTTTGTGAATTCCAATCCCTCCCCTTCCACTAAATTTAAAGCACAAATAGCTTCCCTTAATTTCTTGACATGTCAAAAATGCCAAATATATATATATAAATATATATATATATTTCCAGAACTCATAGCTATGAAGTTGACTTGTATAAAGTAAACACTTATTAGGTTTGCCATTTCCCTGACTTTGTAATGCACTTTCATGTGGTTTTCTACATATATTCGCTCAAATTTGGGACACTTTTTTTTGAGGTGATGTGATATATTTGAAAAGTAAACCACTACCTAGTCAAGAGAAGGCAGTTTTATTTTCTAGATGATCCTTTTCATTGGGATGTTTGTTGTTGAGCGCCGTTTGTTACTTTGTTTTTGCCACTTGATGTTGAAAAGCTTTTTTTGCAGCTACCACCACACGTGTCTGCCTGTAACTGTACTGTCAAGTGTTCTTGTCTCCTGCTTTTTCAAAGGGTTCGCCTTCTCCTTTTACACGGGAAACCAACTTCTTGGTCTGTGAAGATTCAGTCAGGACCGAGTTGTTTGAGGGAACGTGTCGCGAGTTAGCCTTTTGAAAACTGAACGGGCATAACAAGCTTATTTCAATGTATTTGTTTTGCCCTAAATCTAGACGTAGCATGGGGGTGTTTCACAGGACGGGATCAATGAGCAGGCGTCGTCACTCAGCGACCAATGAACTCTTAGACATCAATGGTCAAACTCCAACATGCCGTCTCATTGCTCCCGTTACTTGAAATGCCTCCCGTTGTCTTTGCACAAACCCTATTTTAAATGACATGACAGTATTTTTAAATTTACCACTACAAATATGGATTACTCTGCATGTTTTACTATAGCTGTAAATATGTTTTGGATTTTTATATTGTTTTGTTTCTTTCCATGCTCTCACAAGCAGTTGTGTTTAATAAAATTTATAATCTTCTGTACAAACAGCTCATGTTTATTCATATTTTCTAGACCAACATAACATTGTAAGCGATAACAAACGAGGGTCGACACTCTTCGATCCTGTGTCACTTGGCTGAGATCGAGGGCAGGTTGACGTAAACCTTCATAGGAGGCAGCGGTTTGATCTTGCGTCCAGCCCAGCCGCCCTTCCTCTGCCACAGGCCGCTCGAGGGGCGAATGCCGAGCCAGCGGTTGCGCCCGGCTTTGCCGATGATGCGTTTGTTGTGGTCGATGTTGGACACGCGTCCCACCGTTACGATGCAGGTCTCCAATACCTGTGTGTGTGTGTGTGTGTGTGTGTCGAGATGACAACATTCAGTAAGGAGCCTGGTTTAAACACCGGTGGAATCTTAATTCAGGTAAACTCACCTGAACCTGCTGCTTCGAAGGAAGCTGAATGATTGCTGTTCCGTTTACCTTACGGAGCAAAATGCCACTTGTGCCTGAAAACCAAAAGCAACAAACATTAGTTTTTTTACAGCATCAGATGCAACTAACTGAAACGTCTGCTTGTCGAGCTTGGAGAACTACACCCCGAAAACAGAGCCAGTGTTTGGTTTGTCCCCTCAGGGCTACGGTAGAAACATGGCTGCCGCTACATCGGTTAATATAAAACGTCTTTCTTTAGGCCTCAAATAAACACCCTTGTTATATTGAGGTGATTATACACTAAGGAAAAAATGCTTTTACCATTAGATTAATTAAATTCCATTAGTGGTTAAGGATCCCACTCGTGGCTCCTTTATCGTAAGAAGACTGTATTCATGATTGGAACCTTTTCTGGTTTGTAATTGTTAAGACAAGTCTGTCAAATAAAATCATCATAACCAAAAATATATATTCAGTATATGTAGTATAGTATAATATGTATTCAGCAACTAATGAGCAAATAATAGACTACCTGCAGCACGAATGTACTCCGATCCTTTCCCTGGTTGTACCTCGAGGTTGTTCACCAGAGTCCCCACAGGAAGCGCTCCCAGTGGATACGCATCACCCTCATTGGCCGAGACTGCAGAGTAAAACAAACGGATACACCGTATTTAAGTGCTGAACACAGCGTACCTTTACTTCCATCATCTCAAGGGATTGTTGGAAACATGACACACCAGGGTGGATCCTCTACCTGCCATGCGTCCAATTACTCCAGATGTTTTAATGATGTCTCCTGCCTGCATGTTCTCCGTAGCAATTATCCATCTTTTCCGGCTGCCTCCAGCTAACAGGGCAATGTCAGCAGACCTGTGTAGCACAGATGATGATAACCGACTGTGTTCAGAATGCATAATCAGAGTGCCACTGTGTAGTGAAAGCTGACCTTTACCTGCACGGGTCGTATCGCACTTCCACAACCTTCTCTTCAAAGGGTTTGGCCTCATTGTTTGGTTCATAGCGCAGTCTCTGAAAGTCAATCCACCTGTATTTTTGTTTGTGGCCTCCACCGATGCCATGTGTCCGTATCCTTCCTGCGCGGCAGAAAGAAAGGTGAGCAAGTCTTTACACTCGCCTCTAGTCGCAGTAACAGAGTGCGGTCAGCCCGAGGCCAAACTTATTAGCTGATCATCATACTTGCTGGTGCTCGAATACATATTTCAAACCAGGCATGCAGATGGTTCAAAGCACAACTATCTGCCCTCTTTAAAAACGTCCAAATGTCTTGTCCAACACAGAACGGCTCTTTGTTTAGCTCCATTCAAACGCTGTTTAAGACTTGTGAAAATGTCATTCTATTGCATGATTGTAGTGTTTCCTCAGTAAGGACTTATGTACATAACCTTGTAGAAGTTCACATCAAAGGCTGTTCTACTTTATCTAATCCAACCTGGACGATAGTAGCATTGGCAGCTAGATTTTGGTTAAGCCATGCTGAAGGCTAAAAGAAGGTTTTGGTTTGAGACGTGTGTATTCGTTTAACCTACTGGTGAAAACAGAACATGGATAAAATCCAGACCAGCACATTTGATGCCGACTCCAACCGCGTCCTCCTCTGGCCTAGCTTTCAAACACACTCGTTTATTAGATTCTTCTACAGTGGTCTTTACCCGTGTGGTCTCTTCCTCCCGTCTTTTTCATTCCCATAGGTTTGATGGTGTACTTCTCCCTCTGCTTCCAAAATGTCCTGTTCTGCTCCAGAGAGGCTGTGGTGAGGAAGCCCCTGCACTGAACGACCATCTTGGGCCCCTGAGTTGCCAGCCCGGTCTGTGTAATTGCCTGAAAACACAATAAGCATGTTGCACGTATGTATGTGTGTGTTGGTTGTGACGATGCAGATCTCCAGTGTGAATGACAGTGGTCGTTTACCTGCGAGGAGAGCAGAGCAGGCTGGGACAGAGTCATGGAGCGCAGGGCTCTGGTTAGACACGACACCGCCATCATAGCAACGTCCTCCTGACAGAGCTGAGGAGCAGAGGACAGGAGAGGAGAGGAGAAGAGAAGAGAGCGCGTTGGACGCCCGGTTGTGGATCATGTTCATCGATCTTTTCCATTTCCAGGCATGCAGCGAAAGCTCTAGCATATCCGACAATATCCAGCATTCAGCATCTAACTAAACTAAGCATAAAGGAATCAAACTATAGGAGTGAACACGTCCACCATAACATGTCCTACTACGTCAATTGTGTCCAACAATGTGATAACACACATTTAGCATTAACCTTACTAAATGGCTAATAGTCATGAGCTATCGCTAGCTTAACTTTAGGTTGTCCCGGCTCAATAGATACACATACGTTTCACCTGCTGTTTTTAACAAACCAAGCCGAGCTGTTCGTTTATCTCATGGCCATTTGGCCAATGTAAATCAATGGAATAGTGACATAAACCAACCTTTTGATTTGATTTATTTCATCACAGGCTTCTCGTTGACAACCTTCAGGATCTCGCACGCTACGTCGCGTATTGATGACGTCATCACCAACCGGTTCCTGGTCTCACTGTACATGTTAAAGTTAAATATTTATAATGTGACGTATTAAAATTGTCCCTTGTTAACAGCTATCATGGATAGGTGTTTTTGGCGGATTCGAAACCGTCACAATACATACAGTAGAGTAATATAATAAAATAAATCTCCCACTTTCTTCACCATCTGACAGCTGTTTTTAAATTTCGCCTCTGGGTGGCAGAATGTCCATTTTTTATATTGAATGCGGTCTACTAACAAAAATGAAAACGTTTTGTTTGTCTCCAACGTATCTAATTTCATGAGCTCTAATTACTAAAACAATTTGTTGTAGGTACATTTTACAGTTAAATTAAAAATAAATAAATATAAATTGACGCAAGCTTTCAAAATTTGTCCATTCAAACCAAATAAAACATATAATATGGGTTGATATTATGTGCTGTTTTTTTACATGAAAAGTACGGCAAGATGCCAGTTTGTGAACATGCTACTAGAATTAACTGCAAGCCCAAGAATTGGCTGCGTGTGTTATTGTTTACTTTGGGGGTTTTTTCCATCATGTGTCCTTTGTACATAAGTAAAATTTGTAACATGATCTTACTTTTAAAACAAACAAAAGAGAAACACGTTTACCTGGTTGAAGTAGAAAAACAAATATATTATTATTTTCCCTAAGGGGCAAATAATCATCATCAGGGCAAGGAATCATCTTAGAGTGGTGGAATTACTGACATCCAGTGCTGTAGTGGTAAAATTAGAGGTGGGTAAAGGAATTTTGTGATCATACAGACCTCGACGCGATGCGAAGCAACGCAACACAAAGCGTCGCGACTCTTGTAAGGCTGTCCTGGCTGTATTGCATTATGTTATCAGTAAAAGTCATATACAATCAATGACAATGAATACATGTGTATGAACAACATAAGTTAAAGGAACACTCATGTACTACCTATGTCATCATAAATAGCCCATACAGCATGTTTTTTTCACGTTGAGAACTGACTTGTTTTCTAATCTACGCGTCACCAGGCGTTTTTCTTGTCCTTTTACCGTGCACGACCAGCGAACACAGAGCGCGCGACTACTACCCCCCCCCCGTCGGACCTTCTCGACCGGTCCGCGAAATATTGTCTGACATGAAACCGGTTCGTGAGGTGAGAAAGGTTGGGGACCACTGGGTTGATCCACAACGTGTGTTTACACACCTCCTGGATCCTGATTGGTGTCGCTGCTGCAGCCGCAAGGCACTGATTGGATGCTCACAGACCGTAATACAGCGCAGTTGAAAATTATTCAGACTACGGCGTTTATATGTTCAACAATAGGAAACTTAGTCTTAGCTGTTTTAAAATTATACCAAGTTTATTTCGGATTATTCCAAAGGAAGAATACAAGGCGCAGGGAACTTTGAGGTGCGTAAACGCTATTTATAGGTGCGAAAACGCTATTTCCAAAATTATAGAGGTGCGTAAACGGCGTTTACGTGCGTTTACCCTCCACTACAGCCCTGTTCATATTATATAGTTTATCACTATATAATCATTTTTACTTGTATGGTGACTAACCATTTAACTTTATGCCCCCTCAACGGTAAAACATATTAATTAATACATGAATTTAGTATTTAGTAATAAAAAATAACAAATAAAAAAGGACAACTAGATGTGTTAATGATTGTCTTGAACATCAACCCCGAGAACAAACCTTCTGATTCGTTGGCTGATTTTAGTCACTAAAGATGATCAAGTTACCATTAACATTGGAGTGAGTAAATTATCCTATTAGAATATTTAGAATTTGTCATTTTGGGAGCAGTTAACACACAGTTAACACTGATCCGTTTTTTATCATATTTATTTATTCATCTATCTAAACTGTAGGAATGTTGAAGGGCTGCAGCGTGGCGGTTCATTGAGTTTCTGATTGACAGCGTGAGAGAGAAGATGTCGTCTGTCGGCCAGCAGCAGAGAGAACGAACAGACATTCGTAACTCTGGAGTTGCACTTGACTTGACTGCGTCATTAGAGACGCTCACACGTCCCGATGAACTTGGGGTTTGAATTTGCTTTATTTGTAGAGAATTGAACTTGTTTGTGCTTTGAGTTGCCTGACTTCATTTTTTAGAAGCATTCATGTTTTAATTAAAATGTTCCATATCGGAAACATGTTCATTGACTAAATCTTCTCTTCTTCTTCCGCCTGATGTCTGATTACAGGAGGAAGTGAGTCAACAATTGAAATCAGGCTTAAAATGTCGACTGAAACCTTTGTGTGTCATTAATTACACAAACGCTCATTAACTCAAGATCATTGTTGTTTCACTTCATTCAAGTCAACGAGTAATAAAGAACATGTGATTCTCTTTGGTCTGAAGAAAACAAGACGGATTCATTTGGTTTTATTTTTATTAAAATGTATTTTCATTGTTAAAAACATTTATAAACCATAATAAACAACATATTTAACAATAATAATAAAACAATCATTGGGAAAACATCTGAAGCAGTTCCTGAGAAGAGAGAAAAGAAGAAGTTATTAACATGTTAATGTTGTTAGTGTGTCTGTGTGTACATCTAAATGTTAGTGTGTCTGTGTGTACATCTAAATGTTAGTGTGTCTGTGTGTACATCTAAATATTAATATGTCTTTGTGTACATCTAAATATTAGTGTGTGTCTTTGTTTAGTACCAAATGTTAGTGTGTCTGTGTGTACATCTAAATATTAATGTCTTTGTGTACATCTAAATATTAGTGTGTGTCTTTGTGTACATCTAAATGTTAGTGTGTGTCTTTGTTTAGAACCAAATGTTAGTGTGTCTGTGTGTACATCTAATTGTTAGTGTGTCTGTGTGTACATCTAATTGTTAGTGTGTCCCGATGACGTAGTGTCCCGATGACGTGGTGTCCTGATGGCGTCCTGATGGCATCCCGATGACGTGGCGTCCTGATGGCGTCCTGTTGGTCTGCAGACAAGGAGAAGAGACGTGAGGAGGATCATCAGGATGTGTCTGTGTGTACATCTAATTGTTAGTGTGTCTGTGTGTACATCTAATTGTTAGTGTGTCTGTGTGTACATCTAATTGTTAGTGTGTCTGTGTGTACATATAAATGTTAGTGTGTCTGTGTGTACATCTAAATATTAATGTGTCTTTGTGTACATCTAAATGTTAGTGTGTGTCTTTGTTTAGAACCAAATGTTAGTGTGTCTGTGTGTACATCTAATTGTTAGTGTGTCTGTGTGTACATCTAAATATGAATGTGTCTTTGTGTACATCTAAATATTAGTGTGTGTCTTTGTTTAGAACCAAATGTTAGTGTGTCTGTGTGTACATCTAATTGTTAGTGTGTCTGTGTGTGGATCTAATTGTTAGTGTGTCTGTGTGTACATTTAAATATTAATGTGTCTTTGTGTACATCTAAATGTTAGTGTGTGTCTTTGTTTAGAACCAAATGTTAACGTGTCTGTGAGTACATCTGTGTGTGTGTGTGGGTGTGTGTGTGTGTGTGTCATGAGTAGATTTGGATTTGCTCCTGAGGGGTTGACGCGGCGTCCTGATGGTGTCCCGATGACGTGGTGTCCTGATGGTGTCCCGATGACGTAGCGTCCCGATGACGTGGTGTCCTAATGGCGTCCTGTTGGTCTGCAGACAAGGAGAAGAGACGTAAGGAGGATCATCAGGATGTGTCTGTGTGTACATCTAATTGTTAGTGTGTCTGTGTGTAGATCTAATTGTTAGTGTGTCCGTGTGTTCATCTAATTGTTAGTGTGTCTGTGTGTAGATCTAATTGTTAGTGTGTCTGTGTGTACTTCTAATTGTTATTGTGTCTTTGTGTACATCTAAATATCAGTGTGTGTCTTTGTTTAGAACCAAATGTTAGTGTGTCTGTGTGTACATCTCATTGTTAGTGTGTCTGTGTGTACATCTAATTGTTAGTGTGTCTGTGTGTACATCTAATTGTACATCTAAATTTGCCAGCGTGTCTAAATGTTAGTGTATCTCTGAGTACATCTGTGTGTGTGTGTGTGTGTGTGTGTCATGAGTAGATCTGGATTTGCTCCTGAAGGGTTGACGCGGCGTCCTGATGGCGTCCTGATGGAATCCTGATGGCGTCCCGATGACGTGGCGTCCTGATGGCGTCCCGATGACGTGGCGTCCTGATGGCGTCCCGATGAAGTAGCGTCCCGATGACGTGGCGTCCTGATGGCGTCCTGTTGGTCTGCAGACAAGGAGAAGAGACGTGAGGAGGATCATCAGGATGTGTCTGTGTGTACATCTAATTGTTAGTGTGTCTGTGTGTACATCTAATTGTTAGTGTGTCTGTGTGTACATCTAATTGTTAGTGTGTCTGTGTGTACATCTAATTGTTAGTGTGTCTGTGTGTACATCTAATTGTTAGTGTGTCTGTGTGTACATATAAATGTTAGTGTGTCTGTGTGTACATCTAAATATTAATGTGTCTTTGTGTACATCTAATTGTTAGTGTGTCTGTGTGTAGATCTAATTGTTAGTGTGTCCGTGTGAACATCTAATTGTTAGTGTGTCTGTGTGTAGATCTAATTGTTAGTGTGTCTGTGTGTACATCTAATTGTCATTGTGTCTTTGTGTACATCTAAATATTAGTGTGTGTCTTTGTTTTGAACCAAATGTTAGTGTGTCTGTGTGTACATCTAATTGTTAGTGTGTCTGTGTGTACATCTAATTGTTAGTGTGTCTGTGTGTACATCTAAATATTAATATGTCTTTGTGTACATCTAAATATTAGTGTGTGTCTTTGTTTAGAACCAAATGATAGTGTGTCTGCGTGTACATCTAATTGTTAGTGTGTCTGTGTGTACATCTAATTGTTAGTGTGTCTGTGTGTACATCTAAATATTAATGTGTCTTTGTGTACATCTAAATGTTAGTGTGTGTCTTTGTTTAGAACCAAATGTTAGTGTGTCTGTGTGTACATCTAATTGTTAGTGTGTCTGTGTGTGGATCTAATTGTTAGTGTGTCTGTGTGTACATCTAAATATTAATGTGTCTTTGTGTACATCTAAATGTTAGTGTGTGTCTTTGTTTAGAACCAAATGTTAACGTGTCTGAGTACATCTGTGTGTGTGTGTGTGTGTGTGTGTGTGTGTGTGTGTGTCATGAGTAGATTTGGATTTGCTCCTGAGGGGTTGACGCGGCGTCCTGATGGCGTCCTGATGGCGTCCCGATGACGTGGTGTCCTGATGGCGTCCCGATGACGTGGCGTCCTGATGGCGTCCTGTTAGTCTGCAGACAAGGAGAAGAGACGTAAGGAGGATCATCAGGATGTGTCTGTGTGTACATCTAATTGTTAGTGTGTCTGTGTGTAGATCTAATTGTTAGTGTGTCCGTGTGTACATATAATTGTTAGTGTGTCCGTGTGTACATCTAATTGTTAGTGTGTCCGTGTGTACATCTAATTGTTAGTGTGTCTGTGTGTACATCTAATTGTTAGTGTGTCTGTGTGTACATCTAATTGTTAGTGTGTCTGTGTGTACATCTAATTGTTAGTGTGTCTGTGTGTACATCTAATTGTTATTGTGTCTTTGTGTACATCTAAATATTAGTGTGTGTCTTTGTTTAGAACCAAATGTTAGTAGGTCTGTGTGTACATCTAATTGTTAGTGTGTCTGTGTGTACATCTAAATATGAATGTGTCTTTGTGTACATTTAAATGTTAGTGTGTGTCTTTGTTTAGAACCAAATGTTAGTGTGTCTGTGTGTACATCTAATTGTTAGTGTGTCTGTGTGTACATCTAAATATTAATGTGTCTTTGTGTACATCTAAATATTAGTGTGTGTCTTTGTTTAGAACCAAATGTTAGTGTGTCTGTGAGTACATCTGTGTGTGTGTGTGTGTGTCATGAGTAGATCTGGATTTGCTCCTGAGGGGTTGACGCGAGGTCCTGATGGCGTCCTGGTGGCGTCCCGATGACATGGCATCCTGATGGCGTCCCGATGACATGGTGTCCTGATGGCGTCCTGTTGGTCTGCAGACAAGGAGAAGAGACGTGAGGAGGATCATCAGGATGTGTCTGTGTGTACATCTAATTGTTCGTGTGTCCGTGTGTTCATCTAATTGTTAGTGTGTCCGTGTGTTCATCTAATTGTTAGTGTGTCTGTGTGTTCATCTAATTGTTAGTGTGTCTGTGTGTAGATCTAATTGTTAGTGGGTCTGTGTGTAGATCTAATTGTTATTGTGTCTTTGTGTACATCTAAATATTAGTGTGTATCTTTGTTTAGAACCAAATGTTAGTGTGTCTGTGTGTACATCTAATTGTTAGTGTGTCTGTGTGTAGATCTAATTGTTAGTGTGTGTGTGTGTACATCTAATTGTTATTGTGTCTTTGTGTACATCTAATTGTTAGTGTGTGTCTTTGTTTAGAACCAAATGTTAGTGTGTCTGTGTGTACATCTAAATATGAATATGTCTTTGTGTACATCTAATTGTTATTGTCTTTGTGTACATCTAAATATTAGTGTTTGTCTTTGTTTAGAACCAAATGTTAGTGTGTATGTGTGTACATCTAATTGTTAGTGTGTCTGTGTGTACATCTAAATATTAATGTGTCTTTGTGTACATCTAAATGTTAGTGTGTGTCTTTGTGTACAACTAAATATTAGTGTGTGTCGTTGTTTAGAACCAAATGATAGTGTGTCTGTGTGTAGATGTCATTGTTAGTGTGTCTGTGTGTACATCTAATGGTTATTATGTATTTGTGTACAGCTAAATATTAGTGTGTGTCATTGTTTAGAACCAAATGTTAGTGTGTCTGTGTGTACATCTGTGTGTGTGTGTGGGGGGGGAGTGTCATGCGTAGTTACCCCATTTGCTCCTGAGGGGTTGACGTGACGTCTTGATGGCGTCCCGTTGACGTGGCGTCCGGATGGCGTCCCATTGACGTGGCGTCCGGATGGCGTCCCATTGACGTGGCGTCCGGATGGCGTCTCGTTGGTCTGCAGACAAGGAGAAGAGACGTGAGGAGGATCATCAGGATGTGAGACAAGATTCATAGATCCAATTATTTTAATTTGATGCACATTTGAATTATTTCATGTTTGTTTGGATGTGTAAATCTACATTATATATTTGTGGTTGTTAAACTGTATTTCTGTATTTGCTTTTTATGTTTAGCTAGTCTCTGTGCATACCGATATGTTAGTGCGTCTCTGTGTAAGTACTTTTTACATTACATTACATTTCATTTAGCTGACGCTTTTATCCAAAGCGACTTACAATAAGTGCATTCAACCATAGGGTACAAACTCAGAAGTGCAATTTCCTCAAATAACTTTTATATGTTAGTGCGTCTCTGTGTAAGTACTTTTATATGTTAATGCATCTCTGTGTACATCTACATGACAACAGCAGGAATCAGAGGTTTATCTCAGGGTATTAGTTCTAAATCACAGCCTTCTCCACCCGATAGACCAATACATCATTCACAGCAGTAAGGCTGCAGTCTGTCTGGATTCCTCACTTACCTTGAGCTCTGTTAAGTGCAGCAGAACGCGTCTTCGTCCCCTCTACAGACTCCTGAGGCATTACATGGTTGCTTTCTGCAAGTGTAGGTCCGGAAAACTTCAGTGTGTAGATGCGAGGTTTGAAACTGACTGACTGGATGTGCAACAGACTGTGTTCTTATGCTGTGGTGAACGGAGCATAGAACTTGGAACATGGAACATGGAGAAATGTTCCATCATGATGTAACGTCTCTATGGTTACAGTGAAGGTATCTACAATATGCAAATGAGCCTTTAGAGTAAATGTGTGTGTGTGGACGGTGTATTTGTATTGATGGAGCTCATCCACTTGACATGGTGCATAAAACACTTTGCTCTACTTGTTTTTTTCTATGACCCCATCTTGATCTTGAAAGCAAACACTTTAAGAATGAATAAAGAACGATTTTTGTCCATTATTTCATCAAGTCGGAAATTTGTAAACTGTTGAATTCGGATTTTTAAACATCCCTTTCGAGCCCTCTTGTCTCCAGTCTTCATGCTAAGCTAACCAGCGGCTGGCTTTAGCTTCACGTTGAGCGCGCAGACATGAGAGTAGGGATGAGTATCGTTTGGGTTTTTCCGATACCGATCCTAAACAGAGCCTGAACCCAAACACAATTGAAGAAAAGTTTTTTTCACTTCAAACTATGCACAATATATGAACTTTTGAAAGTTTACAGTATGATTACAGTGTTTCCCCTCTGTAACAGCGGAAGTGTAGTTAATTGGAATTTGGGGAATATTAATCATTTAATTTGAGATTCATGTTCATTGTGCAGGAACTAAAGACATTTATTAAAAAGCATTTACGTTAGATTGACGCTCCTTGTTTGTCTCAAAGTATTGGCGTGCAACACAGAAGAGCTGCAGGAGGCACGAGAGCACATCGCTTCTCTATTGTGTAGAAAAATAAATACGAATAGAAGGTAGATGGCTAGCTAGCTGCTGTAGCTACACAAGCGGTGAGCTATCGTTAGCTGCTGCGAGGACAGAGTTATCAGACTGTTTAATTAGGGTGACCAAGCGCCCCCTCCACCTGTCACTCACCTAATCAGTTCATTCAGTGCACCTGCTAGTCACAAACACTACTGAGACATCACATATAGACATCTGTTAGTCTTCACAATTTAACTAGATGCCCGTTAGCATTATTTCTGTTTTGGAATTCCAGGGCGTTGTTATCTGTCATGGAACATTTGATGTAAGTCCAAAATAAACGTCTAAAGATGTATTGGTAGACACAGTACATATGTATACTGATAGATGGTCTCAGTGTCGAAAACAAAACATGACGTCACTACAATAAACTCAGCCGCAGAGGCTGCTGGGAGAATCTTTCTGTGCTGGAGACATTTTGGATTTAAAGGGGCTGAGCTACCCGTCATAACCAGCTCTCGGTAAGTGATAGCAAACGTTATATGTCCACTAACTACAATAGTAATTGTGTTTAATCTGTATATTGTTGTTTATTTAAGTTGTATTGAACTAAGTCACCGCGAATAGAAACGAACGGCTGTGCGGGTCAAACGGGCTGAACTCGTAACAACTAGGGAGTGGTGACGCTAGCTGGTTAGCTCCAGCTAGCTGCTCGCCGAACGGGAGGGCTAATTGATCGGAAAACTAGCTTCACTACGAGGTTAGCTAATTAATGAGTGCGGGGAATATGACAACGGATCCAGTGAACGAAAGATTTGGCAAAACGTACCGTTGTTACTAAAACACAACCTTTCAGGTGGAGGTAAAACATCCTGACAACTGCAAAACTAATAACAAATGATAATTCTGAGTTTAATAATTAACGGCGCTCCTGCGAATAACAAACCATCTATAAGTTAACGTCGTCTTTAAGAGTTGAACGGAAGCGTTCCGACGCCTCCGCGCTGTTATGAGCACGTTCAGATTGTGCAGAGTCATTACCGCAGAGCTACACGCGATGGTGAAATGAAATATCAAGCATCGTGTTGAACGCTTGCTAACGTCGTTGTCGTGCTGTGTAGACGGTAATACAACGGCGTGGCGCTCACAGGTGTCCCCGGGTAAAGCATCGCGCTTAACCCGAGGAGTGTGTCGCAGAACGAGCACATCGTTCCCCTTCTCTCCGCATCATTGGCACCATTCAGGCGGGCAGCTTTCGGACTACCGGTGGGTGGGAAATCAGCCCTCCCGCAGCTGGTCCCAGTGGCATGGTGGAGGACTGGGTGGGGTGAGGGGGCGCTGACATCTCCTGCTGCTCCTGCCACACCCTCCTTGGTTGCTGCCTCTCCTTTTGTGTGTGACGTTGATGCAAAAATCACGTCATCATGTGGGAAACGCACAGACATCACCAGCTGGCTGCTTGTCTCAACCACTGCAGTCTGCAGGTTCTGTTTTATTATCACAATACCAACAAGCACCACACACTCTGCTTATCTGTTTCCACCACTTATACAAATGGTTTGTTGTTGCAGTTCATCATCCACTCAGCTTTTCAGTAACATTGTACAAAATAAGTTTGCACTTTTGTGTAAACCAATCACACGTGGAAGTATCAGGCGTACACTGTGAAAAAACAAAATTAAAGGCCATGCCCACGAGAAAGGAATGACCGTTGGGCAGTGATTGTAGGAGGAGATGAGGAAAAGGAATAAACGAGGGTCTGAGCGATGGAGCGATAATTCATTGCCCGAGGCTTCTCTCAAGATATGAAGTAATAATGGCCATTGGAGCTCTGGATAAACCAACCCGACAGGTTGATGGCCCAGATTTCCACTGCTCCGAGGGGAAATGAACAAGGCAGGGAATGTAGTCCCCAAAGTTGTTTCTGTAAAGACACAACTGTCTTTTATAACGCTGTGAGGTCCTCGGGGTTGTTTATATTGGCTTCTGGGCTGGATTTGCTACGGATAGCTGCAATATAATATTACCTTTGATACCCTGCCAGGTTGAATCATCAAACTTGCCTTTTGAAATTGCGTTCATCGATGTTAAATGTAAGACTCGTCCATTCATTTGGTTTAACAAGGTTAGTAAACAGCATTTTGATAGTTTTGAAGGTTTTGTTTTTGCTACAAATGAGATTGTTATATATTGCGGTTCTGTCTGTATGTCTACACATTTTACTTGGGTATATTTGATTCACACAATCTCCTGTCCTGTTTTACTGGGGCACAAATGGTTTCCCATCACTTTCTGACAATCTGCTTGGTTCGATGTGACGTGAAAGGCAATGTTTAACCATGTCACCTATGGGGAAAAAGGTCTCACCAGACATGTAATGCTTGTGCGAATGAAGGGCCAGCAGCTAGCTGTAAATCGGTGGAATATTTTCACAAATATTGCACAGCACTCTCGGGTAGGAAGGTTTTGACCTTGCTGCGTGACGCGTGTCTTCATCCTTGAGGGCTTGGAAAAACTATTTTTGTGTCTGTAAATAGCCTCGTTGCGTCCATCCCCATTAGACCTTTTCCTTTGTGTCTGAGGAGTCTAGATCAGTAGGGCTCCCTCCCCCACCGACCTGCTCCTCCGCTCTCCTCCCGTGGGCGGGGCTGCATCTAGATGTGAGCTGCTCTGTGAGCAGTAGGAAGGTCATCATCATCCTCCCGCGAGCGTCTCTCGTTTTCCTCCTTTCCGCTGCCGGATTCCTGTTCCGTTTCACTTCCATTGACCCGTGTTTCACATCGACCGTTTCCGTTTTAAGGACGATCACTTTGGATTAGCGGGGCAATTATAATGCATTTTGCCTGCGTGTAGCGGGATCGCTCGAGGAGTCGTCGTCCTCATTTCATCCACCCTCACCGTCCCAAAGTATGAGGCTCTGATCGGCCACTTAAACAGAGGTTAGTTTTCTGGTCCAGGAAGCTGAAACAGTGGAAAATATGCTGTTTTAAAGATATAGATGGCTTCCAGGAGGCATTTAGTGGGTTTTGTAATGGATGTTAAATATTGTCAGATGTTTCAATTCATTTTTTTCCCCTAAAGGAAATCATTGTTTAGATTGTGGTTTACTTTAATGGTCCTACATTTTGTATAATGCCACTCTAACGGTCTTATATTTGCAAGCTCATGCAAAGCTTTATTACATAAAATCGTTAATCTGCTGCAGAGCGCCAGCGAGCAGCAGCAGGGAGATCTGTGGGTGCACCGCGTCTTATCCCTGGTAGGGTTGTACCAGGGAGCCCTAAGTGGAGGGACAAGTTGACTTCTTGCTAGGTTTAAGAAGTAAAGATTTCCTCTTACAACCCAATGCTATGGAGGGCATGAGTTTGTGCTGTTATGTAGTGTAATGTGAGACATGAACATGGCGAGTGACTGCATTTTAACGCAGGTCAGCAGGATGAGAAGTCCTGTTCTGGACCTTGTGACGTGTGTGTGTGTGTGTACCTTTTTTGACACCATCATTTAGTTGTTCAGTGCAGAAGTAAACGTTAAAGATTAACTTACGGACCGTCTTTGTGAAGGAAAACAACAGGCCTGTTGGACTTTATCTCCCCTCTTTGAAAAGTGAACATATTTACTTCCTCCGTCTGAGGAAAACAAAAGTCCTGGATACAGGTGTGTGTGTGTTTTCATCAAGGCGAAGCTGCTCGTTTCTCCCCCGACTGACATGAAAGCGCTTGTTCTTTCTTTGTTAGCTGCTGTGTACACTCGGCTAGTCGGGCCTTTCATCCTCACAGGCGTTTAACTCCTGCGTCGCAGAGTAACTCTGCAGGGCAACGCGCCGTGTGATCCGTGAATATGCTTCATCTTTCTGATGGATCGTGTCGTACCTCGTTAGGAGCAAGTCTAAGCTTCGGCTTACTCAAAAGGAGGAAGTACCTTTGTCTCCACTGTTGAAGAAAGCTTCATTTCATATTTCTGCCATTTGCTTTCAAGTTCGGGTTTTGTAAAAATCTGCCCTTTTATGAAGCGCTCTCCCATTCCATGGCGCATTGTTTTAGAACATATCACTCTAAATGCTGCATACGTCGGAATTTTATGGAAGTCTGTCATTCCTTTGACAATGCAAATGAGAGTACGGCTTGATTTGTTTGTAGCATTTGAATAGACTTCTAAATAAAGTGCTGTGTCGGGGCAGAATGGCTCTACCTCATCTGGGGCCTGGTCTGCTTCTACCAAAAACTTGTTCCCTCTTGCCTGCTGCTTTCATTTTTCCTCATGCATGCCACTACAAACCTTCTGTTTTTTTGTCATTTGACACTCAGCAGAAACCTGCTCGTTTTGATCTCGACGCTTTGCTTCGGTTCGGTTAAAAAAAACAAATGTTGAGCAGCAAAAACATCCCACTCCTCTTTAGCTTCTGTGTGTACATTTGATGGTCTGAAATCTCGTTGAGTGGTTAAGAACAAGTGTACATTACTATTCATTCATCATGTTTAAATTGAATGGGGCCATTTGATAAGTGCCTAATGGTCTCTGGTCTCTGAAGAGGTCGGCTCTCTGTGAATCTGCTCTTTTTACTGCTCGTCTGTTTGCGACTGTGAAATGGGTGTAACGACACGATGCTACATGAAGCCAAAGTGCATAATTGCAGACAAGAGAATCTTTATGAGTCACCACAGCTTAAGAGACTCTTTGCTTCAGGAATTTAACAGGAAAGCTTCTTTTGAGGAAAATGAGGAAAAATCAACTGATGTCATTTTTTCAGTCAAACAAAATACAGCTTCCTATTTTAAATACGTGGGTTTGTGAACCCAAGGACGGTAGGAAAGGCAATATCCATTCCAGCTGAGGGTTTTCCCCCTGCCAGCACATGTGCACATGTCTTCTCTCTGTCCTCCCATACGCGCCTGCGTGTTTTATGCCCGACACTTTGCATTATCTTCTGCACATCCTGAACATCTAATGTGTGCTACAAAGCTCCGACGTCACTGATTAAATCTCATTTCCTCAGGCTGACGGACATCTGATTGGTCAGTGCGTCTAATGTCCTTCAGGAAATATTTTAACGTGACTGTTACAAAACGAGACGAATCGAATGTATTGACAACAATTGTCACCTGATACCATAGTTTTCCCTGAATTTGCATCTACGTTAATTTCCTGGTCAAGTCTAAGTGTTTTTATTTTTTTTGTAATATTCTGTTGGTTCTGTGCTTTTAATAGACAATTGCTGGAATGCGTGTGGCAAAGCAGGGAGTGGCTCACTAATGGAGGCACATTTTTTTAAATTTTGGCATATGGCTCTCAGCTGGGATTTACCCCCTCCCCCTCCCTCATCCACAGCGTTAAAATACATAAAATACAGCTCCCCAGCCCCACATTGCCTGGGACCCCCGTCTCTTCTTCCACTGACATTTGCGCTGTTTAGCCAACAGTTGCTTGGTCCAGTGAGACAGAGGTTCTCTTTAGACCGTTTGGGGGAAAACTGCAAATGTTCCATGCGCTCAACCAAAAAGGCTGCCGTTGTTGTTGTCAGAGACCCTATGATTGACTCTTGTGGCGTTTGGCCTAAGTCTGCGTCACCGAGGCTTTTGTCACGTCATCCTCTCGTAGACTCTAAAGCCAGTGGTGCACTGGGCCCGGTGGAGTGTGCTGGCACCAGCAGGCACCCACACTGCAGCATCTGGGTGCCCTCTGCTTCACTGCAGCTCCTCTGCTGCGAGAGCTTATTATAGGCGCTAAACAGTCGGTCTACCAAAACGTGCTTGGCGGATGCTGCTTTTAAAACAGTCCGTTCCATTTCTACTTTTTCTTTGAATCCGTTTTCAGATTTTCAGGTTTTCCTGAGCTACATAGAAGATGTCCACCATGGTGTATCCACGGGAAGAGAAGCTCGAGAAGCTGACTCAGGAAGAGATCATCTCCAACACCAAGCTGGTGATCCAGGGTCTGGAGGCCCTGAAGAACGAGCACAACTCCATCCTGCACAGCCTCCTGGAGACCATCAAGTGCCTAAAGAAGGATGAAGAGGCCAACCTGGTGCATGAGAAGTCCAACCTGCTCCGCAAGTCCGTGGAGATGATCGAGCTGGGCCTGGGAGAAGCACAGGTAAGACCGCCGTGTCAGAGCTACGATGACGTAATAAGTAGGTATAGTTCGGATAAAGGTAGTCACATAGAAAATGTTATTTAAAACAAAGGTTGGTTGTATTTTTCTTTTTATATAAAAAGACACCACGGCTCTCACTGTAGTCAATGAGCTTGCGTTTTCTCATTCTATACTGAGCTGGTGTGGTGGTCGTGATTCTACTGGACTCCGCCTGGCGTTTCTCTCTTTGGCCCTTTCTCAATACCTAAGACGGTGAGAACGGACTTGCTTTCCCGCGAGAATAGACTCTGGGGACGGACTCTGTCCTGACTCGCGGGAAACGGAGAACGGTCATTTACACAATTGGAACAGCAGCTGACTTGATGACGCCACCAGATGACGTCACCACGTCAGCTAGCCATAAAATAAGAGGCAAAATATCTCAATGGATCAGATCAGAGTTGTTATACAGTCGAACATCTTTCTAAAGAAGATGAAGAGGAGCAGCTGTAGTTTGTGTTGCTGCTGAACTTTCCTGGATTACACTGACAGTTGTATATTTAATTTGTATTCATATTGGATGGAAGAAATAACGTTACAGAGGAGAACATTTAACTCAGGGCTGTTTTATTACATCACACTGCAATAGCTGTATTATGGTTTCATAAAGTAAGAGGTGGAGGTTGGATACAGTAACAACAATTAAACAGTACACAAGATATTGAGAAGGGGCCTTTCTCGCTCGCTCTCTCTCTACCGCTTCGCCCGCTGCCCCCCTCGTTCACCGCTCTCCGACGCCCTCTTCTCGTGTC
The DNA here is from genome assembly GCF_964276395.1 of Gasterosteus aculeatus. Taxonomy (NCBI): domain Eukaryota; kingdom Metazoa; phylum Chordata; class Actinopteri; order Perciformes; family Gasterosteidae; genus Gasterosteus; species Gasterosteus aculeatus. The sequence goes on along the minus strand of NC_135693.1, from coordinate 6,991,458 downwards.
CCAGGTGATGATGGCGCTGTCCAACCACCTGAACGCGGTGGAGTCAGAGAAGCAGAAGCTGCGCGCGCAGGTGAGGAGGCTCTGCCAGGAGAATCAGTGGCTGCGGGATGAGCTGGCCAACACCCAGCAGAAGCTGCAGAAGAGCGAGCAGAACGTGGCCCAGCTGGAGGAGGAGAAGAAGCACCTGGAGTTCATGAACCAGCTCAAGAAGTACGATGAGGACGTCTCCCCCACTGTGAGTACTTTGAACGGTTACAGACCAACTCCATGAGTACAACTTGGTCCCGATTCTATTCGAGTGAGATTGAGACATCTATGAGTCTGCCATGTTTTGTGTGTTGTGTTTAACATCGCTGTCATGGTAACAGGACTAACCCATTATTCCGCTTAAATCTGTTAATAGGGAAAGCTTCCGTTGTGTGGTTTCCAATTCCATTAATTATTTAATTTATTTACCATAAGTAGTTATTTTATTAATAACCATAAGCACCATGTTGGCATCCTTTGGTTCGGACCTAACCTGGAACCCTACATTGGTTTGAATCTTGAAAAATGACAGATGTAATTAGAAAGTGTGGACAAATGTCAACGATATTCGATACAGGAGAGAAAAAAACACAGCTGCGTGGTCTTCCGCTCTCTGTTCAGGTCCTTATTGATCGAATGGTGCATAATCTGACCTTTTTTTCTCAGTTACAAAATGGCTCCAATAGCCAGTATCCACTAACAGGAAATTGCAGAAAATACTCCTCCCAATACCCCGCTGGGTTCTTATGGTTTTTCTTTTCCATTTCACAGCTGTTCGCGAGCTGCTTTGTTACCGTCCATCTGTAATAATTGTTAGTGATAGAACGCTGACATTTCTGCTTCATGCAAGAGTTGAATGACTTTATGCAAATGAGAGATCACCGAAGAAATAAAACAACCGTCAACAAAGACCGAATCTACTCAGAACTAGTTTAGCCATCTTGAAACCAATGCATGTAAGATGTACATCCTGTGTTACAGAGTTCTATGAGAACACAGCACATGTGATTGACAGAGCAGACGTGTAGTTGACAGAAATAAGGTTACATCCATCCATAACCATCTTTGATATCACTTTACTGAATATGAGCAAAAGTGCTTCCAGAGGGTTGTCTGTGACTCCCTGATGTCTGTTTGAGGGTCTGACTGGCAGGTTCCGTTTATCCTCTCAGCAGGAGGAGAAGGACCGAGAAACACCGAAGGACTCCCTGGACGACCTCTTCCCCAATGACGAGGAGGAGCAAGGCCAAGGAAGTAGGAACTTTACTAGACTGTAAAACCTGATAACGTAGCTTCCAAAAGGTTACAGTACTCCTTTAGAGCAAAGCGACAATACCACTTTGATTCTAAGTGTTGTGATCAAAATGATCATTAAAGGACTGTACCCTCACAGTGCCGCACCAACACAACAGCGCGGCCGTGGCCGCGGCCCAGCAGGGAGGCTACGAGATCCCGGCCCGCCTGAGAACCCTGCACAACCTGGTGATCCAGTACGCCTCCCAGGGCAGGTATGAGGTGGCTGTGCCCCTCTGCAAGCAGGCTTTGGAGGACTTGGAGAAGACTTCTGGACACGACCACCCCGACGTGGCCACCATGCTCAACATCCTGGCCTTGGTCTATAGGTCAGCCGTGCCCCTGAACGGGAGCTTGTGCTGGTTCTACTGCGATCCGGTTCTGTCAGACGTGCAGTCTCATCTCGCGCTGTCTCTTCCTCTCACTTGCACAGGGACCAGAACAAGTACAAAGAGGCCGCCCATCTGCTCAACGATGCTCTGTCCATTCGTGAGAAGACCCTCGGGAGAGACCATCCCGCTGTAAGGCTCCACCATCGTCACGACAACCATATCTTCATGCCGACATATTAATTTCTTTTAGATGGATCCGATTAGTCATTCTGGTCTTCTGTATACTCTGTTCTACTCACTATGTATGGATTATTTTTATTCTGCATTAGAACTTCACATTTGCCTGCAGGCTTTAGAATAATCAATCAAAGCTCAATCGAACCACAAGTTCGCTTCAGTCAGATTACAACAATTCATGGGAAACATTCAGACATGCTCTCAATATAATTTCAAATGCTTCTGTAAAGATATCTATATGAATCTATTTACGCCCTGTAAGACCTGAAGGAAGCTGGGGCTCATGTTGTTAGTCTGGTGGCTCTATCTGATCCTCCTTAAAGATGAATGAGACAGGCTGCTTTGATCATTTGAAAACAAAAACCATTTTAGGACAACGCAGAAAGGTAAACAATGTTATTGTCTGTATGAAATTAAAGGGGTGGCTTTAATCAGGTTTGCTGTGTGTCTATCTATCTATCTCTGTCCAGGTTGCTGCGACGCTGAACAACTTGGCTGTGCTGTACGGAAAGCGAGGAAAGTACAAGGAGGCGGAGCCTCTGTGTAAGAGGGCGCTGGAGATCAGAGAAAAGGTAGGCCACCTCCCTGGGCCGCGCCAGCAGAGCCGTGCTATCGAGGCCTCGTCTCAGGGCTCAACCAGCACACAAGCTCATTGATAGTGGTAATATTTCCAAGATGTCAGTCGTAGCAACTATAAATAGAGGAATGAGACTATGATCTTGTTACTTTTTCTATGGAGGAACCAATTACCGCATTGAAGGAGTTCAACAGAGAACACTGCTGAAATTGGATATCCGTCTTTGTGGGAGAGACGCTGGAGATATATAGGAGGGTTTGCAGAGTCTCTCTGCCTGAAATCAGCCAGCCTTTTGTTAGATCCCCTGAGCAGACGAGAGGCGCATACGGGAGAGATTCACAGTGAAAGCCAACCAGTCTGCTTTTTTACTTTTTTTCTTTCCCTCAGGTGCTGGGTAAGGAACACCCAGATGTTGCGAAACAGCTGAACAACCTGGCTCTGCTCTGCCAGAACCAGGGCAAGTACGACGAGGTGGAGTACTACTACTGCCGTGCGCTGGAGATCTACGAGTGCCGGCTGGGCCCAGATGACGCCAACGTGGCCAAAACCAAGAATAATCTGGTGAGTCACCGCTTCCACACCGGGCCTTTATCGTGCATTTCATACCAACGAGAATAGAGTATTGAGCTGTGGGTTTAACCGGCTGACGCCGTCAGTGTGTTAAACAGGGAGATTCTTTCTGCAAAACCTCAAAATATCTTTCAGAACTTGTGATTAACTTTTTTTTTTGAGGTTCACACTGTCTTTCTAGAATAAAAGTTATGAAGCTGTTACTCTACTTCATCTTAAGAGGTGTTTACTGATACGGTAGCAAGCCAATAGTCCTTTTTGTCCACTGTCTCGCTTTGCTTGCTTCTGTCTTTGAGGATGATGGAGAAGCAATAAAGGAAGGCAGTATCCTTACAGGATACTGCTCCTTCCTGACTTCCTCCTTCCGTAGGGGCTCCTATTTGATCAGAAGCTACAATGTGCCTTCTCTGTCTTCCTCAGGCGTCCTGCTTTCTCAAGCAGGGGAAATACAAGGAGGCTGAGATTCTGTACAAAGAGATTCTGACTCGCGCTCACGAGAAAGAGTTTGGATCCGTTGATGGTAAGGACTCGTGTAGCTGACGGTTTGTATGGCGGCTCTCGGTTTGAAGGGTTATGTTCTGTGTTTCATGGTTTATTAAAAAAAAAAAAAAAACGATAGAAATTTATTCCAAGAGAATTTGTGGTGGGTTCACATTAAACGTCCCCTCAGAATACACAGATTAGATTTTTTCTGCCTTCATCTTTCCTTCACAATTGTCTCACGTCCCATCTAATGTTTGTCTCACATCAGCAGAGTGAGTGATGGACAGATGTTTAAAAAGAGGACGTGTTCTAAGCGGTGGGCCATCCGTCACCACTCAGAGGATACAAAGACCCTAAACAAACTCTTTAAAGAATAAAGAAATGACTTGTCTGAAAGGTCTTGCAATGTTCTTCTCTTTCGATACGAGTCGAGTTATTTGTGGGCTTTCCTCCAGGGGTTAGATTGACTGTTTTGAAAAAGGAATGAAAGGAAGTACAACGCAGCGCTCTGGTGCTTTTTATGCAAAAGCTTCTCACATTTTTCAGAGCGCTTTTATTTCCTGTGCGTCACTTAACTTGACAATAGCTCTTAAATATCTTTTGAAAACCTGTTTGAAGAGTTGAAGGTTGAGAGAAGCAGCAGAGCAGCAACAGTTTGTGTTCCCACAATGGTTTCTGTCACATCCTGTGCAATATCTTTCAGATTTTTAGTTAAGAGTGGTACGTACGACGGTAAAATGTTCATAGTATCAAAACATACTTTTACTGTTACGTACTGTACTGTTTACACCAAAACAATTAAATGGCATGTTTCTGGGATTGACTTGTTTATTTGTTTACCCACGTTCTTCTCCCTTTAGTGTAATAAGCATCTGAAAAATATATTTTATCACATTTTAAACACAGTACTCACAGAATTTCTAAATCCAGCTTTATATTATTAACAACTGTCTTTAATACTTTTGACACTGTGGAAACAGAGAGCTCACCAGCCTCATATTTGTGTAGCCGTGTACATGGCAGCAATCCAAACCAGGTTGTGTCTCCCTCAAGACACCGATATAAATGACAGACTAATAAGCAAACCGAGCGGTTAAAGTCCCTCCCGGTGCGTCGTGCTATCAGAGCGAGCTCGGCCTTATCAGCACCCTCGGCAGTTCCTGCGCTCCACTAACCCTCCTGACATCGAGCCTCTCGGTCTGTTGTGCTGTCTGTCGACCACCTCTCCTGTGTGTTTGTCTGCAGCTGAAAACAAGCCCATCTGGATGCACGCCGAGGAGAGAGAGGAGATGAGCAAGGTGAGGACATCGTGTAATCCACAAAAAGCTGAGCAAATATTCAAAAGGAGGAAACACACACACACACAATATAATTCCCAGTAGGCAGATGATATTTACAGTGAACACAGAAGAAAAGCTACTGCTCCAGTTCAAAGCTGCCACTCCCCTTCACGCTCCCCTCTTCCGCTTCCTCTTTATTTACTTCCAGGGCAAGCACAGAGACAACACTCCCTACGGAGAGTACGGAGGCTGGTACAAAGCCTGCAAAGTCAACAGGTGAGTCGCAGTGTGATAAGCTTTTTTTTTTTACAACTTGGTCATAAATTAAGGCACGTGGTTAAAGAAATGAGCTTGAGGGAAGCCAATGGCTGTATTTGTCAAGTAGTTTTCTACATCTTTTGAGTTTTTGCTGTGATCGAATTGTTCCTTAAAAGGAATTCATTTGTTTTTCCTGTGTGTGTGTGTGTGCAGCCCAACAGTGAACACCACCCTGAGGAACCTGGGCGCCTTGTACCGCCGGCAGGGTAAACTGGAGGCTGCAGAGACGCTGGAGGAGTGCGCCGTGAGGTCTCGCAAGCAGGTCAGCAGCATTTATTTATTAATGGATTTTACTACAGAAACTGTCTTGTTTCTGCATTCAGATATGTCCTCACTTCCTGTTTCTGTAAAATCCTAAACATAGAATCCAGAATCTCATGATTATTTCTTTCCTCTTTCTCTACAATGCGTTGGATCCAGAGCAACACAGTAAGTGGTTTGTGTCTCACTGATAGTCCAGCCTCGCCCACCACCACCACCATAGACCACCTCTGTCCCCTAATAACGCTCCCATCACAGACATCTATAATGTCACCATGTCTCTGCGTTGCCATAGCGACAGTGTTGTGATCTCCCTTTATTACCTCCAAGTAACTTAACACATCAACGAGCTGCGGCTTACCGCGGAGCGCCTTGTAATTACGGGACGTCCCTCTGTCTCCATCGCACCTGTGTGTTGTTCCCATCAGGGCATCGACCCCATCAACCAGACGCGCGTGGTGGAGATCTTGAAGGATACGGACGGCGACCGGCGGAGGAGCCGGGACAGCCTGAGCAGCGTTAAGTATGAGAGCGGCACCGAGACCGGCGAGGAAGTGAGTATGGGCGTGGAGTGGAACGGGGTGAGTACAAATCCACTATAGTCGAGTCAACAGGGCCAGTGACCTCACCGGAAGAACAAGGCGGTGTCAGCACTGGTACAGAGCGGCTGACTTATTGGGCACCTGAAAAGAGGACTCTTGTCCTTTTTTAGAATAGCCATGTGTAGGCACGGTCTTATATTTAACAGGAAGCTGACTCCTTTGGCCCATGTGCCTAAAATCAGTCAGTCAGGAAGTGAGTGTGAGGAGCATCATCCACTCGCTGATGCTCCTCACTCCCGTCCATCTGCACAAAAGCATTTCATGATGTCAGTATCACATCATAATTTATGAGCTGCATTACACATTTATGAGATACATATATCAGGCCAACTTGTTCAATGTGCTCTTCAAAAAAAGCAATTTGAGGCACAACCTTTATTTTAAAAATTACATCAGTGGAACAGCTGCTCATTCCCAGTAGTCGTGTGGCCGTCTCAATAAACTGTATTTGTACCAGTCCATCGACATCTTGTACAAGTGTCTTTTTCTTCTCATGAGGTCGATCTGGAATTCCTTTTTGCCAAATGTAACGCTGATTGAGTGTCTCGGCATACTAGAAGTTCTATGTTTTTTTGTTTTTTTTGTTGTCCATTTGCTCGACAATGAAGTTCCAGTGTCTTGTTTTGTTAACAAATGGATGTCATGCTGGCAATGCTTCTGCACAAGTGGTGCAGTAACAAAAACAACAAAAAGGCACACGCTCATTGTTTGGCTCCCTGGCAGTATGTAAAACATGTCTCGTCTTTTGGTGCACTCGCTGAGACGCGTCCTGTCAAAATCCTTATAAGGATGTCTCTTGTTTCTACTATTAAACACCGTATCCTTGCTGCTCAGGCACAAACTGGACATGGTTGATTATGTAACTCTTCATCCTCCAGTTAGTCTCATTTTAACAACTGAACAATCGTCCTTCCCACTGGACTTTGCCTTGTTATCAAAGAGGCTGGTGCTGAAAACATGATGTTAAACGTAGCCGTGCATGTGGTGCTGAGCTGTGTCCCAGCTGGAAGGAGCCATCTGGCGAGTCTTACATAATCCAGAGGGCAGGACTTTCATTTTTATTTGCCAGCAGAGATGCCTCGCCTGAGCCTGTGCCTTCTACCGCCCACGCCCCCTCACGTGAATGCATCCCGGCCAAACCCAGTCCAACACATGCACGCAGCCCCGCCAGCCTGCTGGGCTCACACTTTCTAACATGCGCACTAATGGGCCGTGTTTGTGCCTTTGCTGTTTTTTCACGTGGTCGATAAATGTCTGTTAACCCGATGTCCGCTGCTCCCTCTGAGCAACGGCGAGTGGAAAGGTGGGGTTTTGTTTGCTGGCTGTTGTGTGAATGCTTCTACACACACACACTTTCACCGTTGCCATCCGCAGCATTGGGAAATAAATGTGCACCATCCACACTGAAGGTGTACCGGCGACATTCTCACGCTATTAAACGTTGTTTCTGAAACCAGATTCCATTGCGGGTCAAAGAAAAAACAGCTCCATTTGTCCATCCATCCATTTATTTAAGCAGCTTCAGCATCTTCCTTTGAAGCCATCAAGCTTGTAGAGTCCTGTCTGCTTGTGTGTGTGAGTGCGCCCCGCTGAGTGGTTTCACATACTCTTACAAATACCTGCCGTCTCATTATTCAGATGCCACTAACGTAAGTGGCACATATTCCCGGTTGTGTCAAGTTGAATCGGTAGCATGTCCGTGCAGCGTGTTCTTGTGCGTGGTGTGATTTACAAAGCACGCGTGTCTGCTTTCTGCGCCCTCTGCCTGCCGTCTCCGTGCGCTGCCCGTCTGTCTTGCATGCCGTCCGGACGCCGTCCATTTCCTTCCTTTCCTGCTCGCCACTAACCCACTTTCCTTGTTGATGACTCATGCCCTGACAACCAATCAGCCTGTCGATCAGATCTCCCTCTCTCCTGCTCAGTGGATTGTACTCTCTCCGTCTTCAGCTCTCCTTCTGCACAACACGCTCGGGTGGGTCGTCATAGTGACACAATAGACCAGCTCATTAGTCGCCAAACTGAAGGCTGACGCCGGAGAACTGAGATCAGGTGCCGATATATAGCTGAGGGATTCTGCCTCACCTCGTTGAATGCAGGAGTTTATTTTTAATTTCCAAGTGCTGTTCATAAAGATGGAGCGCAGCGGCTCCCCATCGGTGCTGATGCTTGCAGATGTCATACGTCCGCAGTGCACAGTCACCGGCTGGCTGCGGCGTGCCAAGTCCAGGCCCCACCGGCACCCGGGGAGGGAAAGGAAAAACGGCTGAGTCACTCTGACTGCAACCGCCCACCTACTGCATCGCTGACCCGCTTACTGCGGTGCTGCTGTAGGTGTCGCTTCTGTTGCCGTGTGCTCTTCACGAAAAGCTAAAAACCAGCACGCTGCAATAAAGACTGGGTGCAGGATAGATATTTCTACATCGAACATCAGACTAAGCGTAGCTAACGGGGATGAGGCGGAGGGTTAGCACAGGAATCCCCGGAGCGCTCCTTCTCACAATGTGTGCCGTGTTTGTCTGTTTTTCTCTCTCTCCTCTTTTATCAGGCGTAAGCCGTCAAGATTATTCCTCCATCCTTCTCTCCTTACCCGACACCATAGCAAAGAGGAGTTGCGTGTTGTCGTTCCCTCTGGCCTTCTCTGTCCCACGCAAAGCCAACAGGTCCTCTACCATTCCCGGTGCCCCCCCCCACCCACCCAAAACCAACCCACCCCCGCCGCTCCTTCGGCAGGGACGCAGAAAGTGTCCTCTCGACTGTCACCTTTGTCCCACTGCTCACCTGACAACTGCTGGGACGTTTGGTCTTCTCATCTCTGCTCCCATCCCCCCCCCCTCTCTCAACTCTCTCTCTTTGTCCTTTGTTCTTACTAACTCTTGTGTCGTAGCAGTGATCGTTGCCTCTCACTTAACAGAGAAAAAAAATCTAATAAAAAGTCATTATCTTTTCGCCCACGAGGAAATCACTCGCACATTTCTCCTCTCCGAACACCCATTTGTAATATTTCATTGGCGCACTGTCGATTCTAGAGCAGAGGACCAGGGAAGTGTGTTACTGGGAGGAGGCAAAAGATGAAGGTTTTTAGAGATCAATGTGACCCTTTGAGGGCAGCCTGGTTCAGCAGGCATCACAGCCACTCAGTCAGGTGACCGAGTGACATTCACCATGGAGTCCAACAAAACAAAACACTGTTTGGAAATAACGGTACTGCGTACTTTAACATCTATGACATCTGCTGCATAGTTGGAAATGACAAGGGAGCATTAGTAATTTTTGATTTTTATAGATGCATTTTCTTTCATTTTTTTAATCATATTGTTTACAATTTTTTGTTGTCTTTTTTTAAATGTTGATTATTCTGTGGCTAAACATTATGGCAGCAGACTGTTGGCAAATGCAATACTGTCGCCTGTGCCGAACGACCACACGAGTCCACATCTGACAGCAAATTGGTCAGGTCACATCCAGCAGTCGTTGCCATGGTAATTTGTTTTCAAGTCGCTCTGACTGGCGCCAGTGTCCTTGATTCGATAATAAGAGTTTTCACGTACGGTGCACAGCATGTACACGGTAGCTTGCATTTACAAAAGGAATCCGCAGCATTGGCTGAAGCTAACCGAGACCAGCCGGTTGCATAGTAACGGTAGATTTTTAAATAATCAACGGAAATGAGCAGAATTAGCTTTTTGTCTTTGTTGGTGCCGGAGTAGAAGCTGGTGTTCTTATTCAATGGAAGCCTGGATTCCAGTCGTTTTAGTGTGTATTTGTGTATGTTTTGGTGGTACAGTCACAGCGCCCGATACGCTATTGGATACTGTGTTTTAAACTCAAAGCTTGATGGAGTGTGTTGCCTTTTTCTTACAGTTGTTTGCAAGTCAACATTGTCACTGGTGAACCGTTATTTTACACTCCGAACTTCAAAGTGCAAAGAGTGTTTTCCCTCAAGATCAATATGTTATTTCAGATGTTTAACTAACTGAATGTAAAATTAATTTAACATCCTTTAAGTGTAATTGTAGGCTGTATTTAGATTCGACAAGTGCATTCACTATATGGCTTTTCAGTTTGCTACTTGCCTTGATCCTTCATTCCTTCCAATGAGTACTCCTATACTTCTAATGCAACTCTGAACAAAAGAATTGACGATGTACATCACATAATTATGACTATTGTTGTGTTAGTGCAATGCTTATTTATTGAACGGTTTACTCTTGACATACATGCATACATATATATATATATAGTGTGACTTCACTTTCCTAAAGCGGAAGAACATAAATGGTCTATAAGCACTATCTTAGTAAGTAGGACTGCATTATATTTACCATCCTGCATTGTGAAGATTCATTGCTTCAACACTTGTTGTTATTCTCAAATAAAGTTTTTCATTTGTGGAGTTTTGTCTTTTCTCTGCATTACTTTGAGAGATGCATTTAGGTTTCTTCTGGTGGATCAACAGCGCCTGCTGCTGGCGATGCGCCTGTATTGCATTCTGATAATCACAACTTAACGCCTTAATGTCCATCACATATTTATGACAATATTGTTCTTCTGATGCGTCGCACCAAAGCCAGAGGACGGAACACAAACTCTGTTTTGAAAACGCACACTATGCACGACAGCTGGTGTGCTGTTTAAAAATGAATGGATGGATGGATAAATTCATAATATAATCAAAATTAAACTTTGAACATCACTATTTTTATTGTCTGTGTATTTCTGAATATTTCATAAACCATCTGTCTAATTAGTCATCCAGTCTCAAGGTGACGCTTTCACACACCGAAGACAAAAAAAGCTGCAAATTTGCCCGATTTCAGATGCAAAGTCCCATTTTTGCTTTAAAAGTTAAATAGCCGATTATTCTATAATGAGAATAGTTGCTGATTACATTTAAGTAATCCACAAAGCTCTGATTCCTGAGGTGTGTGTGTGTCATTAATTCCTCATGGTTGCACGTATGAAGTCTGTCTCCAACTTGTTGCCCCTTGCTGCCGTGGTATTGGTGGTGGGGGGTGGGGGGGCACACGGGTTGACTGTTGTGTGTCTGCAGGACGGCAGCGGGGCCCTCCAGCGCAGCGGCTCCATTGGGAGGCTCCGGGACGTCCTGCGTCGCAGCAGCGAGCTGCTGGTGAAGAAGCTGCAGGGAAACGGGCCGCCTGAACCCCGCAGCACCAAGTAAGCGCTCAAGCCCCGCCCCCTCCTCTTGTGTAGTTCTTCTTGTTCAGAGTTCAGAGTTCAACTCTCCCCAGCTTCTCTTGAGTTGATCTCACACCCTGCCTGAACATTGTTGTCTTACTCTTCGTTCCGCAGCATGAAGCGAGCCGCTTCCCTGAACTACCTGAACAAAACCAGTGAGGACCCGTTCCAGGTGGGCAACACTGCTGCTCCTTTTCGACGTACTACATGTCTACACATTTCTTTGGCTGTGTTATCGGAAGTGTGATGTTTGCACATTGGTGTCTGTTCCCCCCCCCCCCCCCCCCCCCCGTCAGACGCGGACAGGCAGTAACTTCCGGGGGAGCCGGGGCCTGAGCTCCAGCACCGTGGATCTCTCCTCTGGAAACTGAGCAGCCGATGCGTTCAAGGACCAAAAGAAGCTCCTCCAGCTCGTCCTCTGAGCGCAGTGATCCCCATCAACACACACACACACACACACACTCTGCCCGGCGTCCAACCCAAAGACCTCCCACATTCGGACCCAAAGACTTTTGATGAATGAAAAACAAACACACATAATGCAGTTTGTCTTAAATCCAGGTTGTTGCTTTTTCCGGTCTTGCGGGGACCGACCGCCTTGTTATTTCCCCCTCGTGTTCCAAGTGTCGCCTCTGTGCCTCCGGAGTGTTGCCAAGACAACAAACGCCACCGCTCCTTATTATTTATAGTCAATGTGACTCTGCACTTGGCTGCCATATTTTTGTGAGTTCTGATCCTTTTTCTGTCATTTTGAATCAGGATATTTTGGTTATTTTGTCTTGTGCCATTCATTGTGCACAATAAAGTGCAAAGTAGACATAAAATATCTTTTTTTTTTTCTCGAAATAGAAGTATAGTAAATAGGATGGTTGGAAATTATGTAAAGATGACACTATTCATAGAAATCATTTCATTTTAACTGTTTTGCCTATCGAGATTTATTTGCAATGCTGGTTAAAGCTTTTTGGGGAAACTGGGTGACATTGAGTCATGCGGCTTGTTCAGGGTCCTTTAGTTCATAAATGGTTTTAGAAAACGTTTAATAATTAAAACGACCTCTACAGCTTCGATATCCAAGTGTGTTTTTCAACACAGGGTTTTCTGCCACTGCAGAGAAAATGCAGAATTAATCTTTGACCAGTTAAGATCAGAGAGTACTGATAAACAACCACGAAGTTCAACACGCAGGAGGAGACTGAACTGATTCCTCCATCCTGGTCCTCAGCAGCAGGCGGCTTCTGCAGGTTTGAGCGTTTCTTCTTCTGATGTCATTTACAGTGACTCAAAACGTGTGATGCGTGTCTCCATGTGTGATAATTATGATGATGATGATGATGTGTGTTTTTGCACAATTCCCGGATGGGTTTCTTCTGTCTTTGATTAAGAACTGGAATGTCTCGTGATTATTATTATTGTTGTTTTTCTGATCGTTGTACATGTCATTCTATTCATCATTTGAGATAAATATATAAGCCTACAACAGATTCTGACCATTCATATATAGAGTTCACCATGAGATCAATGAGAAGAGAATTTCGTGTCCTCGTTAGTTGTTTGTATCTGATCGATCACGGATAAAACCTGATGATGAATCCTAACCACTTCCTGATTCAGGGATTCAAGAAAATAAAACCTAAAATGTATTCTTGTGTGAGATTGTACGTGGCTGACATGTTTGTTCATACGTGTGTTTCTGGAGTGACTTAAATACTTGTTGGGCCTTTGTCTTTGAGCCAGATCGCTGTAACACAGTTCACCCCACCGGGTGAGCTCTTGAGTCGGTATCTGACTTATTGTGGGAACCCTCACGCCAACATGCGATCGGTCTCCCGGGGTTTCTCCCTCCTCCACCCGGGGTTTCTCCCTCCTCCAGGTGATCTCTCGGTATTCCAGTGCTTTCATGTGAAGCCTGAAACGCCTTCACCACAGCTGACCCCAGCATGAACGCCACCCTCATCGGAGACTGCAGAGGACCCACCAGTTCATGCTGTTAAATCGGAGACCTGGTCCGTCTCCGTGGCAACCAACCCGCACAGTGTTGAACTGCCGGCCCTGATGTCTGACCGAGGCTCGGATCGACTCCGTACGATGGAGCCGTTAAAACGTACTAGTTGAGCCGGTGGCTTCATCAGCTCTTGGCGCTGCAGGGAGCATGTGAACGTTTGGGTGAGGGGGACGGCAAATGTCCTCATTTCCAATTGAGTCCATTGATCATTCATTGCCACAGTATAATGAATACATGTACCCTGAAAAAGGGTTTGTCAAATAAGTCCTTATTTTAATTTGGCAGTTGATTTTAAAAGGGAGTGTCAGTGGAAGTAAGCATTAAGAGTTGTCATAATTTGAGGCTTTTAGAAGCGTCATACAAAATGTTTTCTGTGATATTTAGTGACGTATGAATGAACCTATTTTACCCATTTGTGTTTTTTCCTCAGAAAGGTGAATCTTGCCCAATCATTGTGGCTGCAGGTAAACCTTGATTTATATTACCAATATAACAAACTATTTTAAATTATTATCCGGGTAGATGAAATCCAGCGTTGTGATTGGTTGAGAGCGAGTCACGGGGGGCGCATTATTTAGCGAGTATGTACAGTTGCTGTTCTCATTGACCCGAGTGTTCCGTATCACTGCGCACTCAAACAGGTTCGCTTTTGTTCGACCGTTAGTTGACATTTTAGCTCGGTGGCGACCGCCGAAATCCCCCAAATGATCGCGTTCGCAACCGGACAGTAGAGGCGGACGTCATGAGCGATGTGAATGACTGAGATGCTGTTTACACGGACTATCTTTTCTCTAGACATCGGTTGGTGACTACAACTATTTATTTACTATTTGGAATGACTTGAGGCTGCGCGTCGAGCCCCCGAACGCTAAAGCCTCTCGTACCTTATTGCTTTAAGACACATGCACAAATATCCGGATTTGTTCACTTGGTGGCGCACTATCAAAGTTTTTCTGAATTGTTTCCATAGCAACAGCACAGAATGAGCGGATACTTTGGCCTGATCTTCAAATGGCTAATAGTTTCTACGCTGTTCAGAAAATAACCTCACCATCGTTCAGATTCATTTAATTGGTCTCAAGAGATGGATATTTTTTCATGTATACTTAATTTCATTAAGAGCACCAGGAAAAATTCTTGGACCTAGAAACAATGTCCTGAGATTGGATCGAAAATTGAAATTACCTCAAAAGGAGGTTTAGTCTTCAGTGGTTTTATGTATTCTGGTTTTAGTTGAGTAAATCAAATCATGGATTCATTTGTGTGGGGTGTGGTAAGATTTTACCGACTCGGTTCTTTGAATCTCGTTCATTTTACTGAACGAGTCATGCGGTGGTGTTGCGTACATTAGGTTCACTGAATATGAATACTGAAAAATGTCATGCCTGCATAATAATCTCCTGCTCTATGAAGTAGACACAACAAAATATATGCTTAAATTCCTTTTATTGTTTTCTGGAATTTATAGAGTACAAGAATGTAGCTTGCTGGAATCGGCAGAATTATGTAACCAAATACTGCCGAGCTCTTCAGCAGTCAGCTGCTGATGTGGAGAGAGGGACCTAGTACTCCTCTCCTTCATCCTCCTCCCCGACGCTGTCGGTGCCCACCTCCTCGTAATCCTTCTCCAGGGCGGCCATGTCCTCTCTGGCCTCTGAGAACTCCCCCTCCTCCATCCCCTCTCCAACGTACCAGTGGACAAAGGCCCTCTTGGCGTACATCAGGTCAAACTTGTGGTCGAGTCGAGCCCAGGCCTCGGCGATGGCGGTGGTGTTGCTCAGCATGCACACGGCCCTCTGGACCTTGGCCAGGTCTCCTCCAGGAACCACAGTGGGGGGCTGGTAGTTGATGCCCACCTTGAAGCCGGTGGGGCACCAGTCCACAAACTGGATGGTGCGCTTGGTCTTGATGGTGGCGATGGCTGAGTTGACATCTTTGGGCACCACGTCTCCCCGGTACAGCAGGCAGCAGGCCATGTATTTGCCGTGGCGAGGATCACACTTCACCATCTGATTGGCCGGCTCAAAGCAGGCATTTGTGATGTCAGCCACCGAGAGCTGCTCGTGATAGGCCTTCTCCGCTGAGATAACTGGAGCGTAGGTGGCCAAAGGGAAGTGGATACGAGGGTAGGGCACCAGGTTGGTCTGGAACTCCGTCAGGTCTACGTTCAAGGCTCCATCGAAGCGCAGTGAGGCTGTGATGGAGGAGACGATCTGTCCGATCAGCCTGTTGAGGTTGGTGTAGCTGGGACGCTCAATGTCCAGGTTCCTGCGGCAGATGTCGTAGATGGCCTCGTTGTCCACCATGAAGGCGCAGTCAGAGTGCTCCAGGGTGGTGTGGGTGGTCAGGATGGAGTTGTAGGGCTCAACCACAGCTGTGGACACCTGGGGGGCCGGGTAGACTGCAAACTCAAGTTTGGACTTTTTGCCATAGTCGACTGAGAGACGCTCCATCAGCAGAGAGGTGAAGCCAGAGCCGGTTCCTCCTCCAAAGGAGTGGAAGATGAGGAAACCTTGGAGGCCTGTGCACTGGTCAGCCTGAAGAAAACAAAAAAATGTTAATTGTCATGACCATTGAGCAATTTAAAAAAAAAAAAGAAAAAAAAAAAGTGCTCACCAGTTTGCGTGTCCTGTCCAGAACCAGGTCTATGATCTCCTTGCCGACTGTGTAGTGACCACGGGCGTAGTTGTTGGCGGCGTCCTCCTTTCCAGTGATGAGCTGCTCAGGATGGAAAAGCTGGCGGTAGGTTCCTTGGCGGACCTCATCTGCAAAGCAATGACATAAGTGTTTAATAAGCAATACTCTAGTGTATATGCAGACAGTGAAAAAAAGTACCTGCAGAGGGTTTTGACTCTTGCAGACGCAAATGCATTTGGTGCACAAATTGGAAAAGACCATAAGTCAACTGCAATGAGTCGATATTAACATTGGTAGTAAAAGGGGCAAAGTCTAATATGCATATACTGTTCAAGCCAGCTAAAGCTTTAGCCATATTAATTACTAGTACTCCTCTATTATCAACATAACTCCGCTTACCTATGACTGTTGGCTCCAGGTCCACAAACACGGCTCTGGGAACATGTTTTCCAGCTCCAGTCTCACTGAAGAAGGTGTTGAAGGAGTCGTCTCCTCCTCCGATGGTTTTGTCGCTGGGCATCTGTCCGTCCGGCTGGATGCCGTGCTCCAGGCAGTAGAGCTCCCAGCAGGCATTGCCCATCTGGACTCCGGCTTGGCCGACATGCATAGAAATACACTCACGCTGTAGAAAGAAGAAAACATCACCTCTCAGTTTTCTCATACCAAAAAAAAAAAATCAAAACCACTTAAGATTCAATTAAATTATTGCGAAGTTTCTAAAATGTCAAATTATGGCCAATTACCAATCATGAATATAATCTAGACATAATTTCTTCAAAAACAAAATGGCCAATATGCTAGTAATCAAAGCCAAACTCAGAAATCTCAATAATGTTCTCTAACGTGCAAACCATCTAGTAAATATAGCCTCAATCGGGGCGTTTCTACAACCCGAATCCGCGGGGATCGACTTTGCGAGCTTGATTCATAATGTCTGCTGCGTCACGCGGGCTGTTACTGCAGTGTTTTCGCGGTCTATCGCGGCTTTCCAGACTCCGCCCTCCTTCCCTAACGGAGGAAAAGGGGGGAGGGGGGGGGTGCGCAACAGCGGAACCCACACCCAACATGGCGGAACGTGTAAAAAAGAAAAAGATCCATAAGGGCTGACGGAGGCTGTCCTCCCTACCCCCACACGGATGCAAAGCCCTGCCTTT
This sequence comes from Gasterosteus aculeatus, assembly GCF_964276395.1. Lineage (NCBI taxonomy): Eukaryota > Metazoa > Chordata > Actinopteri > Perciformes > Gasterosteidae > Gasterosteus > Gasterosteus aculeatus. Next base: position 6,974,486 of record NC_135693.1, on the reverse strand, counting down.
GTGTTGCGCTGACTGACAGGGCGTCATCTTTAGGAGCCTTCGAAAGCGTCGGCTCGCAGGATTAAAAATGCCGCTGTAACGTTATTTTACCGCTCTGCGTTGCTGTTCCGAACCAATTCATTCGACGTTAACGGGGGCGTCTTATTTTAACGAGATACCGGTCACCGTTTAGTTAATGCGATGGTTATACAACCGGATTAACGAGGGAACCATTTTAAAGTAAATATTCTCGTCCAATTTAATCGAAACTGCTAACGTTAGCTATTATAAGGTTGGCCTCGATCCATCACGTCATACCGAATAATGGACAGGCGGGATTATAACAATCAACGATTAGATTTACGTTGGATAACAGATTTACATAGATTTTCGGGGATATTAAACTATTCAATGTTATCCACCATCATTCGTGGACAATTCGAAAGAATTGTGCCTTAATAATAAGCCTTATGTCTGTAAAAAAAAACACAACTACAATTTATCTTAAATAAAAGCAACTACGTTCCTATTAGACATATTTTAAATACATCGGATGTTTTTTTTAAATGTATTTTCTACTCAATACTCACCATTTTTCTGGTTTTAAATCGTCCTTCTTCCCGACGTTGAAGAATCGGTGTTTGAAGGATGGTGTGAGCCGGTGGCGTGAAGCTGCTTTACTTATGCATTTCTAAGGAGGCGGAGCCAAAGACGCAGTTTGAATTTCCTGTGTGATGCTGCCTTCATGTACGACTCGAAAGTTTTCCACTCCTCGGCTTTCGCTGCGTCATCTTGGGTTATTGGAATCGATCATGTTTTATTGAAGGCATAGAAGTTCTTCGTCCCAATATAAGCCTCATATACAGTACTTTTTTCATATTTGAGACATTTTGTACTGTTGATTATATTCAAATGAAATTAATTTCTTTTTAAAATAGTTTTACCTATTTTTTATTTACTGGAAACAGCAACAACTGAGACTGAAATGTGATCATGGATGCAAAATCTAACTAGTAATAGGGATGATCTTCGAAGAGGAAATCCAAATAAATTTAAGCTGCTATTAGGTGAAATCCTAACTTTAATTTCATAATTTTAGTATAATTAAAACAAATTCATTGTTGGGTTTACTGTTATACCAATTAACAATGTTCTTGTCGAGTTATTTTATGCATTCATATACCAGTTCATCAATTATTCATAGCTAGAAGGAAACCAAGATCAACATATGATTTTGCTTTATAGTTATTTTACTTTGTAAGGCAGCATAATTCTGTTTTATCTGTAATCAACCTGGGAAAATAAATTTAGGAGAGGCACCTGAAGGCAGCACCAATCCTATTTGCTTTAATTATAATGAATGATTAGGTAAAGTTACAAATACATATATCTATATGTATACATGAAACGTTTGAACCCTAAACTACGAACAAAAATGAGTAATGTAACCCCTCTTCTCTAATTGTGTTATCAAGAGAGCATTTGGTTGACTATTAAAATGAATGTAAATCAATTATTATCTCTTATTTGTTTATTTATAATGGAGGCTTGAGCCTATTTCTAGCATCACCAGAGTGTACTTGTTTAATCCTGAGATGTTTGTGTTCTGTAAGACATTGCACATGCTGTGTGGAGGAATTAGGCTTAAATGTTCAGTGCGTATCAAGGAGGTGAGGGAGTTAATGCAGCATGACCTGCGCAGTCTGATCGAGAGCTCTGTTGTATTGACACTGAGAAAAAAGTACACCAATGTGAATATATCTGTTTATTGTTTCATTAAAAAGACAGATAGGAAAGATTATATTTTTACAGTGAATTCCTTTTAATCTTTCTACATAGATAACTTTTATAGATAGTTGACATGCTGAATGTTGGTGAATATCCATTAAATGAAGAATACTGTCAATTTTGAGCATGACTGTTTAGCGTAGTGTAGATCTTAAAACGAAAATTCCTCCACAACACTTTACTACACAATCATTTTTGTTTTTATTTATTTATTTCAACTTAATATTCCTCTCCTTCTTCCTCTCCTTCCTCCCCGACGCTGTCGGTGCCCACCTCCTCGTAATCCTTCTCCAGGGCGGCCATGTCCTCTCTGGCCTCTGAGAACTCCCCCTCCTCCATCCCCTCTCCAACGTACCAGTGGACAAAGGCCCTCTTGGCGTACATCAGGTCAAACTTGTGGTCGAGTCGAGCCCAGGCCTCGGCGATGGCGGTGGTGTTGCTCAGCATGCACACGGCCCTCTGCACCTTGGCCAGGTCTCCTCCAGGAACCACAGTGGGGGGCTGGTAGTTGATGCCCACCTTGAAGCCGGTGGGGCACCAGTCCACAAACTGGATGGTGCGCTTGGTCTTGATGGTGGCGATGGCTGAGTTGACATCTTTGGGCACCACGTCTCCCCGGTACAGCAGGCAGCAGGCCATGTATTTGCCGTGGCGAGGATCACACTTCACCATCTGATTGGCCGGCTCAAAGCAGGCATTTGTGATTTCAGCCACCGAGAGCTGCTCGTGATAGGCCTTCTCCGCTGAGATAACTGGAGCGTAGGTAGCCAAAGGGAAGTGGATACGCGGGTAGGGCACCAGGTTGGTCTGGAACTCCGTCAGGTCTACGTTCAAGGCTCCATCGAAGCGCAGTGAGGCTGTGATGGAGGAGACGATCTGTCCGATCAGCCTGTTGAGGTTGGTGTAGGTGGGACGCTCGATGTCCAGGTTCCTGCGGCAGATGTCGTAGATGGCCTCGTTGTCCACCATGAAGGCGCAGTCAGAGTGCTCCAGGGTGGTGTGGGTGGTCAGGATGGAGTTGTAGGGCTCAACCACAGCTGTGGACACCTGGGGGGCCGGGTAGATGGCAAACTCTAGCTTAGATTTTTTGCCATAGTCGACTGAGAGACGCTCCATCAGCAGAGAGGTGAAGCCAGAGCCGGTTCCTCCTCCAAAGGAGTGGAAGATGAGGAAACCTTGGAGGCCTGTGCACTGGTCAGCCTGCAGGGAACGCATTCGTCTTTACGCTACGACTCATGAAACCTGAAGTTAAATGTGAGGTGTTTACAAGTAAACTCACCAGTTTTCGAATCCTGTCCAGAACCAGGTCTATGATCTCCTTGCCGATGGTGTAGTGACCACGGGCGTAGTTGTTGGCGGCGTCCTCCTTTCCAGTGATGAGCTGCTCAGGATGGAAGAGCTGGCGGTAGGTTCCTGTACGGACCTCATCTGGAATTGGAAGAAACGCACAATAGAGCAATTCAGTGTTGGAAAACCCATTCCAATAATTTTCTATCCTACACTTTTATATACCTATGACTGTTGGCTCCAGGTCCACAAACACGGCTCTGGGAACATGTTTTCCAGCTCCCGTCTCACTGAAGAAGGTGTTAAAGGAGTCGTCTCCTCCTCCGATGGTCTTGTCGCTGGGCATCTGTCCGTCCGGCTGGATGCCGTGCTCCAGGCAGTAGAGCTCCCAGCAGGCATTGCCTATTTGAGCTCCGGCTTGGCCGACGTGAACAGAGATGCATTCACGCTGCAGGACGAAATGGTTTGGATATAAAGAGCTTTTCGCTTACACTTTTTTTTCAAACAAAGAAATTTAAGAAAACAGTAATTAGCCGCTACAGGATTGAGATCAACAATCACTTTGACACTCCAAGTTTGAACAGCTCCAATATGTTTTACATTAAACTAAGAAGTCTGCTTTATTTGATTTATCTGTCACTAATTACCCTTTCAGATATTATGGCCAAACACAGACTATTGAATAGCACATAGTATGTGGATCCAAAGCTAATATGTCTTTCTAAGGTGTTTTTCACATATCTCATGTAAAGTTTGCTTATGTTTGGTACTCAAACATAAAATAAATAGGTCCTCACCATGTTTTTGTTGCTCGTAGCAGTCCCTCCTTCACCTGAGATGAGTGGCTGGGGATGTTGTGTCAGTTACAAGTTCAGCAGAGCTGCTTTATAGCCAGGCGTTGCTAGGCAACAGCCTGGCATGTTATGGTAACTGGAGGAGCTCTAGAAGCAAACAGCATCTCCTTCAATGAAAGACGAGGAGGAAGAGGAGAAGAAAAAAATCAGCAGGAGTGCTACCCTGCTTGGATAGAAGGAATAACGGCTGTTCTGCCACGGATGGGTAGCCACCAACAACGAGAAGAGTGCCTGTGAAATAGGAACCATAGCGATCCGCCCTCTTCTCCAGTTTCACATTTTACATTTAGTTGTTGCAGTAGGGAACAGGTGGGGGGTTCAACGTTCTGCACAAAAGGCTGCTTGTTTGCCTGCTGTTGTTTCAAACTTATGACCTCTCAGTTAGAAGATATTAACTAAAGCATTATTATGGAGCACTATTTAAAATCAAACATTACATTTCCTGTTAAAATAGCTCACTCTGAGCCTCGGTTTTCTTGTCATGCAGAGGGAAGAAAGCAGACACCTCCCCACAGTGACCTGAATAGGCTTTTGTTACAGATCACTGTTGCATCACCAGTTTGGTCCTGAATCATTTGCAATGCAAAAGCAGCAGACCGCCTGCTGGGGTTAACTAGAGAATACACCTCTCAAGGGCAGATCATGTTTAGGATCAAAGTTTCTTTTGCAGTGCTTTTTAGAACATCCATGTGTGGTATGGATATTTTCAGACGTGTATTACTCCAAAGAAAAGGATGCATGCAACACACAAATCTCGATTGACAAAAGATTAGGTGTTGTGCCATAGGAAATCTCTCACGGGAGCTTCAGATATTGTTTTCAAAGACTTTCTCCAGGCGCAGAATGAGTATCGGTTGATCAACCTGCTTTAGAAAAAGCTCAATCAAAAGGTTTACAATTATGCTGTTGATGGCATTTCCCACCCAACTACAGAGAGATCCTAGTCAGTGGAAAAAAAACGATTGTGTTTGTTTCGACACGCACTATTGTTCGAGTTTGAATGTCTGTTGTCTGTCTTACTTCTGCGTCTGAAGGTAACCCTGGAGACACAGGGACAAACTTCTGGCACCTGCCATGTGAGGGCTGCCAAAACACGCCCCCATTTAGATTCCCTAGTTACTGTGTCCTCAGGTTTGTTTGATCTTGGAAGGGAGCTGTTCTCAGCATAGAGTTAGTGTGAGAAACTACTCCTCAGCACATAATAGGGAGGTGTTGGTTGCAACGTTCCTGCTAGGCTCCTTATTGCCACGAGACAGAATTCATGACCTTTTTTGGCCGGTTTTAGTACAAATAAAACACATAAATGTTTTGCAGATTCGCTTTATTGATATAATTGTTTAGAAGTGTGGATTCAATATTGTTTCAGTCTGGTGAGAACTTAAATACAATGGTTAGCTTTGTGAATCCATGAAACACTTTTCTTTGAGGTCTTAGTACTCCTCTCCTTCTTCTTCTTCCTCCCCGACGCTGTCAGTGCCCACCTCCTCGTAATCCTTCTCCAGGGCGGCCATGTCCTCTCTGGCCTCTGAGAACTCCCCCTCCTCCATCCCCTCTCCAACGTACCAGTGGACAAAGGCCCTCTTGGCGTACATCAGGTCAAACTTGTGGTCGAGTCGAGCCCAGGCCTCGGCGATGGCGGTGGTGTTGCTCAGCATGCACACGGCCCTCTGCACCTTGGCCAGGTCTCCTCCAGGAACCACAGTGGGGGGCTGGTAGTTGATGCCCACCTTGAAGCCGGTGGGGCACCAGTCCACAAACTGGATGGTGCGCTTGGTCTTGATGGTGGCGATGGCAGAATTCACCTCCTTGGGCACCACGTCTCCCCGGTACAGCAGGCAGCAGGCCATGTATTTGCCGTGGCGAGGATCACACTTCACCATCTGATTGGCCGGCTCAAAGCAGGCATTTGTGATTTCAGCCACCGAGAGCTGCTCGTGATAGGCCTTCTCCGCTGAGATAACTGGAGCGTAGGTAGCCAAAGGGAAGTGGATACGAGGGTAGGGCACCAGGTTGGTCTGGAACTCCGTCAGGTCTACGTTCAAGGCTCCATCGAAGCGCAGTGAGGCTGTGATGGAGGAGACGATCTGTCCGATCAGCCTGTTGAGGTTGGTGTAGGTGGGACGCTCGATGTCCAGGTTCCTGCGGCAGATGTCGTAGATGGCCTCGTTGTCCACCATGAAGGCGCAGTCAGAGTGCTCCAGGGTGGTGTGGGTGGTCAGGATGGAGTTGTAGGGCTCAACCACAGCTGTGGACACCTGGGGGGCCGGGTAGACTGCAAACTCAAGTTTGGACTTTTTGCCATAGTCGACTGAGAGACGCTCCATCAGCAGAGAGGTGAAGCCAGAGCCGGTTCCTCCTCCAAAGGAGTGGAAGATGAGGAAACCTTGGAGGCCTGTGCACTGGTCAGCCTGCAGGGAACGCATTCGTCTTTACGCTACGACTCATGAAACCTGAAGTTAAATGTGAGGTGTTTACAGGTAAACCCACCAGTTTACGAGTCCTGTCCAGAACCAGGTCTATGATCTCCTTGCCGATGGTGTAGTGACCACGGGCGTAGTTGTTGGCGGCGTCCTCCTTTCCAGTGATGAGCTGCTCAGGATGGAAGAGCTGGCGGTAGGTTCCTGTACGGACCTCATCTGGAATTGGAAGAAACGCACAATAGAGCGATTCACAATTCCAATTCATTGTTGAAAATCCCATTCCAATATTTTTGTATCCTACATTTCTATCTACCTATAACTGTTGGCTCCAGGTCCACAAACACGGCTCTGGGAACATGTTTTCCAGCTCCAGTCTCACTGAAGAAGGTGTTGAAGGAGTCGTCTCCTCCTCCGATGGTCTTGTCGCTGGGCATCTGTCCGTCCGGCTGGATGCCGTGCTCCAGGCAGTAGAGCTCCCAGCATGCATTGCCCATCTGGACACCGGCCTGACCAACATGGATAGAGAGGCACTCACGCTGGAGGAGAGCAACAAACAGAGGTCAGGTTACGAAGGCCTTGAATCCCATTTGGGACTAAATGAGCAGTAGATTAAAATGTCATACTTTGTGACATTTCCTTCTGACCTTTTTGCATCAAACTGTAAAACTTACCATGATTTTGAAATTCTGCTGCTGACGTTGAGGATCTGCAGGGAAACTATGCTGTCTGTTGTTAAGTTTTCCCTGCTACTTATAGATCCTCCAAACCCTGGTAACTATGGTAACAAGCTTTGTTGTCTGTTGGGACTGGCTTAATCATTCAGCTGCTCTTCCACACATCAGTAGCCCTCAGTGAAGCTCTGAGCTAATGTATAACCCCGGACCCCCACATGGGTCAGGCTCGTAAACTTTGTTGAATACACAAGCAACAAAGCAAACAGACCATTGTTTTAGTGTTTGTGGAGCACACAGAGATTCAAGGCTCTCCATGGAGATACAAAAAGATGGGCTTATCTAGACCTCAGAGTCAAGGAGATTCAGGCAAATGAATAAATCCTTCTTGTGGCCAATGAGACATGGTTAAACAACTGGTTTCTGTTGATTTGTCCAACTATCTGACGTCAAAATTAGTGGCAGAAAATGAATGTTTGGAGCTGCAGAACCAAATGAAATTTCAAAACATAGTGGTCCTTTATATTTAAGTAGATCACACACTATGTTGATTGCTCTGTAGATTCCCTAAATCACAAACAAGAATGCTGTGTCACATACAGTTGGAGTAGAAGAAGCCAGGCCGTCCTCCCCCTCTCTACGAGGCCAGTTGTGTTTTCCACATGATTGCATGTCTTGTTGCTATGGAGACATTTAAGGTCACACTATGTTCACTGCGATGTTTGAATACTGTTGCTGCATATTTCTATTGAGAAAATATCACGCTGATGGGGGCTCCATACATCAAAGAAAATAAGCATGGAGGGCACCATAACAAACATTGTGCACTTCATTGAATAGAATTTGTGTACATCAGGGCTCTCACGTTTTCAAGAAAACGTGACATTTTCTCGGGGGGCGGACGCTACGGTCGACGGGGGGTTTGGACCGGAGTCCGATTTCTTGGCCTGAGGAATTGGATGCGTGGCGGGAGTGCGTGACTTGAGACCGAAATGCGTGACTGTCACGCTCAATGCGTGACACTTGAGAGCCCTGTGTACATTGGCGCCACATGCAGTTGTCAACAACAAAAAAAGGAGCTCATGTTTGTTCTCTGTAGTCCAGCAGCGGAAAAACTACTACTACTATATCAAAATTGATTGACTGACTCAAGGGCTTCCTCTGCTGTTTGAAGTGGTGCAGCACACTCAATATGAAGATTGCATCATATATAAAATCATATTACATATTACACTAGTACTTTTGTCATATAAAACTTTGCCTGCATAGAAAGAACTAGAGGGTCAACTGTAAATTTGTCTATTTAAATTTAATTAAACTAATATATAAACAATAAATATGTGCCAAATTAATTGTAGGATCACTTATGAAAGATTTAAAACAGTTTTATTACTCTCATTGGGCTGATTTCACTCTGTAAGCAAGTGGATGTATTGGTAAATAATATTCATGATATTTAAGATATTGAAGTTTCTTTCTTAAGAAGTGCATTCATTTTATTTTTCTTTCTTTTATGTTTTTTCTTTCCCCTACTAAAGGGTTTGCTGCACTATGTGTGTTTCCATTCCCCATTACTATAGTGTTTCCCACCTATACTTACGATCAAAATTGGAACAGCAATAAAAACATCCGTAACGTAAACTTATGAGCGAGTTGATGAACTCCCAGACAGGTAGGGGATGATTGATGCTTTACAGGTGAATCAGGAGCTCATACTGAGACCAAAACAGACTCCCAATGCTATGGATCACAGAGGAACACAGTAAGTGGTTTGTTTCTAACTGAGCCCCTCCACCACAAAGCCTCCACGTCTGCTCCCTAACATCACTCCCATTTCATTCAGAATTCTTTTTTTCCAAACGTAATACTGATTGAGTGTGTCGCCATACCGACCTGTCGTTTCTGACAGCATGTCTGCTTTGGACTAGAAGTTCTATGTTGTTTAGGTTTTTTTGCTCGACAATGAAGTTGTAGTGTCTCTGAATATTATGGCAGCGATTGCCAGTAAATTCAATACTGTTGCCCGTTGTGAACGACCACACGGGCCAACATCATTTGATAGCAAATTGATGTAGCCGTTGTTGCCATGGTAATTTATTTTCAAGACCGTCTGACCGGCGGCAGTGTCCTTGATTTGATAAGAGTATTCACACATAGACTCTAATATGTTAGAATAAGTACACAGTAGCTTCGAACGCAACTCTGAGCAAAATAATTGATGATTATTGATCGATTGATTTAGTCGATTTCCTAAAGTGGAAAGACATAAAGTAGGACTGGTGTATATTTATCATTCTGCATATTGGAGATTATTGCATTGACACTTGTTGGTATTAACAAATTATGTTTTTCATTTGTTAAGTTTTGTCTTCTCTCTGCGTTGGATGGAAATTTCTGTATTACAACCCAGTGGATCACTAACATTCAGGCCCAATCCCAGTCTCCATCTTTAGGGACTCACAGACTTTTAAGGCACGCTGCCACTAACTCTGTGTGGGTTTAGTTTATGGTGACAGGATATCTCGCAGCAAGGTGCTGTCCTGTTCGTATTTACACCATTTTAAGCCCTCACAGACTCGCACTCATTCATCGGGTGTTGGTAAATCGCTGAGGGTTCAGGCTTTAAGGCTTTAGGGGGGACGTTGGGATTAAGCCTTAATCTTTGCCGGAAACATTCAAATGGTCGGATTGGCCAAGATTGCCCCCCGCTGCTGATACGTCTGCATTGCATTTTGCTGTTCACACTTTAAACAATGTTTACAGTTTGTGTTACGCTCCTCACCACAGCCAGAGGACGGTACACAAACTGCCCTCCGGGTTAGTTCGGTTGTGAAAACGCACACTATGCAGGACAACTAGTGTGTGACAAGCAGAAGACTGATTAAAAATGAATGGATGGATAAATTAATGATATATAAAAATGAAGCTTTAAACATCATTATTTTCTTTATTTGTTGATCTTTGAATGCATGTAACAAACTCTGTCTGTAAATAGTCATAATATAGTAACAAAAGGCGACGTGTTTACACAAAAGAGACTGAAAATATGAGCAAATTCTCATGATTTAAGATGCTTCAACAAAGCCACATGTGATTTTTTGCTTTCAAAATTCAATCGTTAATTTTTTTATCATGAGAATAGTTGCTGATTACATTTACGAAATCAACAAAGCTCTAATTACTGCTGAGAAATTGCATTTCGGCATCTGGACAGTTGATTTTTGTGTTGGTTAAATATGTTTTGAAACAGGGGCACATTGAGTCATGTGCCTTGGAGATTTTTCCCTTAATAAAAGTTTTTTTTTTAAGTTTTAATAAATTAAACAACTGCTGTATTGATTTGCAATGATTTGAGATTTGATTGTGGTTTTTTTTTTTAGATCAGAGAGTACTGATAAACACAACTGCATGTTCAAGTTTGATGAGGATCTTCCATCTTTGGTAGATGTTTTTGTTAAGCCCAAAATAAATGGTATGTCTCATAATTATTATAGTTTTTTGATGGTTTGACAACATATTATTTTAATTTAATTTGTAATAAATAAATAAATTAGATTCTGACCGTGAATTCACAAACGATAGACTTCATTAGGAAATTAATGGGAGAACGATTCAGTGTCGTTGTTGGCTGAATGTGCATCCCATGTCACAGATAATAGCCCTCGATAGCAAAATAGAAGTTCTTCCTGTTCTGGATTCAAGAAAATAACATCCAATATGCACTATTAATATTTGTGTTTTGTAATTTATTCTTGTATGACATTTTATGTTGCAGACATATGCTGGACTGATTTTTAATACTTTGAATTATATTCAAATCCTCGTCCAGTTAAAAGTAACAGTGAACCATTTGAACCAGGGGGTCGCAGTGTTGTCTCCCTTTTCCCAGATTGGGAATGGCCACCGGAAGTTGCGCTTTCGGGAAATTATCCAACAAGAATTACATACATTGTTGCAGGATGTTGGACGTTTCAATTTCAAAATAAAACCATCTTTTTTTGTGTCGAGGGTTTGGGTTCTGTAATGTCAATTAATATTACACTTCTACCATTTAAATGGGAATCATATGAAGAAAAATACTCGCTTTTGAAACGATAAAGGAAAACAATATTGGAATACGATGATGTATAGATAATGTGCATCTATGAACCTGTACTAAGTTGGCTCAAAAAGGCTGACTTGTGTTCGAGGACTTTCCACCGGAAAATTGCTTTTTCTAGAAGGCGAATCTCTCTATACAACACAACACAACAATTAAACTGAAGGTCAAACAATGGGAAACAAACATTGCGAGAAAGCACTCCAGCTACAAATGTGGACATTTATCTTGAAAGTCCTCACAGGAACTCACGTGTGTTGCTTCCGCCCACTTGACGCTGGTGTAAAAAAAAAAGAAAAGAAAAGAAAGAAATCACACAGGCGAGTGGGAGGAAGACAAGTTGGAAACACCGCGGAGCGAAACTCCCTCTCGTTGCAGACGGAACTGGCCCGGCGGTGTGCGGCTCTGGACGCGGGCGGACTGCGGCTTCTCGGCCCGGCTTGGAATGACCCACGGCGGCCTAAACTCCCCGCAGCCCCGCGCCCCGTAGGCCACCTGGAACTTTCCACTTTTGCATCAAAACTTTCGGCGGCTCTGAACTCGCTCCGTGGGTTCTGGTCCCCGGCTGGCCTGCAGAGCCGAGGCACCCGTCCCCACATGTCCCAGCCTTCTTCCCCAAAGTTCACCACGACCACCAGGTGAGCGTGGCCGTCTGCGCGCGCGCACCCCCTCGCTCTCCCGGAGACCCGCGCAGGTAAACGCGGTTAGTCTTACTTTTTCGGATCTCTTTGTCGCTCCCTCTCTCCGACCCCACGGCTCTCCCGTAGCCGAAGGAGAACGCAGGAACCGGGGATTCGCCGAGCACCGGGGACGGTCATGTATCTACCGAGAGAGACCCGGCGAAGGGACGGCGGCGGCAGCCCCGCGGCGGCTAACCGGAGGAAAGCGCCGGTGGAAACGATGTGCCTCCTGGGAATCATCTGCCTCCAAGGTCAGTGACGAGCTGCTGTACGGCTCAAACGCGCAGTGCGCGTGCACGTCCCATTGCTTTCTAGTTATTCGGAGGCTGGGGGGGTCCTGCAGACCACGACATTGACCTCCATGCTTTTCTTAAAGGGCTTTCTGTGGCTGGTTCAACTTAGTCCAGGTTGCACCAGGAGACACACACACACACGCGCGCGCGCACACACAACACACACACACGCACGGGCGTCAGAGAGCGGTATCTGCACGCTGCCCTCCTCCCTCACTGCTTCAGAAAACACGCTTTCTGATGATTTCAACTTGAGATGACTTTAAACTACCGTTACATTACATGAGTTGGGAGGTGGGTCTATGGAGGAAGGAGGCACCCCTCCCCCATTGACCCGGGGTGGGGGGGATAGATAACTGATTTATTTATTTCAAAGGCTTTAACTAGAAACAAACTCTCCAGCACAAACAACAAGCATAATAATCATCTTTCCATCCTCACCCAACGCATTGGACTCTGTTTTTGATTAATCATAACTGTGTTTGACCCCCCCCACCCCCCCTTCCTTTCTCCGGCCCCGTGCCTCATAGGTGCCATTCACATGCAGGGGGGGGGGGGCAGTGTTAAGTGTCTACCTGAGTGGTCCTCCAACAAAGGGGAGCCAGAAAAAGGAAAAATTAACATTGATGCAGCCCCCCGCCCCTTAAACACACACAGCCTTTTAAAAAGTTCATAACCTCGGCCTGCAGAGTGAGAAGAAAGCCACGTAAGGATCCTTCCCAGCTCGGGCCAGGAATGCTCTTATCCTGCCAAGGATCCGGCTCATTAACTCGCCGCTCATCATGTCAAAACAGAGTCACTTTTATCTGATCCCCGCATGTGGACTGAAGCGCGGACGAGCACTGATTGTGTTTTTGCCCGTGCCCGTCAACACAAGGCCGCGATTGCCAGATCGGCCGAAAAATTCCTTTAAGTTGAAGTGTCCGTCTGTCGACCCCCCCCCCTCATCCCACACCAGTCGTCTCCCGGTGCCCACTTTGGGATGAATGTGTCCTCTGTGTGGCGGCAGCAGGGGAGACGGAGGCTGCTGCTGGTCTGTGTTTATAACATCCATAAATAGAGCCCAGCCAGGTACTGTCATGACAGCCCGCTTTCAGAAAGTGTCCTCTCTCTCTCTCCCTTTTTTTATTTTTTCAAGAGTGTGGGTGGGGGGGGGGGTCGTCCCTCCCATGTGTTGAAACACTGCAAAGGCCACAAATGGTGCATAGTGGCGTTTTTTCCCCACATGAATCCATCCACCCCGGACAGGACGCACTTGTGGAGGCTGCTCCCATCTGCTGATTCAGGCCGCTGGGGTCAAATATTTCCTTTTTTTTTTATTTTTTTTTTAGTTTACAGATATCGTTCCGTTTTTGCCGCCCCAGTCTGCTTTCTGTCTGTGGTCCTCAGAGTAAACGAAAAGCTCCTCGCGGAATGTCGACGCAGCATTTTTTTTGGTCAACGTCCTCGCACACTTTGTCGTCTCCTCTGAGTCGCTGCTGGGGAACATCTGCGTTTCAGCTCCCGTGCTGCATCAGTCGTCTGGATTCCCGAGCTAAAACTTGACGACGATTTAGAGGCGTGCCGTCAAACTTTGCGGGGGAAATTCAATTGGGAGTGCAGATTTATTGACTTGTGTATTCCAGCCACTGTAAAGACACTGCGACATATCCGCAGGAAGAGCAGACCGCTGCGAACACCTGGATTCGGGTCAACAAGCCTGTTTTTTTTTCTTCTCCCTGTTCTTTCACCAAGCGCTGGCTCCGCTGCGTCCATCAGAATGTCCACGGAGCCAACGTGCAGCACGGCTCTCAAACCCTCGCACCATGAGGGTTTTCTCCTTTGGTTTTTCCGCTGTATCTCCTTGGCGCGCCCACCCGCCGCTCCGTTTTTGTATCCAGACGCTTGTCTCAGGTTAACCCCGCTGTGCACGCAGGCTGTTCCCCGTCCCATCCAGCGGGGATGAGAGGACGACGCCTCAATAAACACAGGCGTGTGCGGTTGGAATTTGCCTGTTTACAATCGGGCGGCTGTTTACAATCCTGCGGTGGAGGACAATCGTCAAAAGGAAATCGGTATCTCTTGTGCACAGCTGTTGAAGCAGTAAGCCGGTATAACCATATTGTACATCATTATTACTTTATTACATTTAAAGACCAGGCCATCATGATTGAGCCATTGTTTTTTTTTTTTTTCCAGCACGCCATTATTTATTTCACTAATTGTGTTGCTGAGGTTGGAAATTCCATGAACATCTGTGCACAACATTGCAACATCTAACGCAATCCCCAACAACGGCACAGGCTTCATCTTTCATCCTGTTATGACAGCGAAAGGAAGTGATTTGTGGCGTGTAGTAACTTTTTAAAGTGGTGATTTGACCAGTAATTGAAGGCTTTTGTTACACAACAATCGGCGGGCCGCGTACCGACTCACCGCCTATCTGCTGACATCCACTGGTTGGACTACAGCTTTTAGTGGATCTTCAGTCTTAACATGTACCGATTCTGGCAGATATTCCTTACGTTGTAGCCTGTGGTGTTTCATCGTAGTGGTTTGTGCGGTGTAGTTTCATTAAATCCTCCCCTGTCTGCGAGAACACACGATGCACATCATCTCATAGAGAATCGATCAAGGTTATGTTTTAAACTACCGTTTTTTTCCGTCACTATTGCTGTATACGGCGTTATTGTATCTACCGAGGCCGCTTCAACCCCCTGAATTGACGTGCCGCTGAAAGAGAAGAGATATATAAGACGTGCACGTCACGCGTGGGGGGGTCTTATTTTATCCGGTGTTACACTCGTGGCAACCCAATATCTTCGTTTTGGCGTCTTTGTCAGTTCTGAATTGATGCGCCCGTCTCCTCGGTTCTTATTACTCCGGTGCCACTGTGGACAATTGATACAGCTGTGCCGCCTTTGAAGATCTCGAAGGAGATCACAGTGCCTCTAAGACGCGTATCTGACAACTTATAACTCTGCCAGAATACGTGCCTGATGTGCCATGATTTTCTGATATTCACTTTGTCAATAAATTATTGTCCCAAAAGGGAATAATGTGTTGGATGAATGAATAATGTAATTTTAATGTGTTGATTAAAATCATTGTAAAGGAGTTATGGATCAATAGTTGTCCAAAAGCAAAACTCTCTCCACACCGAGAGGAAGGTCAATGAAAGGAACCACTTTATTATTGTCGTAGCTTGTAAGATCCGCTCATATTTTCCCAAGGTGTGTGTGTGTGTCCCTGTCTCCCTGTCTCTCGTTACCCTTCCATGCTGGTGTCGGTCCGGGGGCCCTCGTGGGGGCCAGTCTTATCTGTGGAGGGGAGGTGGGGGGGGGGGGGGGGGGGGGTTGTTATGTGTTGTTTACTGACTCGGTGCTGCTGACTTTGTTGTGTTACACTCGGCAACGCTTTTTCCCCTCCTTTATTATTTCTTGTCCTGTGGCGTTTCCAATTGCATCAACATGCTTCAGTTGGATAGTTTGCCAGAAGCGCTCTGTAATTTACCGCAGCATAACTCTTGAAAATGACATTTCAGTAATGCAAACCGCCCCAGACTTCATAATATTTCTTTCTTAATGTAATTTGTATTAAGGGAGCTCATAATTTAAATTGCATGTAGACCTACAACGACTAAGCAGCATGACATTTCTTTTTCTGACCAAAACTGCCAAACATTTACTACTTCCGGCTTCAAAAAGGAAATGCTTTCTCTTGCTGTTCTTTTTTAGTTTGTCATACAAAACTAGTAATCTTAATCCACCTCCTTGGCTAATGTGAAATGTGTTATTTATATTTAAGTTGCATGTTGTGCTGCAGCCGTTGCTGGGATCAGGTGGAGCTGTTCCAGCCTCAAGCAGCAAAGTCAGTGATCCCTCAGTAATGAGACATTTTTGCTCTTATCAGATTCAGTGGCTGACATTGGCTGACCGTCTTTAACCTCAACACTAATCTGCAGTTACCGGATCACTAATCTGCTATTAGCGATAACCTACGGTCTCATGTTCACTTAAAAAAAAAAAAAACTACGGATACAGATGTTATTGGCTTGCCGCTCAGATGTAACCCGCCCCGACAGTCGTAAATCCCTGCGACAACCCCCGAGCCGCGGGGCAGGTGTGGGGCCCTGCTGTAGAGGGACGACCCGCCTTCAGGGGGGAAAATAAATCCCTGTTTTGTTCCCACGTTGGTGCCGAAGCATGCGCATTCAAATCCATCTGATTGAAACGTGCAGGAATGCCCAATTTAGCGGCCCTTTTAAAGGAAAAAAGGGGGGGGGGGGGGGGGGGGGTTGTTGGAGAGAGGAGAAAGGCGTCTGGCACGCCATTGCATAATCCAAGCGGCCATTAACTCTTTGTGTCCGCGAGGCTGAATGAACTCATCATAGCAACGGGCCACAGGCAGAGTGACACTAGGCAGCGCTCAATCAGTTCCTCCCCGCCAAACCAGCAGGTTTAAACAGGCTGAAAAGGACACTGGTGTTTAATGTGGGGGGGGGCGCTGCGCTTCCAATGTTTGATCCCCTGATGAATGAGGTCGGCCGGCTACAACCGACCTCGCAGAGGGCCCGGGAGAGAATTTATTCAGCGGTTTGCACGTCCTCGCCGGTGTCCGTTTCATCCAGTTGACTCCGTCCTGTTGCTCCACATTATGCCGCTCCATCTTTCCGTTGCGGCAGAGCTTCAGAGGCCTGAGCCGTCTCCATGGCAGCCGGTATGCCGCGGTTACCTCGAGGCTCCGGTACCTGACTGAAGCCGTGCAGCGACTCCGGTGGAGCCTGCATAATGTACGAGTTAAGCCAGTGGCTTTGAGCCTGCGGATGCAGAGCTCTCCGGTTCCTTTAGAATCCTCCATCACACGTTGTGGATGTGAGCCAATTTGCCTACAACTGCCGGTGTTCTCCCAGGCGTCGGAGGAGCACAGTTGTTTCTCTTCAAGAAGAGTTTTCCACCACAACATTATTACCAGAAAGGGTTTCCTTTGAAGTTGTCTATGAATGTGGGGATGAGGAAGCGGAAGAAAACATACTTTTTTCTTTCTTTGTATTGTGCAAAGTTGAATTATGTGATTGATCAACAGAGTACAACATGTGCAAGCTGGATACACTGGATAATGTGGTCATATTACATTACATGTCATTTAGCTGATGCTTTTATCCAAAGCGACTTACAATACGTGCATTCAACCATTGGGATACAAACTCAAATTTACGATTTGCTATAGATAAGTGGCGTCTTTTAGTGGAGGTAGAGTCTGAAGAGGTGTGTCTTTAGTTTGTGAAGATGAAGATGTGAAGGCTCTCTGCGGTCCTGGTGTCATCTGAGAGCTCGTTCCACCATTTCGGAGCAAGGACAGCAAAGAGTCGTGATCTGGGCGAGTGTTTTGCTCTCGGTGAGGAGGGACGAGCAGTTTTGCAGAGCGGAGAGTGCGGGTCGGGATGTAAGCTGGACCCCATCCATTCACATATGTCCGCTATCTAACTGCGTGTGTTCCGCATAACACAATAAGGAATAAGAAAAATAGAAAGCCAAATAACAAAATGGGCACACAACTATTTTATTTTGAAGTAGTCAAGCACCAAATGGGCCCAGAGAGTCATTCATTCATTGCTATTTAGCCGCATTAGGCCTCTGCACTTTGCCGTGCTGGTTGTTTACGCCGAACGTCCTTTTTGATCAGCGTGAAAATGTAAATTTGTCCCCTTTTTTAAAAATGTCATTGCCTGTTTCAGTGTGTGTACGTCCTTCTGCTTTCTGCCCTGTGATCAGCGTCGACCACGTGAGGCCGGTCGATTTTATTTATTGGCGCCGTAATCGGCCGTGAAACCTCCGCTGACCCGAGGTCTGTTACCCAGCCGCGTCCGATGATCATTCGTCTCCTCTCGGGCGCCCGGCCGCATTACCACATCCCGGTCCGCGTTGTTCTGCATTAGTAGACGGTAATTACCCGGAGTCGACATTACGCAGCCAGCATAGTTTATTTTCTTTTTTGCTGTGTGTTTTTAATTATGTTAAACAACCTCGTCACCAGCCTCCCGGCTTCGCCTCGTCTCCGCTCTGCTGCGGCGCTCGCTCTGCGTTCCACCTTCCCGAACTGTGCCAACTGCTGAATCTCTTTAAACCCCCGCTGTCCTCCGTCTGAACCTCCCTCTGAGTCTTCATTCATACCAGACTGCGCCGGGTCTAACAAATACAAAATGAATCATTTCTGACAGAGCGATGGCACAGGCAGTGTGGGTTTGCTGCATGAAAATGTTTTTTCTTTTTTGTTGGTAAAACTGCACT
This sequence comes from Gasterosteus aculeatus, assembly GCF_964276395.1. Lineage (NCBI taxonomy): Eukaryota > Metazoa > Chordata > Actinopteri > Perciformes > Gasterosteidae > Gasterosteus > Gasterosteus aculeatus. The sequence goes on along the minus strand of NC_135693.1, from coordinate 6,956,146 downwards.
TCTTGTCCCAGTATCTGGTAACGGAGCTGAAATGAGCCTGTTTGGATACAAAAGCTCTGACCGACACACGGGAGTCTTTGCCCGCTTCGGCCTTGTTTTTAGTATTTTACAGCCAGGTGGAGAAAGTCCGTGTTTGGATGTTTTCCCCCAGAACAACACGAGGCCAAGGTTAGTCCTGGAACATCTGCTACACCAAGGTGCTTCCTGCCCCCCCCATCCTTCCACACAGCTACTCTGCAGCTGCCCTTGAGGTTTATCAAGAGACATTTCATTATGTGCTTTCAGTTCACGATCAATAATACGCCATTCATATGTATATTCATATATTGCATATTAAGAGCTTTTTGTCTTTTTGAGCTGATGACCCTTTCATGCTCTGCTGCCATATCGTCCGTACCTGCATTGCACCACGTTGATTCCATTTAATGAGCCATTTTGGGATCACTGCATTACAGGGGAGGCGATTCGTCGGCGCCTGAAATAACCTCTTCAAACAAAGACATAATTAATCAACCTTTTTGAATTAACCATAAACTCCAGCTTATTAAGCCAAATAGCGGTGTGACAAGCAACTTTTTTTTTTAAAAACATACTTTTTCTGCTTCTAAATTCTTTTTTTTAAAAGCTGTACTGAATGTTTCAGCATGACTTTTTTTCTGGAAGTCACTACTTTGGTTGATCAATCCTCGCTGGAGAAAATAAAAAGTTGCCTCCAGAAACGAGTAAATACCAGTCAACGACATGAAATACTTTGGTTGACCCCTGCAGAGGACAAATAATACAAAGCTTCTACATGCCGCCCCAACGGGCCGCTCCGGGCCCCGTCCATCGGGGATCAAAGGGCAGTGTTTCCTGTCCTGCCCAGGTGACGACGGATAGAAAATGCCCGTGTTGTGTCTGACAATTGACAACGTCCCTCCCATCTCCTGTGCCAGAGGAAGTAGATATTTGGCCGTGGCGGTTTCCTCCTGCCGTCAAAGCGTAAGGGGGATCTCCACCGCGTCCTCGCCACAGCTGCCTCGTGTCCTCATGTGGGGTTATTGCCCAGACAGCAGGCCACAGCCTTGTCTTTCCTCACTGTGGGCCGGGGGTCTCTGCTCTGTGTGTGTGGTCAGGATGGGGGGGGGGGGGGCTGCTGTCTCCCTGAGGTTTTGGACAACAGCCTTGGCAGGAAAAGTTTTACGGCTGTTTGGCCGGTGACTTCCTGTGGTGCAGATGGGGCGGGCTTTTATATGCAGGCTGACGCGTGTGTTTGGGGGAAGTCGGGCACCTGTGGGCACATATCTGTCCGTGTGTTTATAGCGGGCGGCCCCTGACCCGACAGCAGGGCGGACCCCACTGTGTTGATGTGGGTCAGCTTAGCTTTCTGAGCAGCTCTAGACCGACGCACACTTTCCTCCTCTTCTATTCATTCATGCTCTTTCTTACGCACGACTGCCTCGGCCCGCGATGAATATTTTATGGAGTCCGTGGCTGCAGGAGACAATGCAGTGCCCGTCTAACGTACGAGGTGATGAAATTCCACACAGAAATGGGCCGAGCGTTTATGCTGCTGCATCTCGTGCCTCCTCTGCCCTCATTTCAAAGAAATGCGGTGACTTCACCAGCGCTCTTTCATCTCTGCGTGGATGGTTTCCAGGCAGATGTCTTACTGTGAGTGTGTGCCCCCCTCCTCCCGTCCTGTCATTTCATAGGACGCGAAGAAGCGGGATGCAGTGAAAGCTACCCCCATTCCTTCACCGCATCCTCCTGAGTCCTTCTTAAAATGAGGTCAGATGACACTCAAGCCCCGGGTGCTTTTCTCTCCACTTCCTCACTTGCGTCCTTTGAACATCACATCTTGTTGCGTGCTTTGGCGGTAAGACCACTACTCTGACACAATGTAGACAAACCCTCGATCAAATGGCAGTATTCCCAAAGAATGGGGAGAACATCAGTGCATCAGCCACTTGTTAGAAATGGAAAACGGTTGGATTGACCAGAAGATGAAGCCTCTTAGAATGCGACAACATGCGAACAAAGGCCGGTCGCCGATGAGTCCGTCGTTACTATTCCACAAAACACGTCTCTCGCCAGAGAACGAGTTGGATGTCCAGCAGCTTTTCCTCCTCCGCTCCTTCTTTGTTTGATCTTTCTATTACATTATTTTAGGGTTTTTTCTGGCGCTGTAACCCTGTCTAAACTCTGGCGGTTGAAAAGGCATTAAACATGAGCGCGTTCCTCAGTGTAAGGAGACGGCGAGGGCCGAGCCTCCAGAGCTCTGGGCCCCGGTTCTCCTCGGTAAACACTCGCAGGAACAAACCCACACTGGCATTACTACTATTTCATTTGTTCTTTGAAAACGGGTTAGCTTCAGGTTGCCGTTTGAGATTCCCTAAAAAGCAGTACGGTTATTCAAGTCATAACTTTTTACCGGCTTACTTTGGAAATTTGACTGTAAATGATTGAGAGAGGAAGAGAGACTAACCGGTGTTCTTGGGCTTGGTTTTGTATCTGAGACCATAACAGGTATCGTAAAGCTCAAGATTCATGTTCTGAAAAGTAAAAAGTGTGAATTGATTTAGAATGATTCCCCACCCCAGAGAACCAAGAGAACTAAAAGAATCTCCATGTAGTGAGCGATGGCCTTCAGGTTGGGCGATGGGGGATTTGGGCAGCTGGAGGACACCAGACTGGCGAGAGGGCTTAGAAGTTGAGAGAGGAGCCCAGGTCAGCAGATGGACTGTAACAAGCTGACTCCGATGAAGAGGCAACGGCTTTGACCCACTACAGATGAGCTCCTCATCACACCCGTCTGCTCGAAAAGTGGAATAAATGACCATTCGCTCCACGCACCCCTTTCGCTGATGGCTCCCTTTTTTAAAGGTAACCTTTTTTTTTTTTTTTTTGACAATGGCCGATGGAATAGATCATCCTGACGATGCTGCGACTCATTCCAGCTGTGAACGTATGAACATTTGAGGCTCTCTTCTCAAGGGAAGCACATCTCAGTCGGATCCTGTCCTTAAGGGAAAAACACAGCGGCTCTGTGTTTGCGGGGAAAAACCGACCGAGACATCTGCTGCCAGTTGGCCTGCTGGCAATCGCCACCGGGATCCTGTGATCTCTGATCTGATTTTTTTCTGTGGGTCAAGTGATTAATTCATTTAACAACACTGACCCATAGTGAATCTGCCTTTTGATGCTGCGTTGATGATGCTTTTTAGATCTGAAGGCAGGCCATTCGTTTAACTCAATGAATGTGATGCCTCATTGTTATTTTTTCATACGAGTTTGTTTACTTGTGTTTGATAAAAGATGAACGCACATTGAAGCAATAGAAATGTTTCTGTAATGTCCTGTAGTTTCTACTAAGCCTGCCTAAAACTGACTCCGTTCATACAGGAATGGCGTGCGAAGAATCGCTAATACTGCTTTAGCTTCAGCTTAATTGTGTGTTTCAGAGTGTCGTGTGTACGAGGAACCTGAATTTGAGATTAGATTAACCCTGTGATTATGTTATAATGTTACACAATGTCAGCAACTGTCACCTGGAGACTGGAAAACATTGTCGATGATCCGTAGAGGATTGACCACCTGCGTAGTGAGTCGAGGAAAACGCTCTACAGGATCTCGTGTGTCTGATCTCGCTTTTGTGGAAGGTCAGTCTGTCGTGAGTGATGGCGGCTTTTAGGCGGATGGTTCCAGAGGTCGGACTGAGCCGCGAGACGATTCCCCGGCAAGTTGCACACAGAGAACCAGTTGTTCTTGTTGTATGTGCGCCTGAGAGAAAATGGCTGTAATTCAATGTGAAACCATATGCTTCTTATTTGGTGAAAATGTTTTTTTTTTTGTCCCAGATCTTGTTAAATGTGGCGTTGCCAGACTACTCAGTACTTGCCATAAACCGTGGGCCATTTCCCAGCGTTTTATGATGGAATATACTGTTTGACGAAGACCAGTTCCCAAAGAAGCTTCAAGCTACTCAACGCGAGGCTCGTAAATGAAACCTCTGTTTTTTTCTTAGAGGCTCCGTTGACTGGCAGCATTTCCACACCGAGCCGCTGTAGATCCGACGAATGACGGGAGACCTGATCTCGATGTTCAGCAGTGGAACGCCAGTTATCGCCCCACGAGAGACGAGCAGCTTCGCTGATGCTTTTAACTTCCCGACACACGGAGGGGTGCTTGAATCTTTTAATGGGGTAATTTCAGGCAACCCCCCCTGCGTGTGCCGTCAGACCTTCTCGTCGCTGCGATCAGTGGCTCTTTGTTACTGCGTGTTAGAAAACTGCTATTCTGACCCTGCGCTGTGAGCCTGACCCCGGGCCTCGGACGGAGTTGGAGCTTTATGATCAAAAGGTCGATTTAACCTCAGGCCCCGAAAACACTGCGACTTGTGTATAACGTGACCTTTCACCTTTTCTGTAAACGAGGCAAAATCTGCTCCTTACAGGCTCGTTATCTGATTACCCGCGCCGCGTAATTTCACACAGGAAACGCCATCTAAACGAGCAGCCATGTTGTGTGCTTAACGGGGTCTTAAATCCTGACAAATTGTCACTTTTTCTCCGAGCGGCCTCGGCTGCTCGACGCGGTCCTCTCGCTCGGACAAAGGCCGGACTGTTAAACTCTCAGGATGTAAACACGTCTGTTCTTTGTCCCCTTCGGAAAAATACAGTCAATCCAAGCTCGACCAAATTAGCGCCGTGCCGAGGCGGGGGCCGTCGAGGGCTCCTCGACCCCTCCCGTAAAGTTTGTGAGAAACTCAATGTGTGTTTGTGTGTGATAGATTTCTTTCTTTTTAGTCATTCAGGTCAGAGCGGAGGTGGAATCTCCTGTTGGCTTTTGTGCACAGAAACGTTAGAGCTCCGACGGGCTCGATCACGCTGCGAGCCTCCCCGGCAGAAGGCGTCTTTACAGGGTCGGGGTGCGAGACGGGGGGCTGGGGGGCTGGGGGGGGGGCGGGAAAAACAGGTTCTCGGTGATAAGTAGCGGGCCCGGTTTGGAAGGTGTCTCCTTTCTGATAGACGATCGGGCTTTGTCTTGAAACGTGAGCTGCCGCTCTGCAGCCAGCGCCGGCTTCTCAGGGGCTCCGAGGGAGAACGCGTTGTGTTACGGGGGGGTTAGCGGCTCCTCGGGGTGACGCGGAGGGACCAAAAGATTTTGAGTAGCTGTTGCTGTCCGTTAAAAGCGGATTACCGTTTTTAATTAGAGCTGCGGTCAAAGATATAGCAATTTAGTATATTTCAACGTCTGCTAGTGCTCAAACATTTTATGGGCTTACAAGACCACAAAAATCACACAATCCTTTTAAAAAAGACTTTATTAAAAAAACATCATTGATCGATCGCACTATATTTGTGGTGTGTTTCTCTGTGGGTTTAGGTTCAGAACCTTCCAGTGGCCCTGTGCGATTTAATGTGGGGGATTTTGAATGTAAAGTGGTACAAATGGAAAGATTGGATTAAAGAGCAAAGGAGAAATATTTCCCTTTCTTTTTAAAAAACGTTTTTCTATGTTATGGAAAAACGGGAAATTCCAGGAGGAGAGCAGCCTCATATTTCAGCCTGGAAATGTGCTGGTAACCTCCCCCACCACCCTTTTTAAAGCCCAAAAGGTTGTAGACAATTAATACCAGCAGGCGAGATGTGCTGAGGCCAACATTTCTAATGAGATCCCAGTGCTGTTTCTTTCTTTGCGTTCTTGCCTCAATGAATTGAGCTGGCGGGGAAGCGCTGACCTTGCGTGTCCTGGGATCTGACTTCAACGCATCCCGTTTTGCCTCCTCCGGCGCCTCGCTCCCGGTGTCCTCAGGTGGGATCTCTGGTTTGTCCACGTGTTTGGGTGAGTTTGGCAACGGCAGGTGGTGAATCGAAAGTGAGGACTTCGGCCCCATCGGCCGTGTCGTGTCCCTCCACCAAAACGCCTCTTTCCAAACTGACAAAACCACCGGTGTGCACGTCAGGGGAGTGAAGTGCCGCGGCCCGTGTTTCCTTGGAAGAAAGCCTGCAGGGGTTGTGTGTAACACGTCCCTGTATGTGTGGAGATCGTGTCAGTGTACTTGGACTCCTGCACCTATAGTGATCCCTGCATGCACATGCATGTGTGGGACTGCTTTGCTCTCTGTATACGCTAAATGCATGAGGAGCTTGAGCGAGTGCGTGACTCAGAGGATTCAATGAGTCTTTTTGTAATTCTCTAATGGGATTTACTTGGTCGTAGTTAAAAGCAGCCCCCCCCCCCCCCCCCCCCTCCCCCGCGCACGAATCAGCTGAACACAGATGGAATGAAACACTTAACCTGTGTGTGTGTCGGCGTTCCTGCCGGTGGGGGTGTGGTTTCCTGGGCTTAATATCAGCCATGATGGCGGAGGAATAAACCGCCTGAGCAATCAGTCGTAGACGGCTGTGATCGGCCAACAAGCGCAGCAGGGAATCAGCCCTCGACCCCCCTGGGCCTTTATCGGGGAAACCTCGTTGGCAGTGACGGGAGGAGGGCTTACGGAGCTGAACACGCATGACAATGAGAGCGTTCTATAATTCCCTTTATGAAAGTAGTTTAATTGAGCTTCTCATGTCATTTATGCACATTTTCTTCCATTAAACGGTTTAGTCTTTCTTGCTGTTAATGGAGACATCACTGAGACATTAGGACTCAACCTGTCATTCGATGAACTGGTTATTGATTGTAAAAACAATTAAAATGAATGACTAAAGAGCTAAATAATTGTTAATTATTTGATTCATCCTCAAAAAAGGGAAAAGAATGTTGTTTTTACAGATGAGGGTTGTATTCCTGTTTTTTAATTAAATTGAACACATTTAAGTTATTCTCAGAAAAAAGGGCATCCTGGTTTCTTATGGAGGGCTTAATTTCTCACATTTGCTATTTTGTTGATGAATCTTGAATGAATACTTGGTTCTAGTTAGTACTTACTTCATACTGAAAGACCGTAGTAACACTAGCTTTTGTGATGCTTGGTGTTAAATGCTAATGTGCCCGCAATGAACATGCTGATGTTTAAGGGATACCGCATTCTCCCTCTTTGATTTACCACACTAGCGTTTGCTAATGAGTGGCAAAACAAATAAAAGCCGAGGCTGATTGGAATATAATTAGTTTTGCAGCTATGTGTTGCATCAGGAAGGAACACTACAACTCACGAATGCAACATAAATGTCCTTTTTACTGCGATCCATCCAGTAGTTGTTGTGGGATTCACCAATATCGTTCATCCTCTGGGGAACACGAATGTGGTTGAGGATGACTAGCGTTAGCACCCTACGTGCACCCGACTGGATGCTACTCAGGATGAGGACTACGCGTACGCTAGTCTCCAATTGACGTGGTTCACGTAGCAACGCGACCTGTTGAACGTCTGGCACGGCGCCCTCGCCTACAAATATCCCACTTAAGCAAGCCAGAGGCGTCGTTGCGCTCATTGCTCTGTTCGCTGAGCACCAGCGGTCAGTGCTGGTAATGAATACGCGCGATCACGTTATGTAATCGCAACTGATTTATTCAAACGATCCCCACGTCTGCATTTGGAAGCCCGTTGCCGGGGTGCTGCTGTATAATCGGCCCAGCTCAGTAGCGTTTGCCAAGCCCCTTTTTGTGTCGGTGTGTCCATGCCATGTGTGGTTGCCCGTCCCGCTCCGGGCGAGCAGTCACCCATACTGATGCAGCGCCAGATTTCAAGCGGAACCGGGTGTATGGAGCAGGGGGGGCTGAGGCTGAGTTTTTGCAAGGTTGTCACTCTCTCATTGAGGAGCAGAGGAGCGCCCCAACACGTCTTACTCCAGCACAAAGAGTGGCTGTGCGGTGCATACAAATGAGCCCGCTAAAGATGCGTTTCTCACTCAATACGCCATGAATCCAATCTGACGGCCGAGCCGCGTGCGTGCGTGCGTGCGTGCATTTCCTGCACTCATGCCTCGCAACTTACTTTTATTTACCCCGATCAGTTCCTACAGCAAAGCGCTGGTTTTGAAGCGTGTGTTGAGGGGAAACTCAACCCCCTCCCCCTCCTTTCCCCCCCCCATCTCAGCCAACCCATTCCCGCCCCCATTTGCCCCCTAGCCTGAATCCCGGGAAAAGCAGAACATTGTTCATTCCCAGTGTGCATGACCTGCAGGAGATGTAAAGCAGGAAGTAATTAGAGCTAATTATTCTGCTTTAATCGTCTCCACGGCTGCTAACCAGCGTTCTCGCCATGTGATTATTGTTCATAGTGGTTTGTTGTTCACAGGTTTACAACCAGTCTGAGTCATCCCAAAGTGCGTCAGCCACCTCAGATACATTTGCCTGGATTAAATTCCATTAATATCCACATTCCACATCTTTGTTGTAAGAACTCTACTTCAAGCCTTCCTTTGAGACTTGTTTTTTCCATGTTTTTTAGGGTTAGACCTCCCGCCATCATCAGTCTAAGACTTTGTTTATTTTTTTTTATGTCCCTGGAGTGGTTCATTAATACGTCTTCTGTCCTCCCGGCCTAGCAGTCTTTACTTTGAAGTCACACTTAACAGATCGAGGCCCTGATATTTTATACAACTGTGTCGTCTGTGTCGACTTTCCTGGACGTTGGCGCATCGTAAAACTGTAGCTTCTGCTATGGAGACGCATGAAATGTCAGCTGTTGTCGCTGTGAAACATGAATCACCAAACGCGTTGATAATAAATCAACAATGTTGAAACAAATCCTCTGCGCTCCAGAATTTAGTTTAAACTTTCATAGTTGTAGTTAACATTGATATGACTAGAGGATAATCCAATGGATATCTCAGTTTGGTAATATGGACATATTGAGTTATCGCCTTACAAAATTATATTGTTTGTTCAAACAATTTAATGGTACTTTTTAATCAATTTTATGTGCGTCGTTTTACAAATCTCTGCCGTATCCGCTCTGCAAGTTGTGCCAAACCACCTTCGTCCAAAGATATCGTCCTCCCTTCCCTCCTGTCGCACGGATGTTGTGACAGCCCCCGTGAAGCAATCTATCACGTCCAACCCGCTCTAGAGATAAGTAGCAGATGACAAGTGGGATCTTCTCCTCGTGCCGAACAAGTGTCCACACAACCCCTCCCCCCCCGTCTCACTCAGGGGGAAGTGAGTCTTAATTGCCAGGGGAAAAGGGCCGTCCTAACAGGGAGGTTTTCTATTGTGGCCGAGGCAATTAACTCTGCTTCTTTCATCTGAGCGTCCCCTTTGAAAAGAGACATTGTACTTAGCTGCTCGGTGAGCACCGAGAAGGGACCGGGCCTGGGGGGGGGGGGGGGGGGCGCATTCCGCTGCGGTGCCAGAAGGAGGTGGGCGTGCTGTGGGATGTTGCAGACGCGCTGTCCCCGATCGCCAGACCGCGTCGCGTCCCCAACGCTTCCTCTGTCAATGACACTTCCCCATTAATTTTCTCCAATGCCGTGGAGACAATCAGCTCTGTGGTCCCTGTGCATCTGCAGTAAAACCACAGCTGAATTTGTCCACTCTGTGTGTTTGCCCTGCAGTGTGATACCTCAGAGCATGAACTCACTTTATTTCTCAGTGGTCACAGGTAGCCGCTTGATCTTCTGCCGGACTTTTTATTGCTCTTTTTAAAGGCAGGGAACTCTCGGGCCGGTTGGATATACGCCTGCAGGGACTTGGCTCACCGTAGCAAACCTTGAACGACAACCTGAAACCAGCTTTTTGTACATCTTTTGAAGCAGTAGACGGTGTGTGCCCAACCAGGATTGAGGTCACGACATATTGAGCCAGACACTGAAACCAGGTTGGCGGAACAATGGGAGACCTGAGGAGGAGGCGGAGAAGATGAGACGCTGGTCTGTGAAGCATTTACGATGCCGCTGCATGTCTGCGCCCCAGTGGAGTGGAAAGGAGGCCACGCGGGGCTGTGGAGGAAGAGGTGGGATCAGTGGATCAGTGGAATGGTGGGGGGGGGGGGGGGCGGGGGCAGACGGACACACACTCCTAACACTTCACTGTGAAAGAGGATCTGACGGCCACAAATGAATTCAACGTTTCAATGAATCTCCTCCACCGCTCTTCCTCCCGCTGTACCCATGCAACCCTTCCCCCCCCACCCCCAAACTCTTAAAACTCCAGGATGTCTGGAAAGTGAATTTCAGCTGTGTTGCATTTCACTCCCTTCCTCCCACTCATCTACATTTAATTAAAACATCACAGATAACACGCACACACACAGTGATTTTTGGGGGGAGCACATGGGACTGTATTTCTGTGACCCAGTTTTCCGTTTTCCCTGCAGGAAGTCTGCATTACTTTCTCAAAAAACTGATTAGGCTGTTACTGTGTTTGAAGCAGCGGAGTGTGTGTGTGAAAGACGGCAATTACGTCATCAACGCAGCAACTCCATAATCGGACCGAATTGTTCATACAATGTCATGTGACTAATGACCGAAACGCGTCTTCATAGTGGAACGTCGGTCACGGGCCCCTCGCCTCACCGTGGTTTGTGTCTGTGGCACCGGGCCACTATGTATGTGTCTGAAGCCCGTCTCTATTGAGAGCTCACGGCGGCTAAAGCAAGAGCAGTGCTTAAGGGCCCCCACTCCCACCTCCGCCCTCATGCCGCACACTCGAGCAGAGGAGCCCGACAGTCCGCTGGCTCCCCCCGTGAATAACCATCATTGTCCCCCCCGCCCCGTTCTGAGAGAACTCTAGAGGCTGGCTGGGGTTCAGGAACTGTGCGGGGCCAGAGATTAGCAAGGCATGGCAGGATCCCTGATAACTGACACCCTCCACGCAGGCATCTGAGCCGCTCTCCCTTCCCGCTAAAGACTACAGCCACAAAGACGCCTTTCAGCGCCGGGCACGGTGGCGCTAATCCCCTTAGCACAAAGACCCCGAGCCACCGATAGCATCTAAATAACTCCTCAGTAAATGTCATTTGCCTGAATTAGCCGTATAGTATCTCTCGATGCCGGCGGATTGCGTTGCGCGTCGCACGGAAATATTTGTGCTTGTTGTGATTGCTGAGTGCTGGCGTCCGTTGAGCCAGGGGGTCGGGTCACCCACTGAGCCGCCGGCCGCTTGGCCTGCGTTTTGGGTCAATTTAGCGCCGCAGCTTTTGTCGTGAGCGTCCTTGACATTCATGCAGCATCCGCCCGTCCTGCTGTTGGCCCTCGCTGACGCCGTAGACGTTCCTAAACCCTTCGGGAGGGAAGCGGCTGAATGTGGCAGGGCTGAGCGGACAAACGCTTGAAGGCCATACAGTCGATATTGCTTCAGATTTTTCTTTTTATGAGATGGCCTCTGGGCTTCGTCTCAACCGTGGTCTTATTCAGGTCACCAAATGTAGGATTGAGGTTAGATCGGCCGTGCAGTGTTGTTGTCATAAGAAGCGTACACCAGCTTTGATGCCACTGGGAGCTGACTGCATGTGAGAACTGCCCCTTTTTCTTTTTTTTTGGCTGTGCTGTAGGAAAGAGTTCCTACTACAGACACATTTTAGGATTGCATTTTGGGGGGAAGGAACCAGAATAATTTTAAGCTCATATCTGAACGAGCTGTGACAAATGCTCACTGAAGCATTTTTTTTCCTTTGCAAAAAAAAAAAGCAAGCCAAATGCATCTGCCAAAGGAATCTGTGACTGGTTAATAAATATTAACTCTCCTTAAAAAATCTTCCCAGAGGGATGGCTGACTGAAGATAGGAGGATCATCGCTCTGCTCCACAAAAATAAATCACCTTTTTAATTGACCGTTGACCCCTGGTAAGTCCCGTTCTCCGTGGAGGATCAGTGTCCTGCCAATGGTTACCGTGGAAACGTCTGTTGGAAGATGCCTGCCTGGGCAGATAGATGCACGAGGGGCGCCTCGCATTCCACCATTCCTTCTGTCAACCCCCCCCCCCCGTAAACTATTACAGACAAGTTTTATAAGCGCTCATTTGTACCCGCGGAAGCTGTAATATACATTTATTTGGCAATAGGTGACCTGTAGGCTTCTCCAATAGCTAAGGAGATATTTCCTCCTGGCCTTTTTATGATGCAGCTCACATCCCCTCCGGTTTAAGCCCATCAGCCCTCTGCGAGGGCATCTCTGGGTCCTCAGACGAGACCTGGAGCTGCTCAGAGCTGCCGATCAATACATCTGCTGCAGGAATGAAGAATGAAAAACCAACAAACGTGTGTGTGTGTGTGTGTGTGTGTGTGTGTGTGTGTGTGTGTGTGTGTGTGTGTGTGTGTGAGAGAAAGTCAACAAGGAAACCAACAATCCCAACCTCTCTCTGCTCTGTCCCGGATGATTTTGAAAGTGGGGGGGGGTACAGTTCCCCACCCCTCCTGTTTTCAATTCAATTCAATAGGGCTGACACCTGAGAACCTGTCCAACGCTGCATAAACCCTCCAGCCTGCTGTTTGGGTTCAGGCCAGATGGAAAGATAGACCCGACTGGGAAGGGATGGGGCGGGGGCTGAAATTAGAGATGCGGATACTGCTGTTTTTACTGGGAAACTCAGTTACTGTTTGGCATTTGCTGATTCATTATTCCTGTTTTATTTATTTTTCTTCGAGGGGGGGGGGGGGGTGAAGGTTGCTGCAGACAATTTAAAAGCCTTGGGGGGAGCTCTGTTACTGAAGGTCGCTCAGCCTCTGAAGCCTGATAAAAATCATTAAATCAGTAGGTGTGGAGGCAGCGGTCACCATTGATGTGAAGAGAGCAGAGCTGCTCTTTGTGCTACTGATACACAGCGGGCGGGAGGGAGGGAGGGAGGGAGGGGGGGTGAGGCGGGTCAGTGACGGTGCTTAACAGCCAGGCCAAAAAGATTTGTGAGGATTCACTTTCCCGCCCTCGACTGAATCCATTAATGACCAACGATGATCCTTTTATCGGCCCGACAGCGGAATGTAAATTATTTTGTTTTTGTTGTTTTTAAATGCAGGTGTGAGAAAACTCCCCTCCGTGTGCGTGAACGTGCGTCCATTATTATACATTCAGTGTGCACATGTGACATTCCTACATTTCCCCAACGACACGCCGTCATCGGCGTCGCGTTTCCTCGCACGCTTCCATTTAGAGCAAATTCCCCCCCAAACCACTCAGCGTGCTGGAAACCTCCACCTTGGACGTCAGGCCACATACATGTGCTATGTTGTCCTCCGCGCCCCCCCCTCCTCCCTCCTCCCTCCCTCCCTCAGGCCGAGAGTGCTGGCAGGGACGGCGCTCCCCCCCCCGCTGTCTCTCTTTCTTTGCTTAATCCTCTTATAAATAGGCCACTGTGTCTATTTTACAGGCAATGAAGCAATGTGTTGTGAGCGTGTCCGTTGGGTTTCAGGGGGTGAGATGGAGGGCGAGGGGTCTCCCATGGTGGCAAAGGTCTGCTCTTTTTAAGACCCTGCCAAATGGAGAGACCCCCCCCCCCCCCTTCTTTTAAATGTACTTTCTGTTATTTAGCTTTTGCGTGTCTCTGTTCCCTCCTGTGTGCACTTCGACTGAGCCAAGATGAGCCCACAACAGTGGGAAGATGAATGGGAAGAAAATTGATTTTTTTTTCTTTGCACTGCTCGTGGGGGCGCGTTCAGAAAAAATGTCTGCCGCACCTCTTCATAGGTTGTTCCTTTGAGGCAGAGCGAGACGTGTTGACCTGACCCGCTCTTCCCCAGGATGAAGGCATTACCCGGAAGCCCCTCGCTTTGGCCCACGAGACGACTCTGGTCGCCGCCGGCGAGGTTTACGGCTCCAGCGGCGGTGATCCGTAAATCCCTCACTGGCTTGTAGTTTTGGGGGGGGAAGTGAGTGAAGGACGACTAGACGGGCTCATGTTCACACCTGGATTGATTTATCTCGTCCTGCGCTCCGTCTGGACGTGCCGGGAGGTGTTTTACCACTGCTGCAATAATGCCTTGCGTTTAAAGGACATTAAAAGAAACAAACAACCTCTCAAAGTCCCGCAAAAAGTGCCGCTGGCAGAAAGCAACGCTCCTCTGTTTTTACCGGCGTGTCCGTGTTGATGAGCGCGTGACTAACGTTTCTTCTTTTCCTTCCTTCTCTCCGCCATTTCCAACTAAAGGTAAGCTTTGATAAATCCCCTCTGCCGCTTTTTTCTGCCAACTAAACACATTTACCCTGAGGTCACGAGCGAGGCCCAGCTCTCGTATCACCTGACCGCCTTCACCGCTTCAAGCAAACCATCGATCAGAAGAAGAGAAGTGGTTGGAATATAAAAAGCAGTCATTCAATCTTAATTCATGTCATTCCTCGTGCGTTTATTTATAGACTGTATGTACCAATCCGCTAACGAGAACAGACTGACTGCAAACTGCATTAGCTGCTTGGGATTTTAGGGAATTTCCCTATAACTTTATTAGGAAGTTAAATGAACACATCAATCAGGCCGACAAGAAAACCATAAATGTAACAGATACACGCGCACTGTTTCAAATTACTCCACCAGATGGGCTGAAATAACAAAACCCTGTCAGCCGGTAAGATAATGACAATAAGTTACTTGTCGATGCCAAACAAAGCAAATGCAGGAAAAAAAAGCCTTTTGATGTGCAAATGTAGAGCGGGACGAGTCCCGGGTTTGATATGAGGCTTTTATGGAGACGCTGCTTTGTTTGTCCTCCGTCCTGAAGTCCTGTCCTCGGGTTACTCAAGACGCCGTTTCTTCTTCTTTAAGGCTGACACTTTGCTGGGAAGTTGTTGGCAACTTCTTTAACAATCAACATGTCCACTAATATATTTTCTTTGTCGGGAAGGGGGGGGGAAATCTCCTGCATAATACAAGTCAAATATTAAACTTGTAGATTGTCTTCTTTCGCCTTTTTTGTACTTTGTCTCAATGATATGACGCTTTAATCCGAGCCTAGTGTCCAATCCAGCGTTGAGTGCAGCTCAAAAAAGAAATTGTAGGAAGGTTTATAGTATCAGATGCATTTATATATTTATATGTGCACGTGCAGCTTAGAAACTCGATGCCTTTATGTGGTACGGATAAATTTAGCCGATTGATAAACTTACATCATCGATAAAGTGACTGTGTGGAGACGCAAATTCCTTGTGAACAGGAAGCGCTGCGGTTTGTCGGCGTGGAGGCAGCTGCAAGCGACGTGTGAGAGGCCCGATGTGGCTGGTGTTTGATGGGTGAGGATGGCAACGATTATGGGATAGCAGCATGGTCTCCCCGGCAGACGGGGGGACTCAGACAGGAAACGGCATTGTCCAGTCGTGCCTAAAGACGAGACGGCCTCTGACAGAAAGACGGGGGGTGGGGGAGGAGGGGTCTCTGGCTTCACACACACACACACACACACACACACACAGGTAATTGGCTGTTGGCATGGGGGACGAAACAGCGTGAGCCTGGATTCTTTATTTTAACAGGCACACACTCCAACAAGTCCACACACACACACACACACACTCTTTCTCTCTCTTCACTTCCTCCCCTCTTCACCTCTGAGAGAACTGCCTATAACAGCTGCTGCCTCACATCCAGTTAGTATTCACACACAGCCAAGCTCGCCAATTAGTGGCCTTAGAGCGTGTAATTGTGTGTGTGTGTGTTTGTGCGTGTGTGAAGGTGTCATTTCGTTAAGTCTCAGGGGGTCGCGCCACCTCCTGCCGTGAGGTGTCTCTCCCTAGAGTGTGAGTGACAGTACACTTGGAGGGAGGCCAGTATACCAGTCAGGCCTCACTGGTTTCCAATGCTGTTTACATATATGGGCAAAAGAAACGTGTGTGTGTGTGTGTGTGTGTGTGTGTGTGTGTGTGTGTGTGTGTGTGTGTGTGTGTGTGTGTGTGTGTGTGTGTGTGTGTGTGTGTGTGTGTGTGTGTGTGTGTGTGTGTGTGTGTACTGGGGAATGGACGCCTACCACTGATGGGAAAAGGGATTTCTGTTTTTAGTGCTTTTCTCATTGGTGGAGAGACTTTGTTTTCTGCTAATGTATTTCTAAATGAATAATGTGCACTTGCTGGTGCAACGACAGATTGATGTCTTGATGTGACCATTTGCCAGAGCAAACTCTCTCTCCTCACAAGTGAGGAAGTGCTTTTAAGAGGAGAACTTCCCGTACTCAACAGAGGAAAGCGTTGCTCCATTACGAGTGGAGGGAAGGAGGGAGTTGGGCTTTAAATTGTCTTTTCAGAGGCATCAGGCTTCCCTCACATCGCAGCTAATTCTCGCTTTGACAAAGTGGCTGCGTGTTCTGGGAAAAACCGTCTACGTTTAGGCGAGTACAAATCCTTCAGCAGCACCATTAGTGTTCGACTTCTTAAATATGCTGAACTTTGTCTGAAAATAATTAAGTAAGTCTCACAAAGGGCTTAATTTCTGTCTGTAAAGGAATCCGCTTGAAAAACAACCGTTCAAGTCCATTAACGACTGTTGACTGAGGTATCGAGACTACAACCGTTGACGTTTGACCTTTGACAAGATTGGAATTTGCAATGAGTACATTCTGCCACTGTTTTCCTTTTATTAATTAGTGTGGTCTAAATTGCAGGCTTGCATTTCTCTTTTGGCACAAATGTAAGTAGTGTCACAGGCATCATGAAAATTGAAGTAATTGTAGCTCGTGCTGAAATCTCTAATTTCATTTTAATGAAAATGTTGAAGCTGCGGTGTTTCTATGTCGTTGTTTTAACGAGGTGCACGAGTCCTTAATGGTTATTTTACGCCCACGTGGGTCCGTCCTTCGTGCCGTGCGGACCGGTTTGGGCCGCTTCCCAGTAATTGTCATTTAAAGGTGTAAAACATCAACCCCTTCCGGACTCCCATTAACTGTTGTGAAAAGAGGCCGTGACTCTCCACTGAGCCTGGACCCCGGATGGGAGGGGGGAGCGAGGGGGGGGGGGGGGGGGGGCTTGAGGGCTCATGATCACTGGTGGTGTAGCGGCGGTCTGTAACTCTGTGTGCTGGTGTCCTCATTAGACCAGAGCCCCATCGGCCCGAGTATCCCGGGGCTCAAATGGACAAAAGGCAAACAGAATAGACATCATCTCCATTTTGTCTTTCTCACTACACCCCCCCCCCCCCCCCCCCCCCCTCCCTCTCCACACACATGCTCCCCCCTCCACCTTTTCCCCCGTTTCATCCAGCGTCGGTACATTCAACACGGACATTTTTCAGAGCAGATGTAGAGATGAATAACAGCTGTGAGCGTGTTCCCCACTTGGAAGATGATGAGTAGGGAGACATCCAACCACTCCATCGGGATTAGCTTCCTGGAAAAAAGCATAATGGAAAGATTGTCAAGGAATTACAATGAATCATAAATAATCGAGATGGTTTTCCATAGATGGTTGTGTTGAGTTATTCCGGTTCCAGTGCAGGCGACGGACAGACCGGCTTGTTGCTGCAGTTGGACTTTGGCGTCTTTGGAAGGTGAAGCTGATAGCTTGGAGCCTTTTGCTTGTTTGATCGGGAAGGTCGTGCACTGGTTCCCAGTGTTCCCCCTCGTGTGTTGGCGTTTATCGGCCTCCCTTATCCCCCGACGGAAGTCTGCCGTCCTGTCCTATCTCACGTCCGTGTTGGTGTCGAGATGCATATCAACGCGAGCGGGACCTGGACAAACACTCCACGTGGCCGCGTCGCAAGGAGACATTTAATCTCCTGTCCCCAGGGGACCTTTTTTCGATCTACCAGTCGTCTCGCCGTAGTCGACCTACGCCGGCCCAATTCCCGCGAAGGACGAGCTGCCGAGCCGTCGGTAGGAACGACTTAATCGCCCTGACGGCGTTCAGCCCCCACCCGAGTGGGTGGAAGATGCAACGAGTGGCGTCTGTTGCCAGGTAACGCTGAGTGCGTAGTCGTGGCTGCTCGCGTGACATTACGATTTACAACAAAGGCATTGAGCCAAGACGCTCGTATCCTATTTGAACAACTTTAATTACTTCTGATGATTCTGGCAGAGAGTGTCTGATTTTCGAGGCCGGCCGTTACATACATATTTTTGAGGCGAAATGAGCCGAGATCTGTTTTGTTTCAGAGATTTTTCTTTGCCGTGCTCCTCGATTTGGATTCACGTGGGCTCTGCTCAGGTCTCTCATCAGATAGTTATCTTTCATCAGCTCGTCTCCTCGCGTTAAAGCCAGCGCCTGATTTACGACCAGATGGATTGTACGTGATGCAGCTAAAGGACACATTCATTCAACGTGTCTGGCAGTAAAAAAAATAATAAAATCTTATCTCGACCCCATCTCTCCTTCCCCGTAATTGCTGCTTTCTATTCCCTCCCACTACTTCTCTCTTCAACATAGAAGCAGCTCTTCGTATGCTAATACAAACATGGCTTTCAAAGCTAAATGCTGAGCCTCGTCGGGGGTCCGCCACCTCCTGCCCATTCTCCTGCTATTCAAATAAATCGAAGGTGCCGCAAATGTCACCCTCCCGCTACGGCACACACAACCCTGTGAGATTTGAAAAGTGGCACTTATGCGGCAATGTCCTTTAGATACACTGCGTTGGTGGCAAATGTCAACAAAAAGAGTTGGTGCATTTAAATCCCAAAGAGAAATATCCCCCAATGACACTGACCGCATCAAAGGATTCATGTGACAATGAGTGATATTCTTGATCATCGTTGGATCTGCGTCAGGACACGCTGTGTCTCGTCAGAACATCACCATTTAAAATAAATGAACAGATGGTCACTAATTAAACGTGACACAGCATCTGGCTTAAGAATCTGTTAACGGCTCATCTGGATTGAGACTCTTCAGTTGACCCAGTGAGTGTGTGTATCGATCTGAACCGGGTGCAGCAAACCCGATACAGTAAACGGACCACCTGCTGCCTCACAAACACGAGTAGCTTCCTCAATTAAAAGATAATGGAACTTGATTAGAATCATTTGGCTTGCAGATGCACGAGAACCATCAGTAACCGTGTCAGTACGTTACGCCTGATGACTCTTCAGCTCTCGCAATGGGATGATTTTATTGTCAGGTTTTATTTAGAAATTGTGCAATTAGTTCCTCTTGTGTCGTCCCTGCTCTTAGCTAGTTGTTCTCTCTGTTTAGGCTTGGACCCGGGGTGTCGTTTAAATCTGAGTGGCTGAGGCAGTTTAATGCATATTTCCTGTCGCTTTCCTTTCGCGGCGCTGCTATTGAAGATGCTACGTGAACATTAATTAATTTAAAACGATTGGCTATCGTTTCTTACCCGAGGACTACGTGCGTGCTGAGACGTTCTGCTCTGGTAGATCTGCAGAAACACACACTGGCACCTATGTGCCGCACGGCCACAGGGAGCCCTGTCTTCCAGCGGCGGCAAGGCGACTGCCGTCACAGTGGACGTCTGTCCGGAGAAGCCGGGCCTTAATAAACCTGTGGTGACTGAGCTCACTCTGCAGAGAGCCGGCCAAGCTCTGCTAGGAAACCTACACCACAGAGCCGACCCCTCCTGGAAACAACCTGGTTGCCAGGCTTGTTGGATGCCCCCCCCGCCTGTGTGTGTGTGTGTGTGTGTGTGTGTGTGTGTGTGTGTGTGTGTGTGTGTGTGTGTGTGTGTGTGTGTGTGTGTGTGTGTGTGTGTGTGTGTGTGTGTGTGTGTGTGTGTGTGTGTGTGTGTGTAAGGCGGAGGTAGATAAAAGGAGGACAGGAGGCCACCCATGTGGTCTGGAATTCATTTTTCTGAATGAAATGAGGAAGGGATTATACGCTGTCCTGTCTCCTCGCTTCCATGAACTTCTATCACAAATATTAGTCGGCTCCAGTCGAGCGTATGGCTTCAGTGTTGCACCAGAAGAATAAATGGCTCAGATGAGAATATTGCCGATTGCTTTTACCGGAGACGTTCAGTGAGGGTTTTGAAAACACACTTACGGAGGCCGGTAGTGGGTGGGCTGCTGTAATAATGTGACGGAGAGACAGCAAGAAGCAGAGATACTGCGGCTTAATGGAGTCCTCATTAGACTCTGGAGCCCCATTGAGTGACTCAAAGAATCTGACTCTTTTCAAATGGGCACGATCATCCATCAACCCATCGTTAATTATTCCATCTTCTCGTCTCCATAATCCTTCTCATTAGATCATAAAATTGATACCAGCCCCGATAGAGGAAATCTAATTTCAAACCTTTTTTTAATTATCTTAAATATATTAGATGTTGGCTGTTGCAGCAGAAGCGTGGCATTGGATTGACCTAGGATTAAATTGTTGAATGCTGTGACTCCCACACATTCCCATGTCCTCTTCAGTGTGGATATGGACGAGTTATGATTGTAGTAGTCTCTCTTTTATGCTCTTTGTAGAGCTCAAAAGCCAGACTGATTCTGGGTAAAACAGGCTGTCAACAAAAGGACTGAAACCAGCATTCAGGCTCTCGTCTTCCATTCTCTTTTTCTTCATTTCCTTTCCTTTTTTCTGAACGTCTCCTTCCCTTCCTCTTATCACAACTTGCCCCCCCCTCCTCCCCTCGGCTGGCTAGTTTTCCAGGGGGATTGTGAAGTGCCGCCACATTCCTGGCTGGCACTCGTGTCTCTGGACATAGCGGAGGTGCAGGCATTAGCCAGAGCCGCCTGTGGAGCGAGAGCAGCGTTGGCAGCCAAGGACTCGGCGCCCATCTGCCGCCGGTGCCAGCGAGGGAACCGCCATTTATGACCTCCACTGATGCGAGAAGCAGCTCACGTCGGTCCGGAGACACGTTGGCCCACGTTTGCTGCAATCTACCCCCCCACCCCTCTTTATGTTTGGCCCATCAAACTTGGTCATGGACCACAGATCATATTTCAGAAGACCCGTTTCTTGCCTCTGCTTTCTGTCACATTAGCCCTTTTGATGAGGCGTCCACAGGCCTGCAGACGTCGAGGACGCGCAGCTCCACTTCTCAGTCCCACTTCGGCCCCCATGGTCTGACACGTCTATCAGTGTTTAGCCCGACTGCAAGCTGCTGAGCTCCTCCGTTCCACGGGGACTTAATCTTGGGCTCCTGACGCCGGGTTAAAAAAAGGCCGAGTGTGACCCCAGATGTTTGACATTACCGGTCCTCTTTATTTAGTTTCAGACTAAATTCTCTGTTCATTTTTTGCTTATGCCCTTCGCGGGGTACTTCTAGCACTTACTTATGTAAATAGTTTGCATTCAGCTTTCATGTCCGCTGTGTGTAGAGCCTTTGTTGTATTTAGAGGGGTGGGGGGATTAAACATACTTACAAGGAATGGCGGCCTTTGTTCTCCACCGCTGCACTGTTGAGTTTCCCCTCTAAAAGTAGTGCTATTACTGGATTACTGCCCATTTCAGGACCAAGGAAGGGACCGAACCTGCCTCACCTGAGCAAAGCCTAATCCGCTTAGACCTAATAATTGCTCTCATATTCACTCCGTCTCGTACGAGCACAGCTGCGGGGGGACGTCGGTGGCCCCAGATTGATGTGTAATAATACCCATGGTGCCTTTCTACGGCCAGGATCGGATCTCTGTACGCCACAAATCATCGTCACAGTTTGGCGCTCCAGTCACTAAACCATACTCCCTCGTCTCGGTGCCTCTTTCCAGCCGAGGTGCCCCCGCCGGCTCATGTTCTGTGCTCGTCATTACCCACAGCTGCATTAGGCCGCCTCTGTTTCAACAGTTGGCCTTTTTATGAGTGGGTGTTGAAAATTTGGTGAGAGCCGGCGATGCTCCGATGTCTTTATTTCAGATACGGCATGACGGTTATGAAGCCTGGTGTCGAGGGACGGAGCGGTGGGGGGTGTGTCTCTGGGGGAGGTGATGAGAGATCACACATCTTCTCCAAAAGACTTCTTCACGTACTCCATCCATCTGGCGCGACGCAGGCAGATACCCCCCCCGCCCCCCCAGGCAGCCATTTACACATCACACGAGTGTCAGGTGACGCTGCGCTCAGTTCTACGACCTCACTAATGAGATAACGGAAGACAAACCGTTTAATGCGAATGCCTCGACTACACCAAAGTGGTGGTTGAAAAAATGTGAAAAGTACACAATTCATGAACAATATTTTATTGTGAATTGAAGCTTTTTAAGATTGAATACAATTTTTTTTTTTTTTATTCCTTCTCCCTCTTTTTTTAAATTTTTTTTTTACTTCTCTCTCTCGCCCCATTGTGTTGTATTTCTTTTTCTTTTTACATTTAAGATGACCTTTTCCTGCTTGTTACATAAATCCCTACTTAGGCCCGGCTGCTCCCGGTCTCCGCTCTACGCCTGCGGCGGTAACGGCCTGGGATGGGTGGCCTATTAAAGCACCCGCGGTGGAGCGTTTGGGTGGGGCCTAGGCAGCCCTTTGATGCCTTTGCCCGCATCCCTGTGCGCTTATTAAGAGATTTATGGCTGATGCCCCCCCCCCCCCCCCCCCCCCTCTCCTGCTTGCACTGTTACACCAGTGTTTTTATTATTTTGCCCATTATGGAGTCCATATGGAGCACTTCAGCTCATCTCAAAGGCGGAGGTGTGCCGGCAGGCAGCGGCTCGTTGAGAGGGCGCTCTTCAGTTAAAATGGCGTGACAAACAACACGGCGGTAATTCACCGTCGGTATCAGAGCGAGGAGCACGGCATACATTTTGGCGAGGCGTTGCGGACGGCGGCTACCCGAGGGGGTTGAGCGAAGCCGAGCGAACGGTCTACCTGAGGTTGCGTGCCTGTTGCCATGCCAATGTTGCCGGATAATAAGCTGGGAGGAGGAGGAGGTGTATGGGGGGGGATGTCTGTCTAACGGGAGCAGAGCTCGCTCCCTGCTGTCACCGGCAGGATGGAGAGAAACGGGCACAGACCGATTGCGATCTCGCCGAGGGCTGTTATAATGAGCCCGGCTCGCTCTTTGCACCCGAGCAAGCGGCTCTGCTGAGCCAGATGCCTCCGCGGTGCAATTAACCCGGCACAAAAAGAGCAGATTGTGTTAAGTTAGCGGGTGTGCATACCGGTCGCAGGGCGCGTCTGCTGCTTTCAACGGGGGTTTTCAATTCGAAGCAGAGGAGTGGCCCCACACAGGGGTTCTGCTGATGAATGCCACGCACAGGAGGAGATACCCGCGGTCAGTGTTTTGGGGGTGTAATGAAAAGAGACGGCAGGGAATCGCTCTTTTGTGTTGCTTTGATTCATTTCAACGGGATCGGGCGGGGGGGGCTCGGGAGCGGCACATTGGTGCTGTTTGAATATTGTCTATTTGTTCTAAGGGGGATGTTTCATTTATGAAACTTTGAGAAGACTGTCGTTTGACGGGAAGTAAGTACCATGTTCCACCCTTAAGATAGATGCTAAGCGGCTGCTGGCGGTAAGACACGGGACTGGTATCAATCAGACGTGTGGATTTGACTGTGAATCCCATTTCAGCAAATAATAAATCAATTATGGAAACAGCTGTCAGCTGCAGCCCTCGACTTGCTTATGATAAGATGCATGCACCTTTTTATTTGCACCCTATTTACTATTCCTGAACGGTCCTGTTGCAATGTTTAGACAGAGACTTTCTACCTGGTCTGACTTGGTCCTGTTCAACGTCTCCGCTGTCAAGTTAACTGAGGCGGTCCGACCTCTTTGTTTGGGCGGGATTTCATCTTCATGCACCGGTGATTTCTCTGTGTGTCTCGTCGGAGATGCCAACTGTTTCTGACACGCAGCATTGTTAAACAATACTGACCGCGAGGTCTCCCAAGCATGACAATGCCCTCGCTAAGTAAACTCAACTTGACATCAGTGTCTGACTTTGGCTTCCGCTTTTCAGTGTTTTTCTCGATTTAAAATCAATCTCAATTTGACCTTGAATCCCTGTTCTCCAACATGTGGCGCGCTGTGTTCATGTTCTCATACACAGTCACGTTGCAGCTGGAATTTAAATGAAAGTTTGAGATATCTGTGTTAATAAATCGTAATACAGTTCATCATGCATGTTGCCACACCTGCTTTATGCTCTTTGAGGTTCAGTGCCAACGAGGTTTCACAGAGCAGCCGAGGGAACTGTGAAAAACTGCAACACACACACACACACCTGGTTATTTGCTGACAGGCAATGAAGCCTCTGTCAGTGGGCTCCGGTACGTCCTGTTTCCCCGTCATTTCCACAATTCATCTCGCTGACATCTTTATCAACCAACACAACTGTGGATTTAATGGCTTTGATTCTGAGGTTTCATTTCAGCTTTTAAACACAGATGGTCGTCTGCCAAATGCTCTGCAAATGCCAACATGACACCATCCAAGCCCCTCAGAGGCTTTATCGAGAGGCATGGGACTGTTCAAGGACATAAAATGTGGTGGTGGCTGCTGGTTTGGACAATTTCAATATAAAGTACATGTTTGTTGTATGTTTACAACTAAAGCTCCAAATAGTATCTTGAACTTTAGCATTTGATCATTCACAAAACATTCACATCCACAAAACTGTATGTTATTTATACTTTGTCATAGTTGGAGGTTTATGGTATTTTAGAAAAATGAACAAGTGAACTAGGGACAATCTGACCCGGCGTTGATTATCTGACTGTACTCGATGCTAAGATGCACACCAACGTTCTTGTTGGTACTAAAATATATTGAGTTACAAGTAGGTTGAAACAAAGTGATAAACTGTGCTTTATTGCCTTCTCCTGACAGACTTTCCCCTTCTCACTGCATCCCTGTGTGACATCCACCCAGAGCGGGATGATAATCTTATTAGCTCGACATTCCAGTTTTCCAGCAGCTGTAAATAAAAATACGATCTGCATGGGTTTCCTTTTTTTTTTTTTTTGCCAACTGCTGGCATTCCTGACTAGTTTCATAGAGCTCTTTTAAAGATGGCCTCATTAAATTACTCCTTTTCCCTCAAAAAAGTTAATGGCGGCAGACTTATGTTTCCTAAAATGTCTGACAGCCCAGCAGCTGCTAAAATAGATGCTTTCTCAGAGTTCTCTCTGCATGTTGACTAACGGGGGCCATGTTTTCCAGTCTGTGCTCATTCTGTTGGCCCCTGTATGACCCCACTGAATAACACGTTTCATTCTGCTTCCAAATACACCGAAGCGCTCTATCAGATCCCAGCGTTGTTAATAATTGATCCGATCGGAGACTCTCTAATCATGTCTGGGCTGTGTCGCTTTTCTTTTGAACTACGAGTGTGTGCAGTTTGTGCGCGAGGGAGGCTGATGTTATCTGGAGTCTCGCTGCTCTTCTCCCCTTAATTGGGTCGTGTAGATTTTGCAGCTGACTAAACTAGAACGAGATGGTACAAGTGTCTACTTTAACCATGGCACATTTTAAAAGCCCTTTAAATTCTGCGATTTGCACCGGCTGCGGCGTCGCTGAGATAAGCGTCCACGCTCCAGTGGCCGTCTCACGCTCCTCAACTCCCCGCTCTGCTGTCCCGTCTCCCCGAGACGTCTCCGAGCAGCTGTCTCGCTCCGACGCGGTCCGCTGAGAGTCTGTCAGACCGCACGCACAGGAGCTTTTTTCTGAGCTCCCACAGAGGAGGGAGGGAGGGGGGCGGGCGGTTGGGTGGGGGGGGTCCGCCCGGTGCAAAGTAACCGCGGGTGCTGCTGTTTGCGTCTGTGCATGTGCGACAGGCGCAAACACCGCCTCACCTTTTGACCTCTTGTGCAGCCTCTGGCACGTGTACCGTCGTGGTTTGTCGGCGCCCCGGCCGGCCTGCCGGAGCCGCGCCGTCCCGATCACAGGATGCTCACGGATAAGATAACCTCCTCTTTGATGCAGCTGTTAATCTGAATCCGACAAGCTGCACAGAACAAGCCCGTGTGTAGTCGGGATTAATGTAGAACAGTTCCTTATCGGGGTGTTGATTTTGATAAACGATGCACCCACGCTCCCAACAACCTTCTCCAATGAGCCGGGTCCCGCTGCTTGCCTTCCAGCGCCATGCCGATGTGATGATGCAACGTACTTTCTTTTTGAAATATGATTCCACCCGGGCGACTCCTGCCTGCGTTCGCCAGCGGGACAAAGTTGAGAAAGAAGGAAAGAAAGAAGGGAGGCGTTGCCTGCTGATGAGTCCTTTTATGGTTGCTTCTATCAATCAACTTCCAACCAACAGGCCTGACGGCCGAGCCGGCTTAATGGGTTCGGCGGCGCGTTGCAGGGGAGAATCCCGCCGAGAAGATACTTCGCCTCGCTCAGCAGTTTCTTTAACCTACTTCCTGTCATTTCCAGCGTCTATTCAGATACCTTCATGGAAATCTATTTTTGAAAACAACAAGTGATTAATATTTCATGGCGATAGTTGCTCATCAGGGTGCACTGGAGTATATCTGTCTTTTACCGGCACTCAGTATCAGAGCCAAGACCTTTTCTTATTCTGTGAGAGATTGAGACTCCCTGGATTAAGTGTTTGCACCCTGCACCGTTTTCAACAGCTTTGACTATGACACCGTATTCTTTTACTGGACTGAAGCTTGCTTGTTTTTTAAAGAGACCAATAGTCAATCACCACACATAGGTGTTTGATGAAGTACATTTTCTACTAAACTAGAAAATGTACTTGTGTCAGCATGTCAAATGTGTGGATATGCAGTTGCTGGGATGTTAAAATATCTCCAATGAACAAATAATCTACATATGATTTACTTAAAGCTATATTAAAAAATTATGTTTGAATTCAGTGGGATTTAAAACATTCTCAAAGCTGATTAATTCATTTGGTTGTAGCCCTCCATCTTCTCAACACGGCGTGTTGCTTTTCTTCTCTGCGTGTTACAGCCACCGACCTTCTGTCGACACAATGTGAAACCAGTGTGTGCAAACAAACTCCATGGCGCTGCAAGGGATGATGACAATAATACATTTCACTTCATTGCTTTACGAAAAAGTAGTAAAAAACTCTACAGTAAACCGTTGGCGATTTACTCTGCTCCTCTGTGCTATCGCTAGTTCAGCTTGGCAATTTAACGTTCACCTCTTTCAAGACCTCGGTCTCGAAAGTGTTTTTGTCATTACATCCCCATCCTGCGTGCCCCCCCTCTTATCTGTAAGCCTCCCTTTCAACCACTCTCACTTTGAAGGGCCCTCGGCTTGAGTCCGGATAGCATCCGCCCCGCTTATCTATTTGAAATGCCACCCGGTCTGCTCACGGCGTCCCCCTCCCCGCCGCCACTTGTGTGTGTCGATGAAGAGCACGACCTTGGTGAACCGTGATGATAAATGCGGAGGCGCGGCTGCGGTGCGTTTTGAGCGGTGTAGGTCACGGGGGCCTCCCCACAGCGCGGCAAAGTTGGCAGCGTCAGGTGCCACGGAATGTGCCTCACTCCGCCCGCTTTCTCGCCTGTCGTCATGCGGTGCCTAGAAACGCCTCCGCTGCGACTCATCCAGGAAGTCATTGTCTCACTATACACTCGCACTCGCATAGGTGTCAGTGCTCGTCTCAAATAAAAAGCCTCAGCGACGCCGTGTCTCCACCAAAGCCTGTAACATGGCTGCCGCCGGGTGTGATGGCGGCTGTAAGACCGGCATGGAGGCGGCATGTGCCGCCTGTGGACGGCCGTTGATGCGTTGTTTTTTGAGGTAGACGTTGGGGATGGCTGTTCCGTGTTTCCTACCCACCTGCTGCCTTTTATTCACGTGGAACAATTATTTGAGCTCTCTTCACGTGCACAAGAGACGTATAACAAATGTGTTGTGCGACACCGGCAGCTTTCATAGTAGAGCTCAGTTGATGGAAGAACGATTAAAAGTTCTCAGAGCAATTTGATTCATTTAAGTTTATTAAGCTTATTAAATATATATTTATCTAGTCACGTAAAACAGAAAAGCAGCAACGCTTGAACAAGCTAATGTTTACTATTTTTTACTCAATAAATAACCTTTTAACCTTTTCGGTTCATTTTTTGCATTGGACCAACAACGTAGATTTTCACGTCTTCAAAGCGTGAAAAGATCAAAAGAACAAGAAAAGCTTTGACTTATTTCTAAACTGTCTCTGGAAATGAGGTGAGATCGATGGTTCTGCAGTCAGTGTGGCTGACATTGAGGTGAAGAGGTGAAGTTTCATCCATAGCGAGTCATTTTGACTGATGCGATGAGCTAAAAGGCAGCAGCTGTTTCTCTCCAACGCTGCATTACCGGCTGAAGGGGAAGCCGCTGGCCTGTGAGCTCTAATACTGTCTCATCCAATTCCCCCGGGCAGCCATCGATTCCACTGTCCGGCAAACCTTGGAGAAATAAAATGTGTAAATATGATAGACTAGAAACAATAACACTGGAATATGGTGTCATCGCCTCACCGTTGCTCGCCGTTTTAACGAGATGAAAGAAGCGAGAAGGAACGCGCTCTCGAGGACATCTCGATCCATAAACACGACGCGCATCATTACAACGCTCCCTCCCGCCTGTAAAATGTAAACTATCTGTCCCCCTGCCCGTCCACGGCCTCTCTAGCTCTGCTCTCATGTCTTTCCGCCGTTCTGCCTCTTTTCCTGCCGGCCTTTCAGCCGGAGCCACCTGCCGCTGAGACAAAGGTGGGTCTGATTAGGAGCTGGACCGGCAGGAGGCGGGTCAAAGACGGAGCGGGTTGCCTTGGCGCTTCTTCAACAGGCTCCTTGATTTAACTTTATTGAAAGATCCCGTTTTTGCTTGGCTGCGTTACTGCACGCACACACACACACACACACACACACACACAGCGTTACGCAGGTGTAGGTATGCTCTATCGACTCTGACGGTCGACCGTCCCCTAAGATAACCACTGACATCTGGTACGATAACATTGTGTTGCCCAGAGGCACGTGAGGGCCCGGCTTTGACACACTGTTGAGATGGTTACTGACGAGTCGCTCCCTGTGGAATCGCCTCAAACACGGGGGCCCCGAGTGGAGCAGCTGCCGCGTTGAAATTGAAAGATGCCAATCTGACTTTGTGAGTGCAGCTTGGCCTTTAACACTTTTTTTTGTCGTGGTCCCTGTTCTCCGGTATGAGCTGTAATGAGCAAGTGTAAAAGCAGGCACCTTCGCAAAGGAAACTTTAGTGTTTCTTCTCGAGTCTTCATAAAATCAATACGGGAAGATGAATTCGCTGGATCACAATCTTCTCTGTTAAGTGTCTAAAAAAAAAAATAACAATGTACACAGGGTACTATTTCTTCTTTGCCTTTTATAACCTCTAACAACTGCAGCATATCCAGATTATTGTGACTGTTCTTCATCCAAGTCACACTCTTGTCATTTAGCTCCACAGAGATGTGGATGAATAGAGCAGAAGCGCGCGCGCACACACACACACACACACACACACACACACACACACACACACACACACACACACACACACACACACACACAGAGTTTGTACTCAGCATCACGAGGAGGAATAAAAGATTTAAGTGTGTGTGTGTGTGTGGCACACATCATGTCTTGTTTGAGAGGCTGAGCTGATGACACATGACCCTGAGGCTGTCTCCTCTCTGTGTTAGTGACGATTAGATCACCCACTCGCGTCGACACACCAACGGGGGGAAAAAGTGTTTTCTCCGTCTCTCGCCTGATCATTTTACAACAAAATAATTCAGTTAGCCGGCATTGTCCAAACATCACATTCCTCCGCCAGGCTAAGTGGTTGCTATGGCGTGCACTTAATGAACGGAAAAAGCAGTAAGCCGTTAACAGCGCGCCCATTCTTATCCTTCAGTCATTTACTTTCCCTCTATCCCCCCCCCCTACTCTCTCCCTTCTCCAGTCCTGTCCGTCCAGGCCGCCGCCTTCCAGTTCATGAAGGAGCCCAAGTCCCAGGATGCCTTGCACGGCCGCAGCGCCATGCTGCGCTGCGAGGCCAGCGATCCGGTCGGCGTCGGCTACAGCTGGCGTCACAACGGCCAGCCTCTGCTAGAGAGCCCTCGCCGCTTCCTGGAGGGCAGCAACCTCAAGTTCACCGCCGTGGATCGCCAGCAGGACGCGGGGAGCTTTGTGTGCATCGCCGAAAACTCCATCACAGGAGAGTCCCTCGAGTCCACCAATGCCTCCTTCAATATCAAGTGTGAGTGATTTTTGCTTCTTTGTGGGGGGGGAAAAAAGGACTTCTGGAGTGAAATTTTCCAGCTGACCAGGTTTCATAATGGCAACACGGGCGTGCATCCAGTTTCTGCATCAAAAAAAGCCAAACAAAAGTCCCGGTATAAGATGACAGGTAGTCTGAGCTGAAGGAATGTTTCCACCTTGTTCTTTGTGGCTTCCTCTCCCCCTCTCCAAAGGGAAACGGGATACGTACGCCACCAAGCATGTGTTTCTTGTTGCCTCTTTCTTCTCCGTGGGGTAAAACTCTCTCCTCCCATATACTGTCCAAAGGCCTTTGTCTGGAAATGACAGAGCAGTGTGATTTACAACTCTCTGGCTGCATCATTGTTTAGGCTCACATTAACACGGGCCTCTTCGCTCCAGCTTCTTCATCGCCGCCAAGCTTCTCACTCCCCCGTCATCATCGGAGCATTTCGGCCGCGTCCAGGTCACGCGCACTCGTACATTCATTTTGTTGTTCAGCCCTTTAACCGAACCCCTCTTACATTTCAGAAGAAGCAGTTTTGCAGGGGTAAAAAACAACCATGTACATGTACTTGTGGTCTGCCCTCAGGTACCAGTTAACAAAAAGAAAAAAACCTTTTTCTCCTCCAAACGCAGAGCGCGGTTTTGCTCTGCTGGCAGTAGAAAACAAAAAGTGAAGCGGGGGGGGAGAAACGGCCCCATCTGGAAGACGTTGTCCTCTCTTGCTACATTCTGCTGAAGGTTTCTCTTTGCGGTGATGTTACTGGTTCGGAGGCTGATTACAAGAGCAGATGAGAGTCCAGACCTCCTAGTCGCACACAGAGAGGGACGGCCAGAGGTTCCACACACCCCCCCCCTCCCCCCCCTGCTCCCTGACGTCTCTCCATTTGTAAGCAGACCGAACGATTGAAGCTACGAGCCAGATAAACCAAAGGAAGCGCGCCGCTTTATGAAAAGCTGGTCTGATCTGAAGGCTGCTGCTTTTATGTGTTTCACTTACACATGATGTAGTGTGTCAGTAAAGCTCAACCGCCACACTCCCACACATTATAAAGGGAAGAAAACAAGTCAGACATGAAGCACCAGTTCTTAAGAGCTGCCTTTGTGGCCGTTGCCAGGTCATTAATATTCCGACGCATCGGAAAAGACGGCGCGTTTTTATTAGGGAGGCGGCGTGCTCATTTTTCGGAAATTCAATTTATTCAACAGATTAAATCATGGAAATATTCATGAGCATTTTTGCTAGTGCATACACGTGTAATAGATTTTATGATGAGTTCAGGTGTGAGATTCAGAGAAAAATGGGTGTGTAGATATTTAACAGGGTGCAACTTGCTGTGGATCCTTGTGGGACGACCTGGGCCAACTTGAAGATCTACACAGATGTAACATCTGAATTATTTTCGACATTTAGAAGAGCTCTAAGAGGTTGAACGTCGGTTCAGCATTGCATGTATCCATAATTGTACATATATCAATAATTATAATCTACTCTGAAGTTCCCCACAGCGGCACAGGGCTTTATTTTATTTTTATTTTTATTTTTTTAAATTTAATCGGCCCGCAAACAAACAACCGTGACGCAGCGTTAGCCTCTAGCTTGTGGGTGAGTCCTAAGCACTAAGAGTTGATGCTAATGCTTGTTTCTTGTTCTCCTGAGTTTGTACCCTATGGTTGAATGCACTTATTGTACGTCGCTTTGGATAAAAGCGTCAGCTAAATGACATGTAATGTAATGTAATGCTAATGTTAATAATCTCTATTTGTGAATAAGCAGCTCTCTGTCAACAAGTTGACGACAACTCTGCAGGTGCACGTTTAGCTAAACAGAAACGTAATGAGTGTGATTGGTGTAGAACCAAATGTGCTTGCACACGGTATTTCCATATTATCAGACAATAGATTCTCCATCTGTGTGTCTGTTTTTTTTAAAGAGGGAATTTAAAATTTGCTGTGCTTGCAGAGGCTTTTAGTCCACTAAGGAGAAACGACCTGCAGTACATTAGGCAGATTCAAGCAGCAGGGGCCGTACGTTCTGCAAGAAATTGCGAGATCGATATCTTTATCAGTTTGATAAGCGTACATCCTCAGAGGTGGACTTGTCCCGTCTGACTTAAGATAAGAAACCCTCCACACGGCCGCTGTACAAAAGGAGGAACAAGATCATTCGCGGCGCATGCTTTGCTGAATCAAACACACAAGGCGAGGGTACCATGCAGCACTAAATCACCCGTAATCACTTGCACGATACGTGCATCTACACTATTAGTCTCCCTGTCAGGCGGCGCAGGTTGGCTGGTCATCTGTGGATGGATGACTTTAGCTGGATCAGGCCTTGTTATGACACATGTTCTCATATTTCCCCCAACATACATTTAGCAGACGATAAAGCCGTGTGCGGCTTAAAGCGTAAAGACCCCCTCTGGCGTTAACCCTGCATGTGCGCTCACTCATGTGTATCCTAGTTTGCGTGCGTAGTGAGTATGTGAGGGGGGGGGGGGGGGGGGGGTGTTCCATGTGTACTGTACACAGACTAGTGGAGTAGATTGTTTTCCCCTCCCCCCTTCCTGGCCTCCTGAGAGTGAAATTATCTTGGTCTCAACGCCGCGTGGGCCGATCCTGCCAGTTGAGAGTTATTCTGAGTAATTATCCCCCCCCCCCCCCCTCCATTGTCACTAATAGAGGTTTTAGCCCCCCGCTTCCTCCTCTTGTACCGCTGGCTCTCCGTGGCGTGACCGCGTCCAGCCGGGGCGTCGGACTCGCTCGCCTCTGTTGTCTGAGTGTTTGTTGGTCCTGGAGGCAACGCTTCACTTGACTCAAACAAGATGCGGACTGACAGTCTTTTTGTTGTAGGCAGAGGGAAACCGTACCGAGAAAAAACCCCAGGCTAGCAGGCACATGTCCTCCCCCCCCTCTCCCTCCCTGTCCCCTCAAATCACACCCACCCTCACGCGCCATCTCGGTTTAATCACACAACGTGTGTCTTTAACCCACCTTTGTTTTGGGGGGGCCTCCTTATTGATCGCTAGTGCGGCTTCACATCCTGTCATGATTCCTTTTTTGCACTCTCGTCTCTCGTGAGCTGATAAAAGGCCGCTCCCCCTGCGTAACGATCCATCGGTCAGCCTCTCCCCTCCGCTGTTGCTGTGCTCTAATCTTGGAGCCCCCTCCTCCCTTCCCTCCCTCTTCTCCCCCCTCTTTTTGCTCGGTCACAGCAGCGGCAGACTCTTCAGTTGCCAATATTTTGGAGCCCGACCTCCTGACCCCCCGTCAGCCACAGCTGATAGAATCCGACACCTCGTCTGGAGCAGCGCCGCCGACTCCTTCCCGCACGCAGCCGTTGAGCCGCTCCGCCACATGTTTTAGTTATTTCCATACCCACATGCCGCTGTCCGTTAAACCTCCATCCCCCGACACGCCCGAGCAGCTCGTTGGGTGAAAGAGACAAACGCGGCGTTTCCGTTTGGCACAGTGAGGAACGACTGGTGGAGGCGTCTGCCCCGACGCTCTCCTCACAGCTCATCTGTTATCAGCCCCGTGTCCATGGGGCTTCCTGCTCTGGCTCCAACGTAACAATTATACGGCCCTATTTATGGCGTTGGCTGCCGGGCCTACTCCAACACTCAGCCGTGCATTCTGGGAGGGATTACGGAGAAGTATTTGCCACTAACAGGTTATGAAAGAGCGCCTGCTGTTCTCCCAGGGAACAGCTGCAGAAACCTGAACCGCGAGCGGAGTAAAGAGGGTTAGAATGTTTGACGGGTTTTTCAAAAATCCGGGTCAAAGTGGAAATTAAATAATCGCAGTGATTGGATTTGGCCTGCGAGGGAAAAGAGTAGGCCAAGAGTTGGAGACACTTTAGACGGTCAGGGCGCCGCGTGTTCAGCGCGCCAGTGATCGACGGGTCAGGGCGGCCAAGCAGTGCGTCCTGCTGCGCCATGATTACGTTTTCATCGTTTCTCAGTGCTCACGCGGTGCTCACACTACCTACCACGCGCTCTCTGCGCGGATTTCACACTCACGCCGCTGGAATGTAAAATGTTTCTTACTAATGTCAAAAAAGCGCGTCGGAGGGGTTTTCCACCCGAGGAAGACTCAACCAACCAAAGAGCGGTTTGGATTTTAGTTCTGCACATACATGTGGTTCTATCAAACTTTTCCCTCCTCTTTGGTGACTCACTGTTCCCCCGTCTGGTTTCATGGGTCCCGTTATGCTCCCAGTGCTCTAATAATACGTCTGTCTGAATGTTTGGCCCCAGGTCCCCATGGCTGGGATGGCCCTTAGCACCTCCTCTTCTTCGCTGTGCCACCGGAGCTGAAAACATTCAACCACTCTGGATCCTCTTCAGAGCTCTCAAAACTAAATTTGTATGCATGCGATGGAGATTTGGGGCCCGGCACCGTATTGTTACAAGCACTCGTCTGCAACACACATCTAAACACTCAATGAAATGAGCTCACTCTCACTGTCGTCGGCCATTTGTGTTGGGAGGCCGCTAATTACCCCCCTTCCTGTTACTGTAGAGAGGATTACCCACAATCCCCCAGGATGCAGACTGACACCGGGTATCTTTTATAATTCGCTGTGACGGATCGTCCTCTGACCTCGCGTAGGTAGAGGCGCATGCCATGCATATTTCATGCGGGCGGCCGCATGCTGTAGATCTGGAGCTCGGCGTGACGGAACGACTTTCTCGGGCTTAAACCAGGGCTGCCCGGAGAAACGCTCCGTCAGCAACCACGCCGGGTGTACAGTTACTGCATGTCGCACAGCCACAGCTTATTTACCATCACGTAAACTACTATTAGCCCCGGCTCTCGTTCCGTGTGAACACTGAGTGTTTGTGTAGTCGACACACTCGACAGAGGAAGGGGAATTCCAGCCGGGTATCAGCGCTGCATCACAGATATACGGTGCCGTTCCCCAAAGGGAGACTATGAATAACTTTGCATATCTCTTAACGCCTCCAGCATTCGCTCTGCTTGAGCTGTGCAGCGGAGGCGAGAGGGGAACCGATTCCTCTGTTCAGGTCTTCCAAAAATCGATTTAATAAAAGTAATCAGTCAACGTTGGGTTAAGCATCATTGTATATGTTGAAAAGTCACACAAAATATCAACATATTTTTTGTTGGCACCTTTTTATGTGTTCAGCATTAATAACTGTTAGACTTTTCTTTTTGTTGGTCACAGTATTCAATCAGTTCCTGTCTCCAAATCCAGAGACTCGCAGCCTTCCTGCCGTGATTCACTGGAGTTAACAACCCTTTGTACTAAACCCACAATTGATCCCCAATGTTACCATTGATCCAAATAGAACCCTGAAATACTAAAAGATTCACACCCCTTCTTGGCAGTGGGCGGAGGTTTTATCAACAAAAAAGTGCCTCCATCAAATGGAAGAGGACATTTTTATGGCCAGTACAGAATTTGTGGATACGCCAAAGAGGACAGGAGCCACCACAGTCCTTCTTTATTGAAACAGGGATGAAATATCCATATACTGGTCTCCCTTGGAGACTGACAAATGATTGTGTTCTGCCCTCGAAGGACGATGTAGGAATGATTTGCTGCTGTGAGGATTTCCTGACACACTGTGTCGTTGATATATATTTCCCTGTGCACTGGGTCAAACCTTTAATGGTAAAACCAGGCTGTTCTCATTTCTCACCGCTGCTCGATGCATTCGAGGAGACGTCTGTGGATCGTTTTCCACGTAGTCTGTTTCTGTCCTTTATTCTCACGTTCATCAGTCATTCAAGATGACTGATGAACGTGAGAGTTGATCAGGTTTCACGTTACTAGCGAGAGTGATGCCGCTCATCCCTTTTTTTGCGCCATATGCTCAACTAATAATAATAATAATAATAAATAATAATAATACTACTGTGGAGCCATCTGATGAGGCTTGAACACATTTTGAAGTATTAACGCTGTTCTCCTGCGTTATTGTTCGCCCTGTTGTTCATTTGCCTTTTTGACTGACTTTTTTTATGGGCTGCTCTGAAAGCAGCAAGGCCCCATTTAACAAAGCAGGCCAATGAACTGTCCATTAAATGTCTATAAAAAGCACCGCAAAGGCCACGCTCGCTCGTCCGAGTGCACGCGGCGGCGCCGGAAGCCGACCCGGCGATGCGTCACTGGGCTGTCACAGCGATGTGCCCGACCCGCCTCAGCCCCCATTAGGCATGGCAGTGTGTCCCGCGTGGACGGATGACAGGACGACCACTTAACTCAATTTCTCCTCCTGTCCTTCTCATGCCTCCTGCTCCCTTCTCTCCTTTCGGCTTACAGATGCTCACAGATGTTTTTGTGTCTTTGTGTCTGCCTGCGCAGGGCTGGAAAGTGGCGGTGTGACGTTGAAGGAGCCCGCCTCAGAAGGCGAGATCGAGAGCTCCGCGCCGGTCGTGCTGCGCTGTCAAATTGACGGACACCCGCGGTGAGTCTCCTCCGTCCTCACCTCGAGCTCAGAGGTCACGTGGAGGACCGTACTCCAAAACGTCTCCCCTGTCCATGTTGGCCTCTCTCACGCCCCCATGTTTTGTCTCCATGCGTCTCCTCCCTCCACTCGACTTTCTTCTTCAATCCCCTCCTCCCCAATCATCTCTTGTCCTCGCCAACACCGCTCTCCTATGCTCCCACTCAGGCCGACGTGCCAGTGGTTCAAGGACGGGGTGAAGCTGATGGAGAAGAGCCACCAGATCAACAACAAGGAGAGGACGCTCACCTTTACCAGTGCCAGTCCGGATGACAACGGCCTGTACTACTGCTGTGCCAAGAACGCCGCCGGGCACGTCTGCAGCAACAGCAACTTCACTCTCGACATTATAGGTGTGTGTGTGTGTGTGTTACTGTTGTAGTGCAACATAGCTTTACAAGCCCTTCCAAGAGAGAATTGCTATCATTTTATCATTGATTATTTAGCCATTATTTTTCTATTTTACATTTTGCCCTTTTAAAATGTCAAAATGTGAAAATGCTCGTCCCAATTTCCAGTAGGCAGGTTTTTCTAACCGCTGATCTTTTTTAGTAACTATAGATTATTTGAAAACACATCAAATTGCCTCCTTACATCATAAATATACTTGAAAACAACAAAAATCCTTCCACGTTGTCACACTTGCAAGTGTGATGAGGAAGAGGGGCGGGGGTCTGCATAGTCCATTAGTGTTAGAGAGAAGTTCCTAATGTGATCAACAGGGTGTGCGTTAGCACTTTACTCCACTGCACACACACACACACACACACACACACACACACCATAAACATCTACAAACTGTAACATCAGGTCCTGTGTGTGTGTGTGTGTGTGTGTGTGTGTGTGTGTGTGCGTGCCCTCTTATCCCCTCAGTACAACACTGAGTAAATAGATTACATACAGCAGCACATCAGTGTGTGAAACACGATGCCCCGTTCCACTTGAATTAGTCACCTGCAGCATACACACACACACACACACACACAGAGAGAAGCACGCTGTGGTTGCACCTGTGTGGTGGAAGAATGTATAATTGTTGAGTTGCGCTGTAGTTTAGGAAAGCGAGGTTTTCAATGCACAGCCACTTCTTTTTAAGATGAGGTCTTCCAGGCAGCTTCCCCGTGTAGACCAGGTGCGAATGCCTTTCTCTTTCTTCACACCCACCAGGGGCTTCATCCTGACAGTTTGGCCTCATGCCTCCATTAGCACTTCAGATATCAAAGAACTCGCACACGTAAACCTGGATTAGGGGTATTTTCGTGTTCCCGTGTCTCTAGTGAGCTTAAGCTTTGTATTCGGGGTGTAACAATATGCTGAAGTCTGTACTTTTTTTTTAATTTAAATTTTTTACTACTGCTCTGTTATTGTGTATTAAATCTCTGCGTTTGGCAGGTCAGAGCAATCTTCTCTGTTGTTATAGGGCTGCAGGGAGGGTTGAAAGTCATAAGACACAAGAACGTTCTGTTTTAATCCAGCTACATCCACTATAAGAAATAGAATCTGACATCCATTTTTACCCATTAAATGATGAATTAAATTGCACATTTTAGGTATAGATTGTATACATTATAGTATTATAGTACCACTTGAGTGCCCCTAATCCCAATGTCTTGCAATAGCATGAATTCAGACCATTGCAGAGAAGAGAGGCGAGGTCTCCTATTCTCTATGAAATACAGGCGTAGGTGATGGTGCAGTTGAGCTGCAGGGCATGTTCACTCCCCGGGGGCCTCTGGGGCGTTAAGACACACACACACACACACACACACACACACACACACACACACACACACACACACACACACACACACACACAGAGACAAACACACACACACAGACCGCCACTGGAAGGCCGCTTGCTGTTGGCAGCTTTTAATAAAGATTGGAATAGATCGGTGCGACGCATGGTGGAGCTCGGCGGTCCGGTTCCTACAGATGTAATCAAGCAGGTGTTCGTCTTCCCTCTCCGAACAGACAAGAGTTTTCCGCGGGCGGTGGTCACCCCCGAGGACCAGGTGGTGTTGAAGAACGAGGAGGCCCAGTTCCACTGCCAGTTCACCGCCGTGCCGCCCCCCACGTTGGAGTGGTACCACGAAAAAGAGCTGGTGGCAAACAAGACCCGGTATGTTGAGAGCTCCATCCTCCCCCTTCTGCAGCACACTTTTCTTTGCCATCGTACACAGCGGATTCCCTTACTCACCCTTACGTAAGCGTCAGTCGCGAATGTACATTCCTTTGAAACCAATGAGGCGTAAACCCTCGCGATGCGCTCTCGGTCCGACGTTACAGCTGCCGGTCGAGGTGAGTTGCACATTAAGGAATATTATCAGTGCCGTGCCAGTTTCTCTGCCGTCTGCCGGACATCACTTGAACGCAGCCTTTGTCTCCGGCCCGTCACAAAGAACCTGGCGGCGCTCCCTCCCAGGCACGCTAGATAATAAGCAGGTGCCGAGTGTCCCCTCAAGGCTCGTAGCACCTCGTGCCACAGGCAAGCTGTTCCACGTGGGGAGAGCCTGGTTTTCAAATCGCAAAGTGATTATTGTGTGCAGTGAGGGAGACGCGAGAAGGACTTCAGCATCAGCAGTTGGTCACTTGTGTAATGAGCCTGTCAGAGGGTTCGGTCACCCAGGCAGCGATTACTCAGCACCGGGATTACATATTGGGTGGGTAATAAACGTGAATATTAAAGCTCCCTCGCAGGCTGTTTCACTCAGATCCGGGCCTCTGTGTGGCTGAAGTATTCCAAGGCCGCCTTTGTGTTTGTGTTTATTGATCGGGGCTCACATCACGCCAGAAGAATGCAGCTATCTGCACGAGATCGTCTGTTTTGCACCTGCACTGTTTTGACAGCCCCCCTCCGTCCCCCCTCCAGACTGTGTGAATATTTGTTGTAGATTGCTTTTCACGTGTGTGAAACTAAGAAATAACATACCACAGTGAGCTCAAGGCTATTTTAGCAGACAGAGAGAATTCTGCCTCATGGGTCGAACAAACTCAGGAGGGGAAAACAAAGATCAGCCTATTCTTTCTGAGTGTGTAGCTTTAAAGAGGAAAACGCTGCCTTTTGTTCTCGGCGGGAGGTACAGACTCCCACTCAAGCTCCCAAAGCTCAATTCCCCCCCGCTGTCTAGAAGAAGAGGAGGAGCGGCGACACAGAAGATCAGCCCTCCGGGGGGGAAAAGTCCTGGATGGATCCTGCTTTTGGAAAACACTTCTCTGGAATAAGACCGTATCTTGACTGTATTCAGCGGCACAATTCCCCTCTGTTTTACGTTTCCCCTTTTCCCACGCGGTCATACTGGCGGCGCCTCGTAGCCGCGATGAGCCCTTGCGTCGTCCGCTCCGCTGTGTGGGAGGTGCAGCTCCTTATCTCTGTCCCGAGGGCCGCCTTTAATTACTTCTCATCCCGTCCATCACTGGCACTGGTACTCCCTTAGCCTGACACAGGCCGGAGGAGAGGAGGAGCCGCCGTCCGTTCTGCTCTTTAAAAAAAAAGCCCTTCTACAATTAAATTCCGACCCGTATTTGGTATTTGCTTTAACCCTTTTGCGGCGGCAGATTGTCATAACAAGAAAAGTAGGACTACGCTAAAGTACTCTTCTTATTCTGGCACTTGCGTGTGCCGGAGCGTCTCCATCTGGTGCTCCAGGCGGGCCAAACCAACGCCGCGACTTATTTTTCAGATGCCATCTGAACGAGATCCGGTGTGCAGGAGGCAATCCTGTGAAATGTGCTGCTGTTAATAACCATTGGTTGCTTCCGTGTACAAACCCTCTGAGATCGCGCCTTTCTTTGTCGTAAAGCGACGGTGAGACTGTATGAACGATTGTCTCTTCTCCACAGTCTGTTCGTGCTACAAAACGGCACCCTGCAGATCACCCAGGTCAAGCCCAGGAACACGGGGACCTACAGGTGTGTCGGCCGTGGCCTCACAGGGTCCTCTGTCACCCTGAAGGCCTCCCTCCTCATAGCTGGTATGCACACACACACACACACACACACACACACACATATTTGCAACTGTTTGACTGGTGAAAGATAAACACCTGTGAGCATTTGGATTACATATTTTTCCCCGCTCTACCTTCCCTTCTCCCACTTAGAGCCAGATCTCTCCGATGATAATCTCATTCCCTTATTGACATCCGGCCCAGCTGTATTCCACCACACACACGCACGCCGGCGGAGCGCTTTCCTGCTTCCCCTTCATATTATTTCCTCCTCCAGTGCAGCCGTTGTTTAGCTCAACAAGCTTCTCCCAAGTGTGACGGCACGTGGCCGAGCGGACAGCGAGGGCAACATTGGACGGGGCACCACTCAGCGTGGTTACATGGATTCGAATAACTGGCTTAGTCGGACTGAAATCGAATTATCCGTTTCATGTAAACACCTTTGTCCGACTGTGCGGTCCGACTACGATCCGACTAACACCCCTGGATAACTCCATCCGATCCATTTGATAGTTCGACTATTGCGGCATGTGACGGTGAATCGGATGAGGAACTGAACTTTGCGTCTTTGCGCATGCTTGAGATCCCGACGGCGTCTTCTCTCCGTTATCAAATCAGCCGATAGCGCCATTCGCATTCGCTGTGCTCCTATTAACATCATGCACACATAGTAGAGGGATGTAGCTTCACCTTGCTCTCCGTTCGCCATCTTTCTCATAATGTTGATGTTGTTGTTGGTTGTTGTTGGTTGTTGTTGGTAGTGGTGAAGCGGTCAAGCGGAAATGGCTGTATCACAACTAGTTGTAATGAAAACAGCGCCACCTATCGTATCGCATATGACATGCTTTTTCGGCTAATGATTCGATTTATTTACTGCCGTGTATATTGGGATAATAGCACCTCCCCCCGAAAGACAGCATAGTCCTACTAAGCAAAGATTAGAATTATACCACCATGTAAACACACTGAGTGTGACTCAAACTGCTGTGTGACTATGAGTTTGGGAAATGGTGTTAGATTTGCTCCCGTGATGTTCAACCAACACCAATAGAGATTCACTGCTAAGAAACGACTTGTGGTTGTGTAGAAAGATGAGGTTCATTTATGTAGGAAAAACAATATTCCACATAACGCTGCTGTTTCCCTGTAACCATTACTCAAGTCAGTTTACCTAAAGAAAGAAAAAGGGATTTAATGGTTGTTCCTGCTTTATGCCCGAGCGCTCTGTAGCATCATCTCGTTTTACTAATCAGCCTGCATTTGGAATTGCAAGTGCATGCAAGTTAAACCTTTTTTTGCAAAAGCTTACGGTTGGAATTTCTATGCGTTTCAGAGAGTTGGGAACACTTAATGCCCCTCGATCATTCCTCTTTCCCCGAGGGTTTCGGATTTAGGAGGTACAACTGTATCTGCAGTTTTAACCCAGTGAACCGCAGCTTCATTTAAATACCCTCATTCACTTAATCTGATGGTAATCCCTGCAGGCATTATAGGGGATTGTGTCACAGTAGAATTCGGTATTCGGGGGCAAGTTTAAACAGTCACTCCATCGTAGGGCAACCTAATTTGTTTCTCCCAGCCGCCTCCAGCCTGCTCCACTTCCCTTTCATCCACTGAGAAATGTGTGTTTTCTTCTGTTCCCATTAATTGATTTAGATCTCACTCACGAAGGTCGCAGCCACTGACCAGCTTTCAGTGCGTTGTCGGCCAACACGGTATTAATGACTTCCATTTGGAACACACAGTATTAAACCGCACAGTAGTGGGAGGTCCTGTGAGTCTTTGTGCCACAGATCACATTCCCCTCTCTGCATGGGGGCTGCCAGTTTTGATATGACCCACCTCAAAAGTCGGCCCACTGTGGGCTTTGTTCTCTGATTACTGTGAGCTACAAATCAGAGGACTTTTACTAAAAAGGCAGGATGTTTATTAACACAACTGTATTTGGGGAATCAAGTGTGCTCGGGGGCCGGTACTGGACTTCGGAATGCGTAACGCTTCAGCGTCTTCTAGGGCGGATGTGTGATCACGAGGGGCCTCGTGTGAGCGGAACTTTCCACATTGTGCTGAAGATCCTCGCTTTCCAACCACAGAGATCGAGGACATGGTGCCCAAGATGTCGAAGGTTTTCACCGCGGACACCCTGCAGCGGGTGGCCTGTCGGCCCCCACGTGGCAGACCTGAGCCCGAGGTCTGGTGGGAGAGAGGAGGTCAGCGGGTGTCCACGGAGGGCCGGGTGCACCAGGACGCCCTGGACCTGGTTTTCAGTCCCACGCAGGAGGGAGACTCTGGCATCTACACCTGCGTGGCCCAGAACAGGGCGGGACGCAGGACCCAGGAGGTCACCTTCACCGTGGCCAGTGAGTCACACTCAGGCAGCTTTAGTGGGACACCTCGGCATTGAGT
This sequence comes from Gasterosteus aculeatus, assembly GCF_964276395.1. Classification (NCBI taxonomy): domain Eukaryota; kingdom Metazoa; phylum Chordata; class Actinopteri; order Perciformes; family Gasterosteidae; genus Gasterosteus; species Gasterosteus aculeatus. The sequence goes on along the minus strand of NC_135693.1, from coordinate 6,913,453 downwards.
CCAGTTCACCCATCACAAACTAAAATGTTTATTTACGTGGGATTCTGTCATTATGTTGTCAGTCTTTAATGTCAAGTTCGCTACTCAAAAAGTGTTAAAAAGATATATATTTGTTTTTTTTAACTGAAACGGAACACGCGCAAGCATATAAGGGTCAACTATCGCCACAGGTCGTCGTTTCATTAACAAGAAGTCCTGTTCTTTAACGTCGGCAGCATGCAGGGAAAACTGACACAAAAGGGATTAATGGTGTCTGTGTCTAGGTCATGACCGATGGCTAAGCTCATTAAGATACAATCAGTCTTTATTGATCCCCAGATGTTATTGCAGCACAAATACAGAACACGAGCAATAAATAGAGAAGTAATACAGATACAAAATAGAAGAGAGAAAGTAGAACAAAAAAACATACAAATCTATCTATAAAACAATCCAGTCCTTCAAGGCATCTGATCAGCGATTTTTGACATTCTGTAAAATGTCTATGCTTATTCAATACGTATAAAATACTCTGTGTGTGATCACAGCCGCCCCGGTGTGGGTGACGAAGCCTCAGGACAGTCACCTCGAGGAGGGTAAACCAGGTTTCCTCCACTGTCAAGCTCAGGCCAACCCCGAACCGGAGGTCACGTGGATGCGCAACAACGTTGTGCTCACGCCAGAGGTCGGTTACCAAAGACACAAACCTTCTCTGACGTGAATCCATCTACACCCGGCAGATGACATTTGTAACTTACTAAAATCTCCCCCTCTTTTTTTTCCTCCAGGACTCTCGATTCAAGCTGTTCGCTAACGGCACCCTCCGGATCAACAATGTGGAGGTGTACGACGGACAGATTTACGGCTGTGAAACCAGGACTGTAGGCGGCCGACTGAATGGGCAAGCTAGAGTTACTGTACTGGGTAAGCAGTGAGGGAATTACATAATATGTACAGTACGCTGTCCTGCCCCGAGATGCACTGAGCCAATAAGGCAAGTTATTCCCCTGAGTAATAAGAGAAATCCTAACGGGTAATATTGGGTATATGTTGATCAAATACAATGTGCTCGTGCTGTGTGGGCCTGTGAATGTGTGTGTTCCCTTAAATAGGAAGAGCTTGTTCATGTTGTGTCGCTGAGCGTGCTGCAGAACACCCACAGAGGTGTCAAATATGACGAAGGCGCGGCAGCTTTATCCCAGCCTCCATTTTAACACATTTATCTCCGTGTTAAACTCCTCTCGCTGCTACGGGATTAGCGTGATGGATGGCCTGACATGTCGCTGTTTTGTCTGGCCAATCTCTCTGTTTATATGATCTCAGCTTCTGATAAACTCTGTCTTTTACACTCGACGGATCCGTGAAGCCGCTTTGTTGTGCGTGCCTGAACTAGCGTCAGGCTAGCGTCATTTATCTGCAGTGCGAGTTGCACAACCCCCCCCCCCCCCTCACCCCGACCATGTTCTCCATGTGTGTAATGTGCGTGTGCTCGTGTTCCAGAGAAGCTGAAGTTCACCCCGACCCCCCAGCCTTCTCAGTGCCTGGAGTTGGACAAGGAGATCACCATTCAGTGCTCCGCTAAAGGCAGAGAGCCCCCGACCATCCGCTGGACCAAAGCAGGTGTGCACGCCGTTGGCGCCGATGACTGTTGACGCTTTGTCAAAATATTTAATAAAATGCTGCAGTACCCTCCCCCTTTTTGAATATTTGAATTCCACATGCAGCGGCGGGCTCGTTCTAACTCCCCCCCCCCCCCCCCCCTCCGTCTCCTCCTGCAGATGGAGGAGAGCTGCCGCCCCGGGTGAAGCAAAGGAACGGCCAGCTCACCTTTACCAAAGTCACCCGCAGCGACGCCGGTAACTACACCTGCATCGCCTCCAACAGCCTGCAGGGGGAGATCCGAGCCCTGGTGACCCTCATTGTGGCCGGTAAGCCCCCCGCTGCCATCTTAGCCGTTACTCCCACATATATACGGTTTATATACGAGCCACCGAACCATTTTCATGCGGCGAAGCCCAGGAGCATTTGATGTGCACTCGCTGGCCTTAATGTAAAATAAAAGTACTGAAATTCATTTGTCAGCTTAACTGACATTTTAACCACAGTGAGATTTGGGTTAATGAGTGTGTGTGTGTGTGTGTGTGTGTGTGTGTGTGTGTGTGTGTGTGTGTGTGTGTGTGTGTGTGTGTGTGTGTGTGTGTGTGTGTGTGTGTGTGTGTGTGTGTGTGTGTGTGTGTTTGTGCACATGTAGTGTACATCCGCTTTAAGGTGGAACCAGAGAACACAACGGTGTACCAAGGTTACACAGCCGTCCTGCACTGTCAGGCCACCGGCGACCCCCAACCTCACATCCACTGGATGGCCAAGGACAAGACGCTGGACATCAGCAGGAACCGCAGGTAAAGGACACATTTGGATGAGTTTGTGATTACATTAACAGGTCCGTCTATTTATGAAAGACGTGATAAGACTTCTGAAAGGCTCGGGCGATTATGCCATACACATCTGAGTACTATGGGACTCGTGCAGGAACCTGTGGCACATCAGAGGGATTCAAGATGAACTCATCACAGTCTCCTGAAGATGAGTCATGAACTGATGCAGTGTTTCCCCTCAGTTTACAGCTTCGCTGTGTGTGTGTGTGTGTGTGTTTTCTTGCACGTGTCCGTGTGAAAAGTAAACTTGAATGACTTGTGTTGTGAAAACAAACATGTTAATGCTTGTGAATTTGACTCTGTTATAAAACCTCCCAGGTTCCAGAAGATGCCCAATGGCTCCCTGGTGATTTCCGATGTTACTACAGATGACACGGGCAGGTACACGTGTGTGGCCGGCAACAGCTGCAGCATCAAAGACCGCGTGGCCAAGTTGTACGTAGTGGGTGAGTTTACTACACACGCAAGCGCACAAACGTGTGTACACAGCGGCCTTTCGTCCGTGACGTTCGCAGACTGGAAGCGAACGCCCCAAACCGTAGCTGAGGATGAAGGCATTAATTAAACCTTCAGCCACTGCCTATCATCCATGTCGACAGGCTAATAACCACGGCCACAGCCGTCACTGAGGTGATGGGATTGGGCCGACGTGAGGCCTAACGAGGCTTCGCGCTGTCTGAGAGCCACAGTCACACCTCTCGGGTTAGTTACCCACATCGACTCGCTGTCTGCCAAAGCAGCAAGGGGGGGCGCGCCCCGGTTAGTTCAACGTGAGAGACGCATTTCAGGCTTGGCGTCCGACAAAGCTTCCCGGTAACTTGTTAAATGACGTGACAATGTTTCAAAAAGTACCCTTTTATTCCAGAAAAAACGTACCAAACGGTTTGCATTTATTCTCCTGTAGTTGTTTGTGTGCGATTGCGGAATGTATTTCCATTCACACTCATCTACTCTTGGAACAATGTGCAGTGAAGATCCAACCCAGTTAACCACATTTGATGCTGGTGCCCAACAGAAAAACCAATGCACTCCTTCGACGATGACGTTGACAAGGCTCCCTACAAGATGATCCAAACCATTGGCCTGTCAGTGGGAGCGGCCGTGGCTTACATCATCGTTGTGCTCGGACTCATGTTCTACTGCAAAAAGAGACGCAACGCTAAGAGGCTGCAGAAGGGACAGGACGGGGAGGAGCCCGAGATGGAGTGTCTGAACGGTATGCATGTTCTGTGGAGACGGCTTTTACAGGTTGTGGTGAGGAACTCGTAAAGTCAGCCAGGATTATGTGAGTGGTTGATGTTCATGGTCCTCAAAGGGATGTTAAAAGGTTTTTGGGTATTTGCTGCCACCCTGTGCTCATCTCGGGTATTGCAGGTAATATTACTTAGACAATGCAAAGCTCTGCCCCAGTTCCGAACACTGGAATAGTCACACAATGAATTATGCTAATATGTATACAAAAAAGGTCATTGTGAGTTGGCCAATGCTCAAAGAAATGTATCCGCTGCTTCAAGCTGTGAAAAAACTAACTAAATATTGAAGATCTCAGATCTTGCTGATTAGAGCAACACGTTGGTTTTCACAAGAAAATGATGAAGACAATATTCTGTTTGGACCCATATCACATTTACTATTAGTTTCAATGCCTATTGAGGTTGGTATGACGCTGTGGGATTTTGTTTATCAGGAGGAACTGTCCAACAAAACGGCCACACCACCACCACTGAGATCCAAGAAGAGGTGGCCCTCACCAATATGGGTACCATGGCAACGGCCGAGAAGCGCCACAGCCACGTCAACAACGATAAGCTCCACTTCCCTCGAGCAAACCTACAAACCATCACCACTTTGGGTAGATTGATTTAAACAATCCTGTTTTGCAAACATTAACGGATGATGAACGTCTTTGTGCTCTGAATTATTACTCACCTCATCTCTCCGCTGCAGCTTTTTAGGTAACTCGACAAAACAAAACGAGATGTGCTCTGACATCGACTCTTTGTGATTGTGTGCGCAGGCAAGGGGGAGTTTGGTGAGGTGCTGCTGTGCAAAGCCAAGGGTATCGAGGAGAGCGAGGAGGAGACGGTGGTGCTGGTGAAGAGCCTGCAAGCCAGAGACGAGCAGCTCCAGCTGGACTTCCGCCGCGAGGCCGAAATGTTTGCGAAGCTCAGCCACCCCAACGTCGTCCGCCTGCTGGGCCTGTGTCGGGAGGCCGAGCCCCACTACATGATCCTCGAGTACTACGACCTGGTAGGCGCACACACGTAGAAGCGTGCGCACTCTCGCAAAACAATAATCATAAATAAGAGTCCGATTCATGCATCGTGTGTTTTCTTTCTATTACACCAGGGAGACCTAAAGCAGTTCCTGAGGATCTCCAAAAGCAAAGACGACAAGGTGAAATCTCAGCCTATCAGCACCAAGACCAAAGTAAGTGTAGAAACACTCTAAGTAGGTCAATCTGCACTAAATCTGAAGCGACCCCCGGGAGGCGGTTGGCTCCTTGCTAAGCTGGTTCAGTAGAAACACGTGTGCCGTTATCTATATTCTAAGAACGAGAGAATGATTAGAATATGTATCAAGACTATAACTGAAGCAGCTAACCTCAAATGAGCGGATTAATGCACAATAACGCGTTTGATCTTCCGATTGGAAGTCTTATCTCTTGTGTTGGAGAATGTCTTCGTCAGTGGACTGCAAACCAGGAGGACTCGTTGTAAACGCTATCTCAACGTCATCTCACCTAAACTGTTCTTCTTCCCTGTGCAGGTTTCCATCTGTGCCCAGGTGGCTCATGGGATGGAGCACCTGTCCAACCACCGCTTCGTGCACAAAGACCTCGCTGCCCGAAACTGCCTGATCAACAGTCAGAGGCGCGTTAAAGTGTCGTCGCTCAGCCTCAGCAAGGACGTCTACAACGGGTCCGTTGGGATGATTATCAACATAATCCCCCACTTAAATAATGAAATAAAAAGAAGGTGAAGCCCTGTTCCTCTGGCTGACCTGTTGTTTCCTTCTTGTCGCTTCTCTTGTGGACGTGTATGTAGCGAGTACTACCACTACAGACAGGCGTGGATCCCGCTGCGCTGGCTCCCATCAGAGTCTGTGTTCGAGGACGACTTCTCCACCAAGTCTGATGTCTGGGCCTTTGGCGTCTTGATGTGGGAAGTGTTCAGTCTCGGCGAGATGCCTTATCCCAAACTCAGCGACGACGAAGTGCTGGAAGGTCCGTAGGATGCGTTTATGTTTTAGTGTCAACGGACAGTAATTGTAACTCGTGTGTGGGGTGAATGTGCGTTTCTGATTGGGTCTCAACTCCTTCTCTCTGCCGGTCCTCCGTCCCTCCAGGTCTGCAGGCCGGGAAGCTGAAGCTCCCAGTTCCAGATGGATGCCCCTCCAAGATCTACAAGCTCATGGTCCGCTGCTGGGCGATAAGCCTCAAAGAGCGCCCCTCCTTCACTGAAATCGTCCACGCCCTGGGAGACCTGCCCTCTGACAGCAAGGTCTGAGACAAGCATCACCCCTCCCCCCCCCGCATCAGGGCAGAACTTTGACCAACCCCCTTCCTCCAAAACAAAGACAGGAATGCTGGATTATTAGTCTCAAACATTTCAGGGAAGAGGGTTGAGGAGGACACTTTTCTTATATGCATTTCAAAGTGTGTGTGTGTGTGTGGATAAGACTTCTTTGGTGCGCTCGGGGAAAACACACTCACGTTTGTGTGGATGCTTTCTTGTGAGCAGTGCCAGGATTTTACGTTTGCCTTCGCCGCAGCATGGAGGACCCTGAGGGTCCCCGTCTGTGGTTCCACTGTGACCCCGCCGCCCTGTCACAGAACATCCTGTTTGACAGAGCCTCACAACCTCCGTGCCTCCAGCCCTACACACACACACACACACACACACACACACACACTACACACACTCACCCAGACCTCCGTCTTCTTTGTAGTTTGTTACAGTGCTCGGACTTGTGCGGATCAATTATTGGTCGGAGGTTTAGGAAAAAAAACTTAATGTAGGTTCAGCGCTCCGTCAAGCCTGAAAGAATACCGAAGGGAAAGTGGGACCTGATGTACCTTCAGTGGAGCGCTGAAGCTTCAACCCCTCCGGACTGACTGAGACGGTTCAAACTGGTGTGCGCTGGACGGTTCCCACGCTGCAGTGCACGTTCAAAGAAACGGAATCGGGTTTGCATGAAGGTTCGTCTGTTACGCTTTGCGATTTGGAACTTGTGGAAAAAGTAATCTGTGTTATGGTAACACTTCAGGAACGTGAAAAAAAGATCAAGTTTATAGCCAAGGAATATATTTACTAGGTAATTGTTCCAGTGTGGGCTTTGTACGTTTTTACAAGTGTGTTTGGTTGTAATAACCTTTTAGGTGCTTGTTTTTCGCGGCCTGTGGGTAAGAACACCCGTCGTACCGCGTTATCATGTTGCAGGCCTGCAGCCGATTACAAGCGACATCATTTCGTCAGATGTCCAATCAGTTTTCCTCCCAGGTCCAACTTTTTTGTGCAATTTTGCAAAGTGGACCATCACGCCAGGCAATGTGTACATAATGTAGAAGCCATGCACTAACTTCACTTAAAAAATATCCCTCTTTATCTCTATCATGTTGTGTAGTAGAACTTACAGGCGCCTGTTTATTTAAGATGAAGGTCCTGTGTTTCTTTTTGTGTGTTTTTTTTTATACATAACATAAAAGTAAAGGTACTTCTCTGATGCTCCATATTCATTCTCATCTCGACGTGCGTTCAGTCTGAACCGGCTGAATATGCTTTCATGTACAGAGGAGGTCAAAAGAGTGACTGCCGGTCACCAGTATTCATTTAAGTGCCTGGTAAATGAAGGATTATCTTAACTGTTTATGATTTTTTTTTTTTTTACATTATCTAATCAAATGGCCTTTGTTTATGAACTTGTTTTTATACATTGTTTTTAGTGTAACGTGTTTTTATGAATGCTAGGCACTCACACCTAGACCTCCTTTTTTAATCTGCTTCAGCAAACATTCACAATAATCAGATATATCTACAAAAGTATACCTGCTGCTGTCAATAAAGGTTCAGTGTTTTTACCCCATGTGTTGTGACTTATACTGTAGATGGCAATGCATCGTCAAGAACTGCAAAGTCTTAAAAACTTGTGGTATGCTTTCAAAAGGGGTCAGGATTGATACAAAGAGTATCCAATTCATGTTTGATGTGGGCTGTAATGTGTACGACACTTTAAATGAACTGACCGTTGCTGTTCTACTGCTCCAAAAGGTTCTTTACCATCAGAGGAAAGCGTAGAAACCTGATACTAAAAGCTTACCAAATAGTATGTTTTCATTTGATTAGACTAAAAGATGCGTTAATGCCAGCAATGTTACTATAAGTCTTCGATCACGCGTTAACTTTCATTTCAGTTTCATGTTGAGACAGGAAGAGGAGCGCTTCTTCCTCGCCGCATGTTTATGTACCTGCTCCCTCAGTGGCTTTCTCATCCAGTTCAGAGCGCACTGCCTACTTTATGTGGTGGCTTCTTTATTATTTGCCCTCAAACCCAGAAAAACACGCACAGTGCAAAGACATGTTGAGGTAATGTGGGACACTTGTTTTTAATGTAATTCATAAATATAAATTAATTTCGCACACGGCATGATTATGGTGCAATATGTAACTTTTAACAAATGATTCAAATGAAATGAATAAAAATAAGTTTAATTTGCATGCCACGTTGATGTGACAAGTTGGATGACTACTTATATTTAAATACTTATCAAAATTCGGTAGATAATATATAAACAGTGAAAAGAATGTTACTCCCTTTGGAAACATTTTCATTTTGAAATTACAAATGTGACTTGTTTTAGATGTCTGCACGTAATAAAGTAGCTTCTCGTTTGTTTCAGTCGCATGCAGCCTTGTGCACAGTGAGGGGATGAAGTGACGTCACAGGTATGAACGCTCGCGGCAAAGCGAACCTGAATGTGTCCGCGGTTGCCATGGTTTCATCTTCAGGTGCAGTAATTAGCGAAGCTCATCGTGTCAACGCGAGCAGAGCCTCAAAACAATCCAGAAACTCTTTTCCCCGGTGAGTTCCACAAAGATTGTCGCTTCCGCTGAAGATTTGTTGCTTTCCAAACAGCAACCGAAGCCTCACAGAGACCGAAGAGACGCGAGCTTCGTGCGAGGTTTGAAAGTCTGGCTTGTTTTCTGTGTGTTTTCCCGTGGAGGCGTTCAGGGCCTCGTGGTTCGCTCATACAGAGTCATTTCTCCAGAGAACGCAAGTGCGTTTTTGCCGTCGTAAGTATAAAAACGTGTTTTTCGAAAACGGGAAAACAGCCGCTAGAAGCAAAAAAAAAGAAGACTTCCATGTTTCGTTTAAACGGTAAAACAAACGCGGAAACACGCAGGAAAAACGCCCTTGCGTGGACGTGAACAGACTGATTCTGCTGGTCTCTATTGCGTATTACGTCACATTTAACTTCAGAAAGAGGAACTCCTTAAGACACCATGAACCTATTTTCTTTACTATATTTTTTCAAACCATGATATTATAACAATTTAACATAAAGCAACTGTAAAAACCAAATAGTCTAAATAGTTTCTTTATTTCCTAAATTTCTATTCAAGCAGTGACTTTGAGGTTTATCGTAGAAAAACAAGTGAAATGAAGACTGGTTCAGATTTAAGAACCAACTTTGGCACCACAAGATTATGACGTACGAACATCTCCATTATTATTATCGTTGTTGACAGTGCTTTAGGGGAATAATGCAGATTTTTAGTTTTTGAATGTGTTTCATAATCAATTTAGTGTGTAACACAAACAAAATAATCTTTTGAGATTAAAGTTAAGGGTCTAACTAACTACAAAATTGCAACTGATGGAACCAGGAAACACCCAACACTGGCCATAAAAAATATATATAAATATATTATAATCCCCCACACACACCATTAAATGCAATCATTGTACATTGTACCAGTCAAAGGTTTGGAACCACTTTCTCATTGAATGAGAAGCTGTGTCTTCTGACGAGTACGGTGTATAGACTAAACGGCTGTTTGTAAATTTGCTGCTTTTGAAATTTCCAGGTGGTGTATTTCACGGCGGTGTTCCCCTATGTGGCGTTGGTCTACTACCTGAATCCAGATCCTTCTCGCCTGGTGAATTTAACAGCAGCTCAAGAGTGGCTAGTCTGGCTGAGAGGTAAAGTTTGTGACCGTGTGAGTGTGGCAGCCACCTGAATTTCACAGTGATACGATACAGACAATCAAATGGGTGACTTTTACACGTTCATCGGGGGTAGAGTGGGTGCGCCGGGTGGTTCAATCCCTGGCTGCTCCATGTCAAAGTGTCTCTGAGCAAGACCCCTAACCCCAAATTGCTCCCCGGGCAAGAATGTAAAAGCAAGAGCGGTACAAACCCTGCCTACTTTCCGAGCTCTACTTTGCATGTCAGATAAATTCAAATGTCAGAAAAGGACATTTCTAGTTTTGAGAACCTAATTTCTAAAAGTCTCTGTCCTGCAATAATATAAGCACATTACCCCATTCAGTTCTGGTGTGTGTGTGCGCGCGTGTGTGCGCGCGTGTGTGTGCGCGTGTGCGTGTGCATGCGCGCGTGCGTGCTCGCTCAATAATCGCACAAGCTCCATCAGCTGGGCTTAAAGGCCGACAAAGAGGGAGTTCCCTTCGACGATGTGGTTGATTCAGGTTGGGGTTTAAACAGCCTCAGTCTTCTTCAGACACAATCAAATACAACCTGGCACTTCTCCTGGAAAAGTACAACAATCTAACAGGAGACCATTTCAATATTTCTTCTGTCTTCCCAAGCTCCGGCGTGCGTTCATTGTCCTCTGGCTGTTGGCATGATGCTCCTCCCTCAGCAGGGGGCCGCCTGCGTCTTCATCCTGCTCATTCTGTTGGGACTGGACACACTGGTAAGACCAAGCATACATAAGACACACTCTGTGTGTCCTGCACTCGGTATTCACTTATAGTAAAACTGCAACTGTTTGTGCTGGATCAGTAATCACTCATGTCAAAATGAAGTTCAATGTAGCGGTTTGGCGCTATAGGCGGCGGGTTTTATCCACACTGACTATTTCATCACAACTATTACCATGGAATTTTGTAGACGTTCATTGTTCCAAGAGATCAATTCCGACTTTGTTCTTTTTAGTGAGTGTCTTGATAACTGACAGCTTCATCCAGCACCACAATCAAGTCTAAATTAATTTAAGTAATTCAAAAATCAATAGCTTTAGTATTTTCATCCAGCACCACAATCAAGTCTAAATTAATTTAAGTAATTCAAAAATCTCAAAGTTGTAGTGTATTTGTCCACTACACAACCTTTCCACTTAGAGGTTGGTTAGAGGTTTCCCCTATACTGTCCCATACTCATTTTGGAATACTATTAGTAAACCGTATAAGCTAAACCAGCTACATATGGCTGCAATGCATGTCCATCCATCGTCAAACCGCTTATCGTGCACTCAGGGTCGCGGGAGTCCATTCCCGGCCGACTTCGGGCGAGAGACTGGGTACACCCTGGATTGGTCGCCTTCCTTTTAGTTTGCAGGTCTTGGAACTATCAAACCGTCAGTTATTGACATGCTCCCTCTCTGTCTTCTGTTCCATTATTACATTATAGGTCATTTAGCTGACACTTTTTATCCAAGGCGACTTGCATTGCATTTTTGCCCGGGGAGCAATGTCTTGCTCAGGGACACTTCAACATGGGACATGGAGCAGCTGGGACTCAAACCCCCAACCTTGCAGTTCCTGGCGGCTAGAGTTAGGAGCACCCTCTCTGCTCCATGCGCCATGGTCGCCGTGCGCCATGGTCGACCCCAGGGTTCCATCAGCTTCATCCCTCTCACTACTCCTCAGGTACGACACACGGACACAAACACACCAGAAAAAACTCTGAGGCTTAAGCGTCACTACATGAACCGACCTCGTTGTCCAGGCAGGAGTGTACATCTTCCAGCTGGTTGATTACTATGGTGCCAGTGGAACGTGTATATTATTTGTGTCTGGCCATTAGCAAGTCGTACCAATATCATGTTTAAACAAGTATATGTCCAAAAGCTGTTTACAAAAAAAGCATTAACAAAGGCCAGATTTTAACCCATGAGGTTCTTCCAGGTGTTGAGCGGCTTCGTAGTATTTTTCATTTCTCTTTACCAGTTTTACCTTTTTAGTGTAGGTTTAATAATTGTACAAGGCAGTGTTGAGTATGTGCAACGATCAAATAGACAAATTACATTTACAATAATTTGAGACCAGTCTGTTCCAAAAAACAAAACCATGATCTTCTTCCACGGTCTTTTATTTGTAAATAATAAAAATGAACTCTTGAATATAAAACATACACATCGGTAGAGCCACATCTGTTGTACAAACAAGAACTGTTGCAGTGAATACTTTAGTCTTTCATCTAAAATCGTGGTTAGGGAGTGGGCGGGGAGCCATGGGCTGTAAACAATCAGTATTCCTGGAGTAATACTGACAAAGGAAAGGGCGGTCGGCCGCGCCGCCGAGGGCTTTTCAACAGAAACTATGTCCGAAAAGGTCAGATTTCTCGTTGGCGTTAAAAGTCCAAGCGTACATTGATAGACGGGGATTAACGAGAAGAAAAGTTAGTTCTAATTGGTTTGGCTGTTTTTTTTTTTTGGCAAAAGAAAATAACGGCCTGTTGAGCGCCCCCTTGTGGCCCGGTGCCGCTCAGCAGCTCGAGCACATCCACAGGACGCAAATTCCCCTCGACGAGACCAGGAATGTTTGTGTGTCAGCGATGTTTTGTTTATAACTCGAGTTCAAGCCGCTTGTCCTGATTTGTATGTACAAGGTGTGCGTGACGCATGTACGCTTTGATACTCTTTATGTTCATATATCTATATAACTTCTGTCAACTCATTATACTTCATATACATTTAGCTGTTATACACACATTCTCTATCTGCCTCCAGCCCCGACTACGGTTTAGACACCCTCAATGATCAACCGGGGGGCTCCAGTACTACAGCACAGCACTGTTTGTCAAAAAAAGAATTTCATTTTTGTTCCAGAGACTTCCTAACAAGGATATTTAGACCCAGAGTGGAAGGAATGGCCTGGGAGGAGTTTGGACCCCGTTCCCCCCTCTATTGGTTCGCTCCTGTCGGGGGGGGGGCTTGGCTTTTCTCGGGTTTGTTTTCATATTCAGTACGAGCAAACTGTACAAGAACATGCAACATACAAGCTGGCCTAAAAGTATGTGGGACTAACACACACACACACACGGTCTAGTCCTTTTTTATTTTATTTTTTTAGGTCATTCGTTCATTTGTCTCGTCTTTTTTATTTTACATTTAAAAAAAAGTAGAAAACAAACCGAATGAAAGAAACATGCATGTGGCTTTGGGCCGGGCTGTGGACGGGGCCCCCCCGAGTCATGCTGCTGCTCCCTCCTGGGGGGGTGGAGCAAAGGTTTTGTGCGAATGGCGCATCATTGCTCGATACAAACATACACAGACTGAGTCTGCGCCTCGTATTATTTTTGAACTCTAAGAAATAAACAAAGTAAAAATGAAAGTCAATTTGGCATCTAGTTTGTTTCCTCCCGGTTCGAATTAAAGATTCAAGCTTTCCTTGTGCTTGCTTTCATCCATCAAACCAAGGCTAACAATGACCGTGCAGACTCCTTTCATAAAAAGCGCAAACCCGACCGCATATGCCTGGTCACCATGGCAACGCCGGCAGAAACAACAACAACAACCACCAATCCGCGTGACGGCACGGCTGAGTGAAGCCGCCTCGGTTTGCTACTTGCTCGGTCTTGCACCTTGTTACTCTGAACGGCTGGAGGACAATATTTTCGGGGGGGGTGTTCGGATTGTGGACGCACCGTTAACGATATGGTACTGACAACGGAGTTGGATCATTAATCTGTCAAAGTGGCAGATCTATTCAATTTAGTTCTGTTTGTATGCTAAACCTTACAGACTACAATTTCATTTCCGGTTCAAGTTTTGACCAATTTGTTGCTCCATTAAATTGTGAGATTTGCAGTTTATTAATTGAACACCGGTAGCTGGTCGCAACTCCACATCGACCATTTCTCACGCGCGGGTATTGCTGTCGGTATCGGGGGGGAGTGCGATTGGTGCATCTCTGGCTCCGATCGGAGCTGCACCTTCAAAAAGGGAGAAAAACCTCAGCGAGAGTTGAGAAATATGGGACAGGATTCTCCAGCTGCAGAGTACAGAAACAAATAAAGCAAAGCTTAAAAGAACAAAGAGAAATCCGGACGAGGAAAGAGGGACGGTGTGAGACCTGATTGTCGGACTCCGGCTAGGCATTGATTGGCTAGTTCTCTCTCTCTCTCTCGGTTACTCCGTCTGGCTTTTCCATTGGTTGACGACCGTCGTCCTCTCCCTCTGCTCAGTCCCAGTCCAGTAACTGTGGTCCATTACTTTGTCATTTAAGAGCAATTGAACGGGGTGGGGGGTCCGGGCGAGACTCGGTCACTAGGACCGAACGCCCGGTGGCGGTCCTGAGCTGTCCAGTGACGTCTGAGACGCCAGCCGCGTCAGCGGCGCTAACGTAGGGTCCACCAATGAGGACGGTGGAAACAGTTTGTACCAGCCAATCACCGTGCTTGAGAGGTCCAGCTCCTCCAATAAGATCTGTGCTACGCCCATGAAGCATTTGTGGTCCAATCTTCCGTAGTCACCCCATACTATCACCTAGGGGAGAGAATGGAAGAGACAAGTAAGGCTATTTAAACCCTTTTCCGCTGGCATGCTTCTGCAACTCGTTTCAATTCATGGCTCTAAAAGGTTTGCACGTGTTGCAAAGCAATTCACTGCCAGAACACAAAGACGACCTAGAGAGTGACGTCTTTGTGTGTGGAAGTTGTTGGTTTGTTTATTTACTCCGACGTTTGCGGAGATCTCCCTGCATGAATCGGAAGCCATTCGCGCGGCTTGTAGAAGTAGTCATATTTCTTTCGACGACAAGCTCTTCAATCTGATTCAATCTTCCTTTTAAAAATAGGGATATTGTGCTATGAAACCGGAAATGTGAGGATGTAGTTAGCAGACCAATCACAGCCTTGCGGGCTGCGTGAGGCTTGCGTAGCTTTTGACGTCTAGAACAATTGGTCGACGCACGCAAGGGGCTCTTGCGCGTGTCCTTGCGTCTCTCTGAAAACACACAACCATAAACTAGGCTTAAGCCACAACCACCCTATCAACCCCCAGTTTGGGGACCACTGCCTTAAGGCCACTATAGTTCTCCAACATCCTTGGAAATGTGGAATTATTTTAGTTACAATCTGCAACCTCACTACTAGATGGCACAAAGTTCTTCCAAAAGGCCCTTTAAATTCACCTTTCACAGCAGTTTAGATCATACTCTTAGCTCTTTGGCAATTACCTAAAATCTTTTTAGGGGAACTGTGATAACAGAGGGAGCAATGGTTGGTGGAGACGCACACAGAAGATTACCTGAAGCACCTTGCCCTGGGGACTCTCCTCGAAGAGCAGGTGCTGCTGGTAGAGTGGCTCCAGGGTCTTTCGTGCAATCTTGGTTTTCTTTTTGGCTTTACAAGTTCCAGTATCCAGCAGGTACACCTTGACGTAGGGAGCTGGGGGTGTGGGGACGGGTTTAGAGGGAGAGGAAAGTGAGTAAAGAGGGAGGACAGAAGGTAGAAGCTTTGTCAGGGTTTGTCCCGGCGTTTGACATTTAGCCATCGTGTGTGGTAACAACCTGGGAGGGATTTGGAGCCTGGTTTGGAGGTAAGGCCACGTGCCCTGATCACCTCCACCTCCAGCTGGCCTTTCTTATCCATCAAGCCGATCTGAACATCACCTGTGTGTAGTGGAGACATATGTCTTATACTGATACTTATACTTATACTGATAAGTATACTTCTTATACTTTTATGTGTAGTTTTTATTTTTGCATTACTAATATACGCATTTGATTAGATGAAGCCATCACTCACCCATAGCAGGCGTGGCCAGTGTTTGCCGGCCAACCAGCTGACCGGGACCCAAACCGTCCAGGAAGTCACTGAATTGACTGTCGGCGCCCAACCGCATCCCTGAGAATATCAGACTGACACACGCAAAGACGCACATGCTGAATAATTCACACTCAAATCAAACTATAATTTTCAAGCTATGGAAAAATGGGTGCTTTAATGAGAATTATGACAATAGTAAAGAGGTACCTCCAAGTAATTGTGTGGAAGAGGGGTTATGGCGAAGTGTCTGCATGTGATGCATTGGGATAAGTCACGTGTGTACTTTTCCAAAAGACTTAAAGTGTAATAAATTAGGCTCAGGTCGAGCTAATGTGTTTTGCTGCTGGTGTGTGAACAACTGGATCGATTAATACAGCATTGTATGCTGGGTGCTAAATACTAATGCAACATACATGCTGAGGTTAATGCGAGTGTTATCCATCACATTCACCATAGAACCTTATCATTTAAGGATGCTAACATCTGTAAATGAACACTGTAACCCAAGTGGAGCTGTTGCTGATGGCAATCCGGTAAAACCAAAGGACTGGATGTCTATCCACACAGTAGTGAGTTTGCTTCGGCGTACGTACTTCCCCTCAGAGCTGTAGCTGTTCATGCTGCCATCGGTCGACTCTCTGCTGGCCTGTCGGTTCATGGACGACCCTCCCCGCGGGTACTCCACCGCCATGCCGGTCTCCACGCTCCTCTGGATGCTGCTGCTGCCGCCCTTACCCACCTTCTTTCCTGCCGGTGCTTCTGTGGCAGAAAAAGAGGTTGTTAAACAACCCAACTTTGCGCACACCGTTTCTTGTTGTTATCAGTCGTCTCGTGTCACACCTTCACAAGGCTCAGGCTGCGATGGGATAGTTTTTGCATTAACTTAAGCGTAGTAGCCCGATAACTATAGGACAAGGTTCATCAATACCGCAGTCCTCCCCATGCAAATCAGTATCCATGGTGACCTCACCAACATCATGAGAAAGCATTTGTGTGAAAATAAAGTGCTTTGTGATGCTGTAAAGAGATACATCAGATATGCTACATTTAACTTTGAATAAATGTATTAAACCACGCTCAGTTTATTTACAAACAAAGCGAATTTCTGTCTCTATATTTGACAGTCTGACTCTCTGCCCAACTATTCCTTTACCTTTCTGTCTGTTTGCCGCCTTACCCGCCGCCTCTGAAATAACACAAAACAACAACAACAGTAACATCAACAAAGCCAATAAACAACATCATCAAGCAACAGCGACCCTGGCCTCACTGGTAAAATGTGTTCCCGGTTACTGAGCTCTGTTTTTACATTCTGAGCGTGTTTCGGATTTGATAAAATTGCATCAAATGTGTTTTTCTCAATTATTTTTAATTCTTATCGACAGTTTCTCCAAATACTGGTTTATGTTCATGACCTGATTGCCCGCTTCAAAGATGTGACGCTGAAAGATACTGGTGTGTTTAAACTGCTTATGCAGTTAGTATGAAACAAAGTCACAGTGGCCGACTCTCCCCTTGAAACGTCACATTCTTAAAATGGTTTAGGACACACCGGGCCACATTCCTAGAGAGGCCTAGAGTGAGGTGGCTGCGGCTGGTGTTGCCGTTTCTCTGACCCGTCTGGCTGAGTTGCGAGGTGCTCCGGCTGCGTCTGGACGGCAGGATGGCGACGACGCGCTGGCTGAGGCTCGAGCGCCGCTTCTTGATGCCGCTCCCGAGCGCCGTGTCCGATTGGCTGCCGTCGACGTGCTCCATGCCGTAGATCTCGCCGCTTACGCTGGTGCTCTTCAGCATGTGGCGGCCCGTTGCACGCATGGCCCTGCCGATCATGTGTGTCAAACCAAAGCTCAAGGTTAATTTTATGCGACTTGTTGTACTGAACAGTTATCAGAAATAAAACACTAGGAAAAGGCAGCGTGACCAGGTTTGTGTGCGTGTGCAGGTGTGCACACCTGAAGCGTCCCCGGGGTCTCTCCGACTGGATGGACATGTAGCTGGTGCTACTTAGGCGAGAGGCACTGCTGGTTCGAGAGATGGCTGACACGTCGCTGACATCGCTGTCCGAAGACTTATGGGAGACGTTCTCGGTGCTCCGCCTCTGGTCCTTGTAGAGCTGGGGAAACACGTCAGCCAGGACAATAATGCGCCGGTTTCTTTTCGTAGGTTGTCCAAGTAATCGTGAACAAGGAAGAGTAATTAGTAGTATTATATAATATAGACGGATTTTGGGAAGTCGTGGCAGCAGAAAAAGCAAAGGTTGAAAATGGCAACACCTGTATTCTTTCACACTGTTTATGTATTTTTTATAACCACATTTGCTTGATGAAAAGACACCTTTCAGATCGGAAACAAACTTCATAATGATGTTTGAAATAACTAGGAATTTTTGAAGCTTCTTTGCTTTCAAATACTCTGGCTGGCTGTCACTTCTGGGTGATTTTTATTTTTTAACTGACTTTCCTGCAATGCGAAGCCAAAAAGGTCTGTTGTGAAAAAGGTCTGAAAGACACACAAAAGGGTGCATCAAGATGTCTAATTGGGCAAACAAGTAACAACTATGTTATTTAAAAGGCCTTTAAAGTTACCCTCAGTACTTGTGACATGAATCCTACAAATCGGTTTTATATGCAAAGTATTTCTCTAATATTGGGGAAATTGATTAATACGTTACTTTAATACTGCGATGCACTTCAACATTTTGGCACATGCTCTGGTTGGAACCCTTATTGTCCCACTGTGTTGTCCTGCTGAGTCGGTTTGAATGTCCAATTGAATGAAGCCTCCCCTCAAAAAAGAAATAACAGTTGTGGCCCACCTCCCGTTTGTTCTTGAGGGCCCGGTCCAGGTCCTGTTGGCTGGAGGTGGTGGCAGCTGACGCCCGGTTGGAATGGACCCTCATCTGGAGCTGACGAACGCACTCCTCTGCTACCAGGGCTACACACACACACACACACACACACACACACAGTACAAAAAAACAGAAACTCCCACATAAACCGCAAGTTGACCCTATTTGCTGTATAGTTCTGAGGTAGAACGACTGTTTAGTCAATGGAGTCTTTTGGCTTTGAAGAGACATATTGGCTTAGTTTCCCCTTTTGAAAAGGCCCGTTTGTTTAAGTGGTAAAATATTCTTAATACGGTATATAAAATACATTCTGTCCACAGCACTACATGACTTTGCTCCTCTGTCGCTACGTGCTGACCGCCATCGACACCGTCGGGTAATACACGGAATATATAATAACCCTACTTTGAAACATCCAGACCACCCACTTTAAACCAACATTTATATTATTTTCATTTCCATATAGAATGTTCTGAAGAATAACAATAAGAATGTACACATTTCCCTGCATCAGAATGAATGAACCGCCCCTCACCAGAGGTTCAGTTTAACAATCCAAACCAGCAGCGATGCGTACCTTGTTCTACAGTGCTGCTCTTGGGGGGAAGTTGTGGGAGTTGCCTCACCCTGCGGTTGGAGGAGGACGTCACGGAGGAGGAAAGAGACGCACCACCTTGGAGGTGGCCCCTGATACAAGATAATAGTGGTGGAGAGGGTGGGAGACAAAGAGACGGAGGAGGGGGGTGAGGAGACAAACAGAAGCAAGGAGGAAGGATTTTGAGGATGAAAAGGAAGAGAAAAACAAATCAAAGTCAGTATCTCTGTGACACTGCAGCTCCGGTGGTCACAGGCTGGATGTTCACATGTGGAGCTGATCCCATTCTAATCAGCATCATTTAGACGTGGCTGGAATTTTCCTGAAGTAAACAAAAGAAACTGAGCAGAACAACCACCAAATGGAACGTCGTTCCACGTTTCTTATCTTAAGATATCAAATACATGTAAATTGCATTGAAAAAAAGAAGCTACAGAATGTGGCTGCACAAAAAACAACTATAGGTCGTGGAAACAAAATAACTGCAACAATATTTTTGTGAAAATCAGTAGCAAATTCACAAAGTGAAGCTGGTTGAGGGGGTCGGCGGTTATTGATCCTGTTGCAGGGAGAGCAGCAAATAAAGGTTAAGACAGTGCACATATGACACATAGAAGGTGAAAGCCTTCAAGCACAAATCCCTCCACATCTGCACACCCACTCATTTGTAATCCATTCTCACCACAGACCTGAGACCAGCGGTTATTCAGAAAAACGTTTTCTTATTTCGCTCTGAACTGCCCATTACTTTGTCGACTCCACGTCGTCGGCTGCTTATAATGTGAAAAGGGCAAGAGGTTAAACTTACTGCTGCTAAATCTATGAATTACTTCATTTGATAGTTTTACACAAAAAACAACAACACTTAAAGATACACTTTGCGTCTATTCACATCGTCTTGACAACACATACACAAACAGCAAAGACAGAAACACGTAAACGCATGTGGGAGTGCGAGTGCAGCCCCGTCTCGTGCCTCTCCACTCGGGGGCCCTCATTCCAAGGTTGCCCTTACCGAGGGGCCGCAGTGGGGCCTTTTTTCCTCTGGAGCCCCTTAAGATGGAGGTGGGCTTGATTCTGGTACACACACACACACGCGCAGTCACACGAGTGCCATACAAACCCGAGGCCCCGCAACACAGAGTGGAAGCAGCAGCATGCGGGAAGTGAAAGGAGGGAGGAAAGATGGGGTCGAGAGGAAAAAAAAAAAAGAGCAAAAGAATTGAAATAAAAAAGTATAATAAATGTGAAATTCAATGGATTTCCAATACATGTTGTAATACAAAATAAATTCGAATAGTTATTTAATATTACAAGAACATAATAATGGAATTCCCTTCTAATGACACTCGTCTGAGCGTTTGTTTCTTAGATCTTCAAACCTTCAAGTTCATTTCAACCGTTTTGGCGCCTACAGATTGTTCCTCACGCGCCACGTACGATTTTTAACTTTGTCCTTTGGAAGTTTGTAAAGTTTCACAGCTTTATCTGGTAAAGTATCTAAATTGCATAGTACACTAAATTTTTTATTCAACCCTATATTAGAAAGAAAAGATGTCTTCTTTCAACTAGTGAATGGGGTGTTAGAAGCTACCAGCATATACTGTGTAAATAAATATATATTTGGTTGCATAATGTCGTGCTCCCGTGGAGGAACTCGTACACTACTGACATGTGCTGAACCTGCAGTACATGCCTTACCTGCCACTGTCTGGGAGCTCGCTGCCAAGAGTGTGGCACTCGGGCGTCTCCAGGGTCCGAGGCTGCCTGGAGAATGGTGGATGATTAAAAGGCAGCGATATACACACACAAAAAAAATGGGGATGGATGACAGAATATATCATTTAGATATAAAGCGTGTGATTGTCTTCAGCTTTATACCTTTACGATCGGGAAAACAGGAAACAGGGGCCATGCTGTGATGGATGTTGTCATTGTGAAAGGATTCAGACACTAATACATCGTCTGTAACTGCATCTTTGTGTGTGTGTGTGTGTGTGTACGAGACGAGCACACAGAAGCTGCAGATGGAAATTCCCAGAAAGAGAAGTACACTTCAGAAAGACGAGGCGAACCAAACAAAGCGGAGTTTCACAACAGAACCAGTACAAACTACTAAGTTCAGAAGACAAGACGCCGGTGACTTTTTGGGAAACGTGAAGGAAAGATAGGAAGGAAAAGCCACAGGACAAAAACCTTTGCATCAAAAACCACAACCAGGGACGAGAAACTATCGCTACAATTCAGCAACAAATTACAAACCAGAAAGACACCACCCACAAGCTGAAAAACCACACGAGCACCCTCTACACAATGTGAGTGACGCAGTCCACAACAAAGTAGAACTTTCATCGTGACAAGATCTACATTGTGCACCATGTTCACTCTCACTGTGTGCAGCTCATCCACCGCAAACCAGAAAATGAAGGCGATAGAAAGATATTCAGGAATAGCTTGTGATTTCATCTTGTCTTTGTCAAAATAAATATCAAGTGAAACCCTGCAGTTGCAATTGCTGCTGCTGAACAATTTCAGGTATGATCAAGTTTAAACATATCGGGATGAACAATTGTACACCTTTTTCAATACTTAGATGAGAAGATTGATACCACCTCCTATTGTTGTTAAGTATGATGCTAAAGTCAAGAGATATTAGCGTAGCATAGCACACATATATGAAGTAGTGGGAAACAGCTTTGGGTACGTTCAAATAATGTCTTATTTTTATACGCCTTCTATTTGTGCAGAGCCAAGATTACGCCAATTATGAGCTCTATGTTAAGCTCAACTTCCCTTGGTTTGAACTTTGTATTCAAGAGGACAATTATGAGTATGCTGTGGATCTTCTCATCTAATGGTCACATTTTCTCAAAATGTTGAACGGTTTCTCATAAAAACAGGCACTTTCCTGTTGTTGCTAAAATAAGTCAGTCGAAGCTTGTTGTTAATGGTGCAAGATAAAGTCACTCACTTTTACCAGAGAAGAAAGAGTCAGAATAGTTTTGGTTGCAAATTTACTACCAGCTAATCAGAGATATCACAACTCAGAAAAGAGATCAGAGGTAGCTGCAGAGAGGCGGTAGAGCTTGACGTCTGCCTGAACCCAATAAGACACAACTGAACCCTGAAGCAGTATTTCAGTCACTTCCTTACAATGCTGGGGGGGGAGTGGGGGGGGGTTGGGAATTAGTGACTTGTACTGAATACCATGTGCTTTCATCTTAATTCAACAAAACACGTTATGGTTAATAATGACATCAGATTTGAAGGCATGAGTCAAGCTCTAAGCGGAAGCACCCGGGGTCCACAAACGGGTACCTGTCATCTTCAGGAGACGCATGTTGGATAAGAATCCTGGGACTTGCCGGACGTCGCCGAGGCAGCGAATGGGAAAAAGGTTTTCTATGTGTACACATACAAAATATGTCACCCATATATGACGAAATCAGCAAACCGTTACAGAGTCACACTATTCCATCGTTGGGTGTCAATCGGTGCACATATCTCTTGGTAATTTGCCGGAAAACACCTGATATACAAGCCCTGTTTTTTGTCTGTCAGCGGGATTACAGGAAAAACTACGGACCCAATTTTCATGAAACCGGTGGAAGGGCAAACCAATAACAACTTCACATTTCTTCCCTCATTCATTAGGTCTTATTTTTGTTTGTGTGTTTGTCAACGGCATTATGGGAAAACTACTAGTTGGATTTTTCCTAAACTTGATGGACCAAGGAAGAATTCAATACATTTTGGAGTGGATCGAAACCACTCTGCGGATCCACTAATAATCTTCACATTTTGTCTTAGCGGATTTGTTGCCAAGAAATGACCAACAACAAACCGGAATGCAACTTCCAGGATAAAGATCAAAGGAAGGAGGACTGAGTATTTTGACCCCCATCTTTTGCACTGCAAGTTACAACTTGACAACAAATTCCAACAAATATTTTGCTCACAATCTGTGTACAGCTAAACAAGAAAACAACCCTGGCAGCAGAAATCCCTGAATCAAGCAGGATTGCAAATCTGTTGCATGAGCTGTTGCAGGGTTGATTCCATTGAACCTGGGCTGTGTGACACCAAGCAGGGTGATTTTATCTCGACATACAGTGATTACGTGAGGCGTATAAGAAGAGGTGCACCGATTCGGTTAGTAGGGGGTCAATCTCCGATGGGTCCAAAAGTGTCTCGTTGTTGATGGAAAAACATTACACGGAATTCTACAAAGTATTGCTGGAGTTGAGTAGTTAAACAAATGCAGTATTGTTCAAGTATTAGTATTACTAATGATTAAGGCGATAGATCCATCATTGTCAGTTTTAGAAAATCGTTGCACCTTCGTACACAGCTTTAGGATTGTGGAGAAACACAGGAGCTGCAAAGCGAAACAGCAGAAAGAAACAGTGGAGCGGTGTGCAGCAAAGTGAGGAGGGGTGAGTCAAATCTTCAAGTAGGACCACTAAGAGCGGAAAGAACTACAAAAAGACCAGGAAAGGTAGAAGATAAGAGGCTACTGGAGCACTACAGGAAGGTTGGGGGGGGCGGGGACAGAGGCTGGTACCTTTCAGTCTCTGATGAGGGGGCGTGAATGTTTGGAGTCAGACAATTGGCGCTAGCGCTCCTAACCCTGTCCAGAGAAGGCTGCAGATCACTAGAGGCACCACAGCACAACATGCCAATCCAATGGAGGAGAAGGAGGGAGACAGGAGAAAACAGAGGAAACAATGGAAAAACAGAAAAATAGATGTTTTAAAATAACGTCCAGGTTAGATTCCCAAAGCCATAATGCTAGACTGAGAAATAAACCATGGCTGGCTGGCTCGCGCGGGTTGTCTTGGTTGTCATGGAGATGGGGTTGAGTGGAAACCTGTGGGTTTTTGTTTTATAAGACGGAACGCTCTCCGCCTTTCTCCCAACCCGGCCGATGTTAAACCATTCATTATAATGTGGGCGCGTGTGTGTGTGTGTGTGTGTGTGTGTGTGTGTGTGTGTGTGTGTGTGTGTGTGTGTGTGTGTGTGTGTGTCTTACCCAACGGTCACCTCATCTGTGAACATTACGATGCGGTGTGTTGTGATGGAGCGGCGCGTTGCCACGACCACGCGCGAACCTGCGGCAGCGCTTATCTTTCGGCATGCAGGCGGCAAGGAGCTATTTACAAGATGACAATTTCCAAAACAGCATGCATTTGCAAACGAAAACAAAGAAAGCTCAGATTGGAAAGGAATCCGTGAAGCTCCTGCCGCTGTAGAAGATATTCAAACGAAAGGAACAACAGGTGTCGTGGAATGCGTAAAAGCCTCAGAATGCTTCAAACAAGGTGCTCATCCCACAATGTCTGAAAGACATTAGACAATTTATGCACAGGTGGGACTCGACTATCCAACACTATCCGCAGTTTCAATAAAAAGCTATAAATAAAAAAAGTACTGTGTAAATAAATCGGAAACTGTCATCTAACCATCATGCTTCAGTGAAACGAAAAGAAGGCAGAACAGGATTTGAAGTGGTCTATTAAGCCTTTTCTGAACACATGCTGTACATTTTCTGTGTTCTTTTAAATTATTCTAGACTACAAAGGGGAGCAAAAAAATGATGGCAGACTATTTTGAGAAAAAAAAAAAAAAGGTTTTCTTTGTCCTTTTTGTGTCCGGTACCAAGTGGCCCGGTGGTTGGGGACCATTGATCTACAGTCCTCCATGGCAGACGGGCGTAAACAAAAGTAAACATGCAATTATTACTATAATATCTAAAAAGAATGTGTAATAATTATAATAATAGGTAAGAGAATATGGCCATGATACTGGGACAATGTAACATATGTGAATGAGACATTACTTGGTACTAACTTTCTATCAATAAAGCCTAAAATCCCTTAATAAATGATGTATTTTTTCCTGTAGTGTCACCTCAAGGAAAAACCATAAACAGGAATCCAGAATAAGGCACATGGTTTGTTTGAGGCATACTGGACCGTTACCGGAGGACTTACCTGTTAGTGCGTTTGGTGCCGTTGAACAAAAGGGGCATCTTAGGTGGCAGTGTGTTATTGTGCCTGGTAGATCTCCTGATGTTAGCATGCATGCAACAGACACAGGTAGGAAAATGGGAGGAATGGGTGAAAAAGAACAACTCTGTGGGGTTGTTGTGCACAACAGAAACAGGAAGTTGTACAGGTCCAAAGCAGGTGCCAACTTATCCAGTGATTTAAGGCAATAGATTATCAGCTGACTCACTGATTCTCAATGTTTTTCATCAGTGATGTCGTTCGACATGTTTCTCAAATCACTGGCTAAGCTTGTAGTTTTGTTTTTGCAGTGTAAGCAGCCAAGAACTACAGCACCGCATGGCAGCCATGCAAGCGTCGAAGGCCCGACTGTCATCTCCACTGACACGCTTCAAAACACCCTGATCCCTCAAACACATCCGCGTGGAACAGAACAGCGCAATGTTGACCAGCTCTGTGGCGCTTCTTCCCGAGAGGTCACGGCCGTGTCCGAGGAGGCCCCTCCGAGACGCGCTCTGAAGCGTGCAACTTACCTCGCTGACTTGTGCTGAAATAGCCTTACAACACAGCCACGTGGAGGGCAACTCCAGCAGATAAGTTAAGTGTAATGTAGTGACAGATCAAACGGTTTTTTAGGGCAGCAGAGCAGAGGCGCATGTTGGTAAACACGCACACGCGGCCCTGCAGTGTCCTCTTGTGGATCAACAGCAACAGTGCAGCTAGACAAACAGCTCTTGGGCGCACATTTTTCCGGCTTTTAAATTATTTAAAAAGAAGATGAAGCGTGCGAATTACAACACATGATGCTTTCCTGACTATCCGGAGCAGACAAAATAATAAAGGGAGGTCGTTGTCAGCAGTCATAGTCTACACATTTCTAAAAAGACCAGACCTGAGAGCGAATGCGTCCGTGTGTCCCTCAATCCCTCAAACACAGTCCTGCTGTCACAGATGCTCAATAGAGCCAAATGTACGTTAATCCGCACCAAAAAAACAGGAAAAGTCACTTGTTTTCTTCCTGTTTGAGTATTGTTTGCCAAAAACTACAATGTACAACTGTGAGTTATTTGCCACTCTTTTTTTTTCTTCTCTAAACTAACAAAGGATTTTCAGACCTCTCAGTAGAAACAAATGGACTTGGGGCGGAGAGCCACAGACAGATAAGAGAAGGGAAAGATAAAAATATGTATTGTTGATCTTTTCATGGGAATTGTTGTCTATCAGAAGCAGGCCAGTCAAAAGTTTTACTCGTGTGTCAGTGTGGTTCGTGTTCTGTTTAAAGAACAAAAAAACTATTCCCTTTTACGACACTTGTGTTACCTTTAGAGCAAAGAGACACATCATTTCTCACTTTGTTTTTTAGACAACTGCACGGAGACAAAATGTGACAAAGAACACTACGAGCACTCAACCACAACTGATCCCAAAACGCAAAATGTAAACAACATCTCGGGATTGGCCGGGTTTACCTGGTGTGGAGGCATTCGGCACTTTTGCCTCGCATTGACTGGTGGATCATGATGACCTCACTGTGGTTACCATGAGGATGGATGACACATTAAGAAAAATCAACAACAGTCAAAGAAACAAACAGAAGAGCAGAAGGAGAAGAGGTTGAATAGGAAAGAGGAGCTGTGGCTGATCGCCACCTGATGACACAAACACTTACAAATAACACAGATTGTTGCGACCAAAGCCGTTCTGATCGAAACACCTCTTGAGTCACTTTATACAATATTAAAATCAACGGACAGAACCAAACCTGGTCCCAGGCTCAAAGAAAACAGGCGTGAAAAAGAGAAATCCGGCGACATCAGGGGTGGAAAAATGAAATCGGGGAACATGTTTTTTTGAATGGCAATGATTAACAAAAAGGTGAAATTTGAAAATCTCATTTCGCATTTACACTTTGTGTCAAAACACATTAAAGCACAGAAATCTTGCTATATAGTTCCAGCTGGACACACAAATAAGCAGTTGATGTCACACAAACCTAAAAAGAACACAGAATTGTTTTAGTTGAATTAGATACCAGCTGGGGCTCTCACCTGTCATCCAGGTACTCGTCCTCATGGCGGCGACCCCTGACGGCGTCGTAGTGGCGGGTCGGAGAGCGCGAGCGGCGTGCGTGAGGAAGCTCGTCATCCAGACTCCTGAAAGACAAGAAGGAGGGAAGGAATGAGGGAAGGTGGGAAGGCTTCAGGTTAGCGGTCAGGCGGTATTGCAGCAGTCGCTTGGCTCGAGGCAGTAAGAGCAGAGCTGGCAGCACTGTGTGTTCTGCATCAGACAGACATTTCATTAGTAGATGGACTCCATTTGCTGGCTTCCAACAAACTCGCTCACTCGTCCTCTCTCCCTCCTTATGCTGCTTTTACCTTTTATAAGTGGCTCTATATATTCCTACCGTCATCCTCCATTCTTAGACTTAACAGCGTGTTAACGGACTAAATTGAGCAAAACATCTATATTTGGCTGAAATATGCCTATTTGGAGCGGAGAAAGGGGCTTATCATTAACTTACATTTGCTAACTTTTTAATGACTTAAAACATTTGGCATCTGTTTCTTTAAATATTTCTTTGTCTATCATCTGTCAAGCTGATTAATGTATCACACTATTCCTAAAGGGAAAAGTGCTCCTTCATAAAAACATTCGAACCTTTGTGCGGGGACGTTGGGCGGCCGCGACCGCGTCCTCCCTTGCTCCTCGCGGTGAGGCGAGACCGAGCGGGAGCGTATGTGATGGGCGGGCGTCCTCTGCTGGTCCGGCACCTCCAGGGTGGACGTGGACTCCCGCTGCCTCTCCCTGCCACGCCCGTCCGCTGCTGGGTGGGAAAATAGCAGTAAACACACACAATCAAATATGAACAATTAAAATATAAATAGGAAAAAATACTCAGAAATGAGTGTAATTATGTCATAAATAAAGGGGGCAATATTAGGTAGTTTGCAGTGAAAAAGCTACGGAAATCTACAACTGCCTCTGCAACTACAAAACGGAAAAATATGATTTGTTCATGCACCCAGAAACATCTAAAAGCAGACATTATAAAATATATTATCCTAAAGCTTTTATTCAATCCAACCCAATTTTTCAATCTTTCAATGAACGGTAGGTGCATAACATCAGACATTAAAACAATGAGATAACGGACAGCGGGACAGGAAAGTCACATGCTAATATGAATATATTCACATATGGGAACAGCAGGAAAGTCTATCTCAAAGATTCAAAGTTTGTTAGAGACCAGACTAACAATAGAACAGCAGCTGGCTTTTTTCAGTACTTTGTCCGGTGAGTATAAAGTATAAACACACTGAACCATCTGTGCGACTGTGTCGGGCTTTGTTCGTGGTCCCATGGCCACTGGGTTCATTTCCAAAAGAACAGCACCTCACAGCTCACAGCGGGGCCATTCGCTTTGCTTTAAGTGTCACCAAGGTTTTTTTTATTTATTCGTGCCATGCATGGGAATTAAAAGAAAAAACGTTGGTCAAAGTAGTGTATTTTTTCCATCCCTTCTGTCTCTCTATTTTATCTTGGGTGCTTATAAGAAGAAACATAGATCCATAGT
Organism: Gasterosteus aculeatus; assembly: GCF_964276395.1. Lineage (NCBI taxonomy): Eukaryota > Metazoa > Chordata > Actinopteri > Perciformes > Gasterosteidae > Gasterosteus > Gasterosteus aculeatus. The sequence continues at coordinate 6,885,000 of NC_135693.1, read as the reverse complement.
AGGTTGGACTGAAGACAGTTGACATGGTGAGTTGATCCTCAAAATCATTGAATTTGACCAGTTTTAAAGGGATTGTTTGAATTTGTTTCACCTCCACTTTGGACAAAGAGTACAAAGTACAGCAGCAGAAACAGAGCAGCAGCAGAATGTGACATCGACAGAAAAAAACACAACCTGACCCGGCAGATGGTTTTTATTACAAAGAACCGTCGGGTGAGAAGCCGTCATTGGAAACTGCATTTTCAATAAATACTGATTGGATGAAAAAAAACCTTCCTTGCTCTTTTTTTCGATGATGCTCTCCAATTCTGATAGAAGTGATGCTATGGCAGCATCAACGCTAACCATTTTAGCATTGAGTGAACAGATGTCCTAGCTGCCGGTAGCTCCTCACGGGACACTGGACGGTCCAGTCACTGGCTCGCTTCCACAACGCATCAACTAAAGCCTGGCAGGAGGGATCGTCGTGAGATGAGTAAATATCACTTTAGCGTACGCTATATTCACACTATTTTCGCCGATGTAACTTGTGGTTAACGGTTGTGTCCAAAGTCACGAGACTCCTTTGACAAAAACTATCCTTTCATGCTTTATTTGTGCAGTCCCTTTTTGTTTTAAAGGGTTAATTCTGAATCACCAGTTGCACCATAACACAATAAATCCTAACCGAAGGAGACCAGCCAGCGAGCGGTAATATTAATGTTTTTGTCAAAGTGGTTTTGGATATAACGGTTCTTTGTGAGGAACTGGCTGTCTGAAGGAAAGGTGATGCGGTAAAAATGATCTAAATATAGCATCCACTTAGACTTATAAGGATTTTCTAGGTGTCTAAAATATACTTTGCAGCTGCCCTCCTCATCAGTAGTACAATACTGAAATATTCAGTATTGCCACCAGGAATGTGCTGTCAAGGTACAAAGTGTCTGAAACACAATACCAGTACTATGAAGAATGCTTCTATTTTTCCCTTTGATATGTAATTAAATAAGTTAAATATACAGTTCACACCCCATTTTACTTTGTAGGGGAAGAGAGTTTTAAATCCTGGAAATGAAATCAATGAATAATATCAACCTGATTCTTGTTACCAATCTAGCAGTCCAACCTTACCGCACACAGACAAACACTCAGACACTTACAGTAAACAGTTCCACACACACACACACACACACACACACTACAAAACAAAAGAGGCGGAGTGTCTCAACATACACAATAATAAAGTATCTTTTATAATTCCAGACTCGTTCCTTCTGAGGCACGAGCACGCCTGACTGTTGCTATGACATGCTAGTTCACATGATTTATTTGTGGTGGCCTCTCATTTTCTTATACCGGTTTAGATTTGCTAGTCATTTGCACTGTAGGGCAAAGGTACAATAAAACGATCTTCAGGATCTGTCAGGTGGAGCCAAAGGGCTGCTTGCCCTCTATCAACTACTTTGTGTGACAAAATAACAGGTTGCATTTTGGCACCAAAATACAAACATGTAACACGTATTCAGCAGAGCAGACAGTCGTAAATAAACACCACAAATAAAGTACAGTTTGCGGGGAAACACTGGAGGCAATACTAGGAAACAATCCCCACCCACCTTTGGACATTACTGCAGTACCTTCATCAAATTCAGGCTCTCTTACACGCTGAGAACCTAAACGTCATGGACACACACACACACACAAACACACATAGATATGTATGCACGCCACACATACATGCATGCATGCATACATGTATTCAGACACAAATGTAGTGTTAATGGGAAGGGTGGGGTTAAAAAATACATTTACATTGAAATACTTTGCCCGTTGATAGTAAACAACAGTAAACACCACACAATCCTTTCTCTATTCAACAGGATAACGCACACACATGTTATGCATGAACATATACAATAGAAAGGCACCCGCAGACTTACGCTGCAGCTTCTTGCCGTGGGGCTCGGTGAGTCGGCGGGGCAGGTACGGAGAGGGCCGGGGCAGCGGTATGGATGAGACGTCGTGGGTTTGGAGCGGGTACCAGTGGGGCTTGTCGTCCAGCAAGGCCGTCTCAAGCTCTATCAGGATCTGGTCAGGTCACAATCCACACAGTGATCAATAGTTTTTTTGCTGCCGCGTCATTACAGCAGAGAAGCTGTTTGTGAAAATGTACATCGGGAAAGCTTTTTACATTACAAGCAATGCATTCCACGCTTTGCACGCTAATGTTTTTGTAGTTTTTTTTCGTGGAAAAACAAGGCACATGGACCTATAACGCATTATAAAGTCAGTATGGCAAATATGTTTACTACGAGTTTATTGGAAGAATAACTGATCCATGCGAATGGGATTAGGGACACCGCCGCAAGTAAAATAAAAGATCAAAATCATCACCCGAGACCCCAAAAGTCCACAAAGTATCTTTATCTGCAACTAAAATCCACGCAAACAATATTTGAATGTTCATGTAAAAAGGAGAAACTTACTGGACTAAAGTGTCGTGTCATTTTTCTGTTCTCTCTCAGTGCTAGAGGCGGTTAAGGGGAAGAGAGTTCATTGTAAGTATGCGTGTGTGGTACCTCTCCCATAAAGGTGCTGTCCTCATCCGGTGACCTGGGTTGATCCCATATAGTCAGCTCCAGCATGTGGTTGCGGAAATCCCTGCGATGGACGTGAGGGTAGACGAAGGTCTGGTTCCACTTGGGCTCACAGGTCTTCTTCATTGTTTTCGTCCTCCGCTTGCTCTTGTCGCTGTGTTAGGCAATGCCGGTCTTAATTTGCAGCGGACTCACAGCCATTGTTTTACATAACATGTTGTGGACTCTCTTTACAGTAAAAAGTGGATTTCATTTGCTCCCATCCTGGAGCGCATGTCTGTTTCTCTATTTCAGATGATACACTGACTATGGAACATTATCTCACACAACCCAAACTTCAAACCACTTTAACTGCGTTAACAGACTAAAAAGTAGACTGCATTGAATCAGTGGTGCTGCCTTTGAGGGGGTGGAATACCTGCGGTCTGGAAGGAAGTACATTTTGACGTAGGGGCTCCTGGGACGCCCGTCAGGCCGAAGATGAAGCTCTGTGGCCTGCAGCACGTTGACTATAAGCTGATGTCCCACTTTGTCGTACCACAGCTTCACCTGGGTTTAGGAAACAGAAACCAAACATTCCAATGCTTGTACTTTGTCTGAATTCATCAACAGCCCCAACACGCTCATAAAGAACACACTCACTGAGAGTTGCCCTGGCATTAACTGTGGAGCATCTTGAAGCATCCCCGGACTGGAGGGAGACAGGACATTTAAGGATGGTCTCTCCATCTTCTGGGACTCAAAAGAACTGGAACCTGCTGTTACATTTGGGGGGGGTGGGGTGGAGATGATTTTGAGATTTCAGACCACACGTCTCTCCAGGACGACAGTGATTTTTCCCTAGCTTAGCATACATATTGCATCTACACTGGCTCAGGTTACGAAGTCACTATTATTTATAGTGATTTCACATTTCTGTTTGAGTTTACAAATGAGATGCAATATATTCATCAGTGCTTCAGAGTTGTTAATGGTTATATTTTTTATTCCACAGCGCCAGGCAGACTGCCCCCTTAAGCCCCCCTCCCCCACTCCACCTTGCAACTTTTACGCATAAGACAATACATCTACCAGACCGAGATACAGACAGACCAACACAGATGTTCCAACATCAGGCAGACGATACCTACTAGATTCTAATGGAGGGTGGGACGTGTCTGGGATTCTTGGGATATCACTGCAACAGAAGCAGAGAAAAAGGCTGCGTTAGCTACTCTTATATTGGCATCAAGACGATGGTTTGATTGAACAAAGTTAGTAGTTTTCTTGATGCACAGGCACACATGCATGAAAATGTAGTAGTAGTTAAGTGGAAGAAAGTAGCACTGCGATATAAAGTTATTTAAAAAACCATGTAGAAGCAGAGTGACAATGTGAGTAGAGCCACATTCATGACTACGGTGTTTCCCAGACTCATTCAGACATTCTGGCTTGCCAATGATCATCTCAGGTAGTACTGAATTGGAACCGGTTGCTCTATTCTGTTCACACCACGAGCTTTTCTTATCCACCACCACTACGATCCCATGGGAAACACTAGAATCCATTGAACCAGCTTCATGTTGTAGAACGAAAGCTTGGTATTTTGCATACTACTTATCAGTGTAATTTTTCTATTCAAGTTCATTATTACAAATGTTTTGCCCCACCATGGATATCTGCAGGAGGTTTTGTTAGGGTTTGTTTGTAGCACATGGAAAGGCAGTATGTTAGATTCCTTAGTCAAACATAGAATGTTAATAAATTAAGAATGTAAATGTAAGTAAATCTCTAGTTCACACTTAATTACTACCTTTCTGAGAGTTGCATGAGAAGATGGATACCACTCCTGCATTAAGTAGAGAGCTAGAATTGAGATGACGTTAGCCTAGCTTAACATTAAGATTTGAGCTGAACGGCACCGTAGCTTCAGAGCTGTGCTTAACATGCAAACATTAGATATCCATCTTCTCATTTCTCCTTGTTGCGTATATTTCCCACTCTTTTTGAATAGTTTTTAAATTTCATAATACAAATATTACACTGACAAGTGTTTCATGGACCCTAAGTTGCCTTTGGGCCCATTCCAAAAGAAAAAAACACATGAAATCGAATGGAAATATTCCTTGCTTGATGAATCCCAACTTTCAAACTAGGGGATCATAAAATAAAATAAATAAGCAATTTTTATTTGAAACTCAAAAGTGCAGGATTTTACTTTGGGATCCTAAAACTTAACCAGGAATGCAAAAAGAGGAATTCCAGACGCAGCACAGACGGTTTTTGAAAAAGCTTGCAAAAGCAATGCTGCATTGATGGATATTTCCCATTGGCCATTTTGCAACCCTTTAAGTGAACGTTTAGTTCAATTCAATTGGAGAAGACAAACTTCATTAGATTTCACAAAAGCCAATATATTTACATGAATCCTACTAAGCAGGATTCAACTTAGTTCATTTAGGGACGCAAAATGGCACCAGCAAAACACAGATTATTTCCATAAGCGTGAGAGGATTAAGGGGTCCTAATAAAATGGGCAGATTACTTACTGATATTTTCTATACACCCTTCGCGAGTGTTTGGAGAGAAATTAACACATTCAACTATTTTTCCCAGCAAAAATTGAGTTACACATTAAGAAAAGCTGCAAGAGCTTTAAGAAACAGTATTTTATCAGTGAAATAATATCAACCTATTACATAATCTTCACAATAATAGCAAATCAAAAATCTTGAAACTCAACCTGCTCCGCGCATTTGTTACTCTTGTGAGGCTACTGAATATTTTCAGTAACACCATTTATTTGAGAAGATTATCTTAGAAAGTTCTAAACATTCTGTGTAGGATCAGGTACATAATAAAAAACCTATAGATTATTCAGAGTGCTTTATGTAAATGTACATATTAGAATTTAGGCTTATGTGATGATGTACGGCATGTTCTGTGTGACATTATTTCCCCAGATACGCATATTAAGACATATGTTACTTATAAGTTTATATTATATTGGAAGTATTTTAAAACTAATTGTATGCAAATCCCAGAAGGGCATTCAAGTCAATATGTGAAGATAATAAAGTAGCGACTAAAAGGTTTTCTTTAAATGATTAGTACCAAATAAGTAAAAAAGATTATATTAAGTGCATATAGAAATCATAGACCTGTAAAATAAAGCACTTTACATAATCTCTGTTCCAGAGAAAAAAAAGTTTGATTCAAATACATTTTCTAAGAAATGTCTCTTGCATCACAACACACAAAATGCATTATTTACCCAAGCACGTTATTCACCCAGCTTCACAAAAACACAAATAGTATACTTAAAATAAACAACAACAACAAATTATCAACAGCAATATATTACAATGTGTGTTACATTGACATTTAAACAAACTTAGCATTAGTTCAAGAGAAATCCCTTCAGCTGCTGTTTATGTGCAATTATTTGATATTTCCGGTCTGCAAGGAATCCATCCATCTCCATCTTATACCATGCAATTTAATTAAGTACAATTATATTATAATATGCCTATAATGAAAATATCCTTAACATTTCCCAAAAGTAAAACAAGTCCAAATTAGGATGCAGAGTTTTCCCAATGTGGCCAAATCACTTAAGAGAACAGACAAACCCTTATTATCCATACATATGGCTAGAAATGATGCACCCTTCAAACTTAAGAAAAACTATTGCACTCACAAATATAATCAGGATCTTGGTTTAGAAGGCGTCAACCAAGAAGAATTGTGATTTGGCCCACTGCGTTTATGGAGTCTTTAAGGCGCTCAATAATGTTAAACCTTATAACATCATAGAAATAACCACAAACGCTTTTTTTTAAAAGGGGACACGAAAGACAAAAACAGAAGCTCCGGTTACAAAAATTGGCAGCGTGAGCTGCGGGTAACGATAGGCTTTTTTATTTTCTGTCAATTTTGAATGCAGTCACGCAGTTTCAGTCAGAATATAAATGAAACGTCCCTGAATCCGGTCTTATCCAAGTGAGCCAACTCTAATCCAGTTAAAATGCTTGTACTATTTCATAAAATATGACACTAAGGCTTAAAATGGTGTGTTTTTTTAATTCCTGACTTACCCAATAGGCCTGGATACCACCAGCTCCACTTGAGGCTCAGCTTGCGATTCCAGGATGATGTTATAAACTTCCTTCATGGTCGCCCCCGGTAACAGCTTCCCGTTCCACTGCAGAACTTCATCCCCTGGAATTGGGATGTGTGATAACTTGGGCATGAGGGCCGCACAAATTTAGGGACTTTCATCTCTATTGTATATTTATCGTGTTTTTCCAAAAAACCATAAAAAGACCAAAACCAACCATAATATCAGGACTTGATACACAATGATTTTAAGAAATTTCTCACTTGGAGATTTTGCAGATTAGTTGACAACCAGAAACATGTTGACAGCCTTCTACTTCATGTGTTTTATAACTATATATAACTTAATAACTGTTTTAAAACGATTAGGTGGATTGGAAAATATTGGAAACGATAATGCAAAAAAAAAATCCTTTCTTTGTGCAAAACAGCCGTGTTTAATCTAAGAGTTGAATAAAACCTCCAAAACCGTTAATGCTTTTTAAGGCCACTTTGTATTTTTTCCATCTCTGCATGCTGGTTGTCGCACACGCATGACAGGTTGGACTACTACCTGCTCTGAGATGTCCCACCACATCAGCCAGGCTTCCCTTCTTGACTTTGGTGATGAAGGCACCTAATCTCCCTGACTCTGTTATTCTTCCTCCCACAACCTAGAGAGAGAAAGAAAGAGATATTTGTGCCACAGAACCGTCACACGTGACATTGAAACAATAATAATAAGCTTGCTACCCGCTCTGACCTTTAACCCCAGCAAAGCTCCGGCTTCTTTTGGCATGGTGGCGCTCCTCTTGCTGAGGGTGATTCGTCCTATTAGATGGTCTCCCTCCTTGGACGGTTGCCAGGTGACAGGATGCTGCGACAGAGGAGATGGCAAGAGACTCAAGTCAGAGGGACAGTTACCCAAATATATATGTGGAGCTACAAGATCAGTTGCCGCCGAGAGATTGAGTTATTTAAGTTTTTATGGTATGGCTGCCGCAGGCTTTGTGAAGTCTAAGGTGTCTACCCATCTTCTAGCTGTATTTCCCCTCTAAAACTGATGGGAGTGTCTTTGTTGGACGATGTACTTCATTTCCATTTATTGTTAACGTGTTTGAATGCATGACCGGTTCCTTAAAAAGGTCTTAGAAACACATTTGCTCAGGTTTGCTACCCACTATCACCAAGGGATACAAAGCAACAGTCTCTTAACAATGAGTCCATAAAAGCCTTTACATTTGCTAGTGAATCCCTCCCAGATCGGAAAAATATTTCCTAAGAAAACTCCCATGTTTTACATTAATAGATTCCATAGAAAACAAAAAATGTACAATACAAAGAAGTGTGCTCACCAACACTCTCATCATCTCCGTTGAAACACAATGTAAAAACTTCTCGCCGCCGACTCCACATGCAGATGATCGGCAAACATTTAATGGTAAATAAGAATCCAAAAAAAGTACTTACATGCCATCCGGTGGGGTCGTGCGGGTAGCACTCCCAGTCGCCTGCAAGAGGAAAGAGTTGTGGATAAAGCTGAAACCTCCTTCATACATTCACACAGGAGTAACTGTATACACAGCACATACCAGCCTGGGTCCTCTCATACACAGCACGGCCACATTTGGAAGGTATTTGTTTACAGTGGAGAGGGTTAGGTTTATTGAATCTGCAGCCTGAGCTAGAATTAGAAATGCAATCACCAGAGTGGTAGTGATGATACCAAAAACAGATTAAAACACTTGCTGGAAATTCATAAAAGCATTAATATTAGTTTGAGTTATTGGTGCTTTACGCCACAGTTCAGATGCTGGAGTGTACAACAGTAATAATGATATCATATATAATATGATATAACTTTAGTAATTAGATTTTTATTTAAATGCTACATCAAGTCTAAAAGTTTAATGAAATCAAGTTATTCTATTATTTATTCTACTTAATGAAATCTTTTAAAAAATAAATTGAAACTTTATTCAAGATTTTATTTTGAAACAAACAAAACAAAAAAAATATGAAAATGGATTAAAAACAAAAAAAGAGAAAAGTTTACTTCAAATTGGCTGTGGAAATTCATTGTTGATCTTTAAAATAATTCCACAAGACAATCCCAAATCAAGTACCCTACCAAATTTTTCCACATCTCAGTCTTGCAGTCATCAGTGAATGAATCCTGCCGAAACGCCTAAAAAGGTACCATGCGATTTCAATGGATCCATTCCTGCGACAACTGAACAAGCGCTGTCCGCCGAGGTCAGTGTGATACAACCAAAAGCTTCAGAAATAGCTGCTAAGTGGATTTTAAGTACGGATAGTTTTTCTATAATGGGTTCCTTTTAGTCTAGTAGATTAATATTCTGGCAACAGAATTTAATAAACATTTATCAAACATTTATATTATAACAATTATCAGCCGTCTTTCTTGCACCAGTTCCTGCGGACAGACAGCAACTGGTGCATTCCTCTCGTGTTCCGTGGGATATTTTAGGGAATTACACATAGCATCTTTGACGTTCCAACCAGATATCCCGCTTCAGTCCAAAAAGCACAGCCTCCTCCGTACACATGGGCCGAGGGGCGGCGTTCGACACGACACTGTTATGACACAGGGTAAAGCAGAGCCAAGTGTTGCTAGGAGCCAGGAGGCCATGAAGTTAACGGGTTGTGACAACTTACGTTATGTAATCTTCAAGCAAATGCTCAGAAGATGCGACAACGCTCATTCTCAACGCAGTCATGAAACGGGGTGCTCAGTTTCATGACTGCGTTGTTTTGTGCAGTAGGTGTGTGTTCGTATGCTTTTAGATCTAAGGAGACCTGAAGGAAGAGACGAAGGCACTATTGGGTCCTGACCCTGTGAAGGGCCACTTGTGCAGGACGTAGGGCTGTACGAGATTTCTTAAAAACGGATGTATTGACAATTGTTTGATCTTTTAAACGCTCCTCCCTGGAGAATAGAACCAGAGATGGAGAGCAGAAAACCCTAAGTCACTCCTACGCAGTGGAAATAGTCAATTCTGGATATTGACCTTGAAACTAGAGTAGTTTAGGCTATGCAACAATTCGCAGGATGATTGTTGGTGCCAAATGCACAAATCTATGAGAAACTTTCCTCAAAAAGTGTCTAAAGACCTTCATATAATATAGGCACTAAACGCACATGGAGAAACATTGTTAGGTGGCGTTTCAAAAAGTGGGGAATCAGCTTCCATTGATCAGCGTATGTCGGGGCAATTCTTAGCGCAGACATATGCATCGTATAATTGATGGTTGATTTTTAAAAGTATTGACATATAAAGTAAATGCTGCAGAATTTGTATCGTGACGTATTGTCATATTTGTGTTGTGCTCTTTGCTGCCTTTGTTCCCATCGGAGGATGAGTTAGCATGTAGGAGGAGACGTAAAAAGATCATAATAGTTTCTACTGTGCTGCGACTGAATCCATATTTTACTCTGTGTGTGTGATGATGATTTACATGCCTGGGCGCTTCTCGGCTCCCAGCGAGCACATCTCAGAGCTGACCTGGCTTCGGTCTACGACTAAAAAAAGAAGCAGCATCTCGCTGCCATGCCGGTGTTAAAAAAGTGTCAGTTAAACAAAAACCTGGCCTGAAAGAACACTCATCCTAAACCTCCACTTGATCGATGTCGAGGGGGTACCTGGTTTGGGTCCAGGCCGGCTGGTGCTGCGCTAACTCTTTCTCATCTGGACACAACGCTGCTCTATTGATCAGAGGGTGACTTTAATGTAGTGTGAACGCTAAAGCGTGTTTGGCAAATACGGTGATGTAGCGGTAGATCCGGAAGATCAGGGCTCATAGTGATTGTCTAAAGATATAGAAAAGGGATTTCTGCTCATTCCATTTATATTCCCACAAACGGCCAGCTGGTTTGTAAGCCATGAATTTAATCGCCATCAGCCAGTGGCCTTAAGTGACTTAAGTCACATACAGCTCAGAAAAACCTGCTTTACCATTATGCCTGTTTATTTTACCCTAAATGAGGCCATAATTAACCAAATGAAGACTTGAAACTATTGGGTCCATAGACTCCAATCATCCAGATGCAAAAAGAAGTTCTACAATGAACCATAGTGTTTGTACACAAGGATATTGAATCCTGAAGTTGAGCATTTCCGTCACCATCTTGTTTTTTAGGGTGTTGCCACCCATCCAAAAGTGACACAGGGATGGTGAAGCAAAGTACAACCGAATGCTGATGACATTTTTTGGTGTTACAGTGAACTTTTATTAACTAAAAATATAATTTTTCAAGCATATAATTTGTTCTTGCGAGGAGGTGTACTAAAATTTAAAACTATAGTAGAATATAACTGCACCATTAGATACCCCGATCTAGTGAGATGTGTGGCAGAGCGCCACGGCGCCTTGGAGGAGTTAGTACTGAGGTGACATGACCAAGCTTGGACGTGACATTAAACTGGGTTCTCAGGCTGAAGACGTAGTTGGCAATGTGATGCCACATGTGGGATCAACTGGGGTCAAACTGCCCCCTCACACACACACAAGCTCAGTATAGGATACCCCTACCCCCTCACCCCCTCCCCCCTAGGGGCTTGGCTGAAAACAATCCAATCTGACACACAGGGAAGCGTTCAGATAGGCCAACCGGCTCGCACGCACTCCCCAACACGCACGCTGGTATTCTGTGAAGATGCTCGGCTGGCATTCAGATATCATCGAGAAATCATGCAAGACATTTGCTTTTGTGTAGTTAAGTTGTGTAATAATGCAGATTGAGAAATGCTCTGAAGAAACAGAGCAGCCTTACAAGTTCTAAATTGAACTGTATTACAGCACACATAGGATGGATGATGAAGAAGTGAAAGGGGAAATTAGCAAGGTACTGTTTTAAAAATATTGGAAGAGAAGCTCCGCTCCTCCGAGCCTTGAGGAATGAATTTGAATTTCAATCAACGCAACAATGAAGACATTTAGCAGGAATGCCTTTTTTCCTTAAAGATAAGCTTTACTATTGTGAAGTTATTCAACAATGCAAAGAACTTTTCCTAAAACATTACATTCATCTCCAGTTGTAGCTGTCTGGAAGATACCGTATTTTCCGCACTATAAGGCGCACTTAAAAGCCTTTAATTTTCTCACAAAACGACCCTGCGCCTTATAACGCGGAGCGCCTTATGTATGGATCAATTGGTTAATCGGTTGATCCATACTGGTTGTACACGGCGCTCGAGGCGCTCTGCCCAACATGCCAAAGCTCGCTCGTCTACGACGGCGAGATGCTGAGCGGGTGCTCAAGCGCTTGAGATATGGAGCTTGTTTCAGGGCGCGTCGGAGAAACAAAGCTGTCGTTCTTGCCGAGCACTTCATGAGATTAAAGAGCGAGAGACGGTGCCCTTTTCTTTACAGTAGCTGAACCATCTTAACGGGGAAAATAAGTTACTCTAAAGGCTGGCGCATGCTTCTGCGTCGCCGCACTCGTTTCAATTCATGGTTCTAAAAGTCTTGCGTGTGTTGCAGAGCAAATCACCACCAGAACAACAGGCGGAGTAACGTGTTTCGTAGAAGACGACCTAGAGAGTCACGTCTTTGTGTGTGGAAGTTGTTGGTTTGTTTATTTATTTATCATAGACTTTATTGCCTCGTGCATCGACACTGCTGCTTTTCATCGCGGACACATTTGTCCCGTATTTTCCTCCACAACTTTGTGCACCTCTCGACCGGAGATCTCCCTCCGTGAATTGGGAAGCCGTCCGCGCGTCCTTATAGTCCGCCAATGTCGGTTTGTATAAGCGGTCATATTTACGCATTTCTTCCGAAAAAAGTTCTGCAATCTGATCCGTTCTCTCGTAAACATCCTTCGTTTTAATAATGGCGGTATTGTGCTATGAACCTTGCAGCATCGAAAGCACCGTCTCCACCAAACCAACGGGGAACTGGGAAAATAAGTTATTCTAAAAGGGGCCCTTGGCAGGCGGCGTGGCTGGAGAGCAGCCGAAGATTTAAGGCGTGAGTAAGCTATTGTTGCACAGGTGTTCCGGTGTGGGGGCTTTTGTTGTCAAGGGGGAGATGGAAGGAGAGGAAGTTGAGGTGGTGGTTTGGCGCAGAACTGGAGCTCCGGGTTGTTTCTTTTGTTATCGACACGAAGTATAGGCGCACCCGAACCACTCGGCTACACGTGGATGGCGAGGGGCCGGCGGGAGCGGACGCACCTCGCAGCATCGATCGGACCCTGAAAGCACAGTCTCCACCTCCCCACATCCCCCGCGACGTCATACGTTTGACTGCAGGATCTTATGCGCCTTATAATCCGGTGCGCCATATGGTGCGGAAAAAACGGTACTTATAATTCACCTACGCTTTGACCAAGCGTTCTGTGTTGTTTTCTAGCCAGTGCCCAGAGGGCGGAGCTACATAAGAAATGTCTCTGGTCTTCCATCATTTAGGGTTGGCGGCCGAGAACCGGTACCAATACGACCGGTACCTACCGTACTGAAACGCAACACAGTGTAGCTACAGCCGCTGGCTAGCTAGCTATCTGACTTCTATTTATAAAGTCAGTGTTATTAAAGTCTGCACATTTTTTTGCAGGCAGACAATTGCGCACACACACACAGACACGTGCGCGTATACAGGAGAGCACGCGCTCCCCAGCGGACACAAAGCGCGCGTCCGTAACAACCACCCCCCCTAAACCGAGGGTGTAGCGACGTTCCTCCGGGTGTTGTTCGTAATCAAGCTGCATTGAGCTGCAGACACGTGACTTCATTTCCTCTCGCGAATGTCTTTATTTTACGCAGCAAAGCATAAATATAGAAATAATAAATTCCATTCTTTTTTGTTTTGTTGTTTGTTGTTTTATTGTTTTTGGTATCGTTTTAGCATTGGCAAAAACGATACCCATCCTAACTGCACACAGGATGTGAAAAGGCTGCTCAAAGTTGCAGAAAAAATGAGTTTCTCTGTTTTATATTTCTTTTGAAATATACAGCATGTTGACCTACAATGTTTGTATAAAATAAAGTTATGTAGTATTAGTAGTAGTATTAACTTGTGATCTGAGAGATGTGTGTCTGGTGATTTAGTTTTTTTTGTGACGACCTGCTGTTGGTCCTATAAATGTAAGAAACCACGGTGAAGCAGTTGTGAATTTTGCCTCATATCTCATGTGATGGATCGACAAACCAATGAATGAACGAACTTTCAGCACCCTCCCTGGTGGGAATTAAAGGCAGTTTGTTTTTCGTCTCTCACCTCTCTCGCTGACACTCTCGATCTCGGCGTCCTCACAGCTGCTGTACTCGGGCGTGGTCCCGCCCTCCTCCTCCGAACTGCTGACGCTGGTCTGCCTCTTACCCCCGGCTCCCATCCCTCGCTTTGATTTGTAGGGCCTCGGGGGCGGCGGGCGCAGGGATTCCGATTGGTCGGAGCTAAGCGAATCGTTGCGCAGCATGCTGTCGGATTTCTCACGTTTTGTCCGTCTCCCCACGGGCCCTTGGCCGAGGGGCTCTCTGAGCTCGGGGGGCAGGGGCTGCTGAGCGAGGTTGTGTTCGCGTGGCCCTCCGACCCCACCCACCGTCCTCTGTCCGGTCCGCACGCCGTCCCCAACCTCCCCTCCCATGCCCCCGCCTCGACCCAGCGCAGGAGCAGGGTGGCCCCGGCCTCCAGGTGGGGCCGGCCCTGCTTGGCGAGGGGGAGCACCGCTGTGGTCCATGTGGTGGTAGCCCCCCTCCTCGGTCCGCATTACCCCGCCGACTCCTCCAACAGGATCGTGCTCCAGAGAGCGTCCCTTCGACAGCTTCCGGCTCTCCCGGCGCTCCCGGGACTCCCCCCGGAGGTCCCGGTCCATGGACACCTGGGTTTGAAGTTTGGTTTGACCCTGCCGACGCTCCCCACGACCAGCTCCTCCGCCCCCTCTTCCATTTCTCCTGGGGAGCAATCAATATGGGGAGGGAGAGAGAGAAGCAGTTTATTTAAAGACACAGCTATATAAGAGAAAAAATGAAGAATGCAGGAGATCATGATGAATGATATGTATATACTATTGGGCTGTCAACATAAACGTGTTAATCTACGAACAAAATATTTTAACGTAGTTAACATTCAACTGTTTAGTTGTGGTTTACTTCCGGTCCTGGACCGCGGAAACAAAACAGCCACTAGCTGCAGTCAGTTACATCAATATGGAGAGAGCTTTTTGCATTGGAAGTAAAACAAACAGAGGCACGACATACAACGAGACCTGTGCAGAGGAATTACTCCACGTGTCCAGTAAAGAGTCAAATATTTCACTTTTATCATCTAAAAACTGTCAGTCGGCAATAAAAGAGTCTTATTAAGCGTTGGGTTGTACTTCCATCCTGTTGGGTAAATTCGAAATGCAAAAAAAAGGTGTTCAAAGACACCTTTGCCTGAAAACAGTTCAGACAAACTTATAGGAAATGTTCCCAGAAATCTCTTACATACAATTTGCCTTTCAGGTGCTTTACATCGGCTTCACCTTTCAGACCCGTAGGTTGCCATGACATGTCTGCATCGGGTATGATCCCTTTTCTTCATCACTTTAGCGAAACCGAATATTTCCACACTTCTAATGCTACAACAATTGCTCCAGCTTACGAATCTCGTGGTGGCTCGCTGCGCGACCGGGCATCGGTGCCGGGCGCGGCTCCAGGCACACCGGGTCGGTTGGGTTCTTGGATCACCGGGTTGGAGCCCGGGGGCGCCTGGGATCGAGACCGAAGCTTCTTGTCGCCGAGCGTCTGGCACACAGACGGCTCGCTGATGGCCGACCCGAGGCCGGCGGGCTTCCCGGCTGGACCGGTGAACCACTCGCCCGGTTTTGTCAGGAGCTCCTGCTGCTTCCTGCAGTTGTTACACACCCAGATCACCTAGTTCAGGAAAAAGACAGCATACGCCGAGATTAGAGATTCAGAGAACTGGTTGGTCTGAGATGCGTAATGCGACCGACCCCGGCATTTTAGTAATTTTTTTAACACAAAGAAACGGTTTCTTTGATGCAGCCCCACACGTTGACAGATGCTAATATGACGTATGGCTTCAATTGCAGTGACTGTCAAACAGAAAATGGAACTTTGCACTTCTAAAGAGCTGCACGGTTGCCAATGAGCGGTCCAGGAAAAAAAAAAAAAAAAAAAAAAGGTTTTCTGAAAGATTTTTTTTTGAGGATAACCATGGTGGCAGTTATACCAGGGAGCAGCTTGGCTTCCACTGTGAGCTGCGTCTGGCCTCCAAATGGAAGCAAACAAAGCCAACTGGATAACGGGAGGATATTCAACGTGCTAGCCAAAGCAATATCTTTCGTCTTCTTGCTCTCTATTTGTTCCGTCACACATATGCACACCGACTATACGTTGGCTGTGTTTGCACGCTGCGGTCGAGAGTCCAATTTCTGAGATTTACAAAAAAAAAAAAAAGGTGTACAGCCTTGGTGGTCGGGGACTGAGCGGGAAATAAAAGAGAGGATGGAGGATGGGGCCGAGGAGCTTAGAGCCGGTGCCCCTCTTCCAGCCACCAGGGTTCTCATTACTCCTGAACACTCCCTGATGACTCTTTAGAAGAGAGAGCTCAAATAAAACACTCTGGCATTGGCCACCCCTTCCTCTCCCCTTCCCCTCATCTCGCTTACGTCCCCCCCCCCACTCCTCCCTCCTCCAGATTGCTTTTGATTAAAGCTACAAAAGCCGAGGAGAAAAACAGCTTTACACCAACGCGGCTATATTTATCCCGCCAAACACCCCGGCACCACCAAGGAGAGTGTGCTTAACACAAACACACACACACAGCAAAGAAAGCAAAACACCGCCTCATATGAGACAATATAGCTTGGTGAAAACAGCGACCAATCTGTGATTTTTCAGTGGACAGACAGATGAAGTGGATCCAGCTGGGCTCGTCTTCTTGTCCGAACATGAAAAGGACAGGAAGTGAAGACTTTGAATGCATCCTTGGGGAAATTCTGTTGTAGTTTAGTTTTGGTATTTTATCTAACCAGATTCAAAATGCTGCTGGCAAAGTGAAACAAACACATTAAGTATATTTTAAAAATTAAATTTAAATTAAATTTAAAAAAAACATATTTTCCAGTTCAACTCGTCCAAATAAAATTGGCACAACAGCGCTGTATTAAAGAAAGGACTGCAACAAAAAATCCTTTTCTTAGATTAAGTGCTTGATAAATGACCATCAGAAGTTCCCAAAGTTGTTAAAGTAGTAGTTTTGTTCAACAGTCCACAATATTTACAATTATACACAACCAGAAAAGCCATAAATGTTCAAAGTATTTTAAAAACTGGAGTCATTCTTTGTTTGACTAGTTTGCTTGATAGATGGTCTTCGAAAGCAAAAAAACAATTATCTCTGAATTGTTGAGTAATTTTAATAAAAGTGACTATTTCGGTGTTAAGTAGTACTGGTGCTCTGTAGCAGTTATTTTGAGTAAGCTCCAGTTAGATCAGCTACAACATTTAAAAAAGAAAGGTTTTACATCAGTACATTGATAACAACTAGTGCAGCAGTTCTAAATTATACTTTTATTAAGTAAATTTCACAATAATCCAGAAAGCCCAATTCTCTAATTTTAGAAAGTGTACATCCAGGATGTCATCTGGTGTCTCCCCTGGCATCCAAAGTGGCTGCACAGCATGCTTCCAACCACCTGGTACCACTTGGTAGGCTGGATGACCGCAATAAGCTGCTCCCACAACGTTACTGGCGGTTGCCGCGGAGACCAGGTCCACGGAGCTCAGTGTGGGGGTGACCAGGGTGGTGCAGGGCATGAAAACAAGGCAGTAGGAGATCCACATGTGAAGAAGGATCGGAAAAACACCATCTATCACTGTTTGGATATAGAGGATCCTTCACCTCTTGATGGAAGCCACACACATATACACACAAGTGAACAGGCAGGGTTATTTCAATTTTAAAATCAAACTGTAGCAGTGGAGGGGCAACAGGAGACTTCTAGTTATGCTGCTACAATAAGAAAGCCATGTTACAGACTTTTGCAAATGTTTTAATTTCATTAGAAAATTGAGAATAATTAAGTAAAATGTATAGTGGCACCTCGAAGGCATAGGTGTTACCAATAAGTACCTGAACTCATCAAAATGCAATGGTTTTTGTTGTTTTAGGTCTAACGTTAGTGCAATCTTTTTTTACTCATATCCTTCAGGTTATGGAGTGAATGGAAAGCCCTTAGTTGCACTGCTTTACATTATAAATTATAATTATTGTTACCACCCAATAATAAAAATACATAGCTAACGTTACATTCTATCAACGTTGAGTTAACGTAACATTAGTCGGCTTTAACCAGTACGATATTGGACAGCCGCTGCCGTTTTTACCAATAAGCTAACGCTATATTAAACTCCCAGTAACCAAGCTTAATGTTAACCTTATATCACACAATCATGTTGAATATCAATATTACCACAATGTCACCGAAAAAGAATAACGACTGTTACTTTTTACGTTAGCAGTGCTTGGGCTAAGCTACGGCTATATCAAGCTAGCTAGCTTACACGAAGTGACCTAACTTAACGTTAGCATATTTCCTCCATTCCGGAACCCCGTATTAATTCAAAGACACTGTAAAAGTAAAATACAACACGGGAAAATGTGTATGCCAAAATAGTAGTTCAGAAATGCTACTGAATGGCCTTAAGTATTTAAAGTGAGCAGTGAAACTGCTAGCTAACCATAAAGAGTTGTTGCAGTTAGCCGAACTTACTCGCCGTCACCCTTCCAGGCCCCTCGGTGTCCTCTGTGACGTAATATTCACACCACCTGGGCTTATAGTTCACTTTATTCAGGAGGGTCCAGGCGGTCGTTTAAAGATCAAGTGCGAGGAGGACTTTGTGAACTGGTCCGCTGTACACAGGCTGCTTGACCTTTCACCCGATGGGCACCGTGTGTGCAGTGGGTCCGATCAGGGAATGCGGATAACCTGCATCGGCCCGCTCAGTTTTCAACTTCTATGGTTTTTAATCATACGAAATATTTCTTTCATTATATATGTGTTCCTACTTTTGTGTTCTGTCCCAGTCTACACCAAGACTAGCTAAATATTATCCATATGGTGTGTGGTATTCAGTAATAGCTTCATGATTTAATATACAATTTAGATTTATGGCATATTTAACAGATGTTGTAATTGTTCTTTGTATCCAGGGGGAATTGCACTGAGCAGAGGGGAGGATATCGGGTTATCAGGATGTGTCCTTTTGCTGCCAGATGAAACATATTTCAAGGAAAGCATTTTTAATCTAGGTAACATATAAACATATCTGGCACATCCTGTCTCAAAGTGATGCACAACGTTTAGCTATGTTACCTTGAGACTAGATTTCAACATTTGTTATGAGCAGGCTGCTTTAATTAAGTCTCTCAAATATCTCCAGTTGATGCAGAATGCGGCAACATGTGTTTTAACAAAAACTAAGAAAAAATATCACATTACTGCCGTAACTATTATCTTATCTGACACGTACTGCTTCTAGTACTATTTCTACAATCACATTACAATTACAATTACATAAACACACATTGACATATTGACAATCACATATTGACCTTGCTTCTTCCCTGCAGTGTTTGAGCTCTCTGGCCCAGCAGGTTTCCATGGATCGAGGTTATATCTGGACCCTGGTCCTTCCCCTGCCGTGGCCCCGCTGAAGCCTACTTCCACAATGATTATTGTTATTAGACACTTTACCATTACTATTGCTGTTACCGTTAATGCTTTTATTCAAATTTGTCTATTAAATCCAATGATGGTTTTGTTATTGCAATTATTTTTCTTTTCATTACTCTCATTGAGTCATTTATGTCACATTCATTGAACATGTTATCGTCTTTTATGTTGTTCATTCTGTACACACGTGATCTATTGATCTATTGAACCCCGGGAGAGGAAACCCTCCTCCGCTTCGCTCCCTAAGTTTTTTCCTTTTTTTCCCCCAGTTACAAGTTATTTTGGGGGGGGGGGGGGGGGGGTTCTGTGGCGACGTGAGAGATAAAGGTGAGAAGAGATTGAATAGCCCTCTGAGGCAAATTTGTGATTTGTTTTTGGGGTGATACAAATAAAATAAAATGTAATGGAATTATGTTTAGAAGTTGGAATTTGATAGTATTGTATTTTTTCTATGACATTTGTCTATAGTAATCCTATTTAATACATTTATATCTTAATTTGTTTGTGCAAGCACTCTTGACTGGTTTGTCAGAAGAAGTAACACTTTACATTTTATTTAAATACAACAAAATAATTAGCACTGCTATTGTTGTAGTTTAGTTAATTCATTTACATGGTTGATATTTTCACATTTAATAACATAAAATACATCACCCAAAAAAAGGTTTATTCAATCTGTTACTTGAGTGCAAAACTTCAATCAAAGGAAAGGCTCAGGAGTGCACACACAAACACACAGTTTGTGTATAAACTTCTACTTTAGCCGACACCATTGTACAGTATCCTTGCCTGATGAGCCAAACAATGTATTTAATTGGTTTATTCTACAAAACAACCTAGACAGTAATGTCTCTTAACATTATTGTAACATTCCTGATGATACCCGTATTGAATAGTTTGCAGCGGAATCATTTTGCCTTTTTGTATGCATGCAGTTTCAAATCAACTGTAAAGATCCCTTATGTCTCTAATGTTAAGTCTTGAATGACTCTTTAAATACATCTCAGCATCGCAATTCCTGTTGCAAATAATGAACAAATATTATTGTTATTCTAAAAAAAATTAAAATTGTAAATTTACTTAAAAGTATTGTGCAATGTTTTGGGTTGGATTGTCTCACCCGTCACATTTTCTCTTACTCCTCTCCAGAAGCACATTTCATTGTCTGCCCGAACAGTTTATTGGGACCTTTTTTTTTGTGAGGAGGCGTCAGAGTGCGTTGATGCCGCCATAACAAATGGCCAGCTGTTATTTTTAATAAGCGACTACCTTAATCCCATGATAATCCCAGTATTAGATCATAATACGATGGTGAAACAAGCGGCAGAGTGGAGACAACCACACACACACACACACACACACACACACAAACTTGTGGTTATACCCACACAAAACCATATATACGATATATGTACATGAGCAGCGATGCACAAACGCAGATACAAACGCCTGCTCTGATCCAGACAGACACACACACACACACACGCTAAGTGTCACATGACCACAGAAAGACCCTCCCCATGAGATTAGTTAGTGAGTGAAGAAGAGAGCAGAGAGAGAGAATAGCTTCTCCACAGATGGAAACTAGGACACCAAACCCCTGTGTGTGTGTTTGTTTGTTTTTTAGGTCCTGCTGCATCTGCCTTTGTGTGTGGTGTGTGTGTGTGGGTGTGTGTGTGTCCATCTGTGCTTGTGTCTATTCACGTCTGTTGAGGAGCCCGAGTGATTACCCTCCTGTAACTGCTCATGTGTAGGGCCTATGCGGTGCTTTTGGGTGCGCGTGATGCAGCGTAACAATGAAAAATCCATCGCTGATGGAGTTTGGAGGAAAGCGGGAGAACGTTGAAACCCCTTTCCGTGACGTAACAAGATTTTCCAGAACATTCTTCAGTGTACAGGAAGTACAGCGTCAGCTTGACGTATGGCAGCGGTGGCGCGTGAGGGCGGGCGCCGTAACCGAAGGCGTCTATAAATCCTGCGCCAAGGATGAAAGACTGCCACAAAGGAGATTAGTGTCCACATCAGCTAATGAGGCACTATATTAGCACAGCACCCACAGTAAAATATACCAACACCAGTGTTGGGAGTAACGCATTACTGTAAGTCCACTACTTTTAGCGGTAACAAGCATGTAACAAAGTATTTTTTTTAATAAATTAACGCAGTTACAATTACTGAAATTGAAATGAGTTTGTTACTCGCGTTACTCTCTTTTGTGACGCGAAGCGGAGGGCCGGCAAATAGTAAGTAAATAGCTGCCTGTCAGCACAAAATAGTTGTGGCCACCAAACGTTGTGTGTCACAGAAATATGTTTATTGTGTTTGACTGTTCAGTACTATTTATATTTATTACATTTAAAAAGCAGACATAAAAGTAACTTAAAAGTTACTTTCCAGAGTAACTAATTACTTTTAATACACAGTAACTGGTAAGTAATTCAATTACCTTTAAAAAGAAGTAACTAGTAACTGTAACTAAATACTCATTTTCAGTAACTGCCCAACACTGACAAACACACACACACACACACACACACGCAGCACATACCCAAAGTTACCACACAAATAGGTGCGTCTGCAGACGCCCAAGTGCAATGGGTTTGTTTAGTAACACGTGGAACGCCAGTCCTACAAGCAGGCGCAAAGCACGATGGCCGACACACACTTTCTCCCAACACACACAATAAGACTTTATGAACACGCATGGATGCCTGGATGTGGTGACTGTGGCTAATCATATTACTGCTCATACATTCAGTGGTGGAAAAAGGTCTCTAGTTAACATATAAAAGCACCTGATAATGCAAATGCCTTTAGTTTTAAAACTATCTGAAGGTTTAGACATTTTTTGTCCTTTGTTTGTAGACAAAAAAACACACCAAACACTGTCTGCTGAACTATATTTGGACGATAGAATGTATGTATGCGGATATATAGTACCTTTCCTTATCCTTAAGTCAAAGCAACGCTCCTTCAACGCCCTCCATTGGGTAAAAAGAAATGTATAAGCTCACTTGAGCAGATTTGTGATTTTGTCTGAGAAACAGTTTTAATAAAAGTCTTAATAACTGTTGAAAAGAGCAAGCAGCAAACATGGTATTCGCTGCATTGTCTTTTCTGCTGTCAATCTTTGTATTACTATCCATTTTTCTATGGTAGTTTGGTAAGATAGTAGCCAAGCCGACTTTGCAACCTCTACGTGGCCCATCGTTACTGGTGGATCGCAGCAATTAATGGACAATCCCGCCGACGTCTGAGCAAATTGTGTAGCAAAGTTAGTCGCTCCAAACCAGCTGAAGCAAACGTACCGTATCGTAACGTTTTTCATTTCCTTTGGTGAAATATGAAAAGTTGTATTTGAATGGAACGGAAACACAGCCATTATTGACGGTGCAGTAAACATTCGGATCGCTTTCTTTTTCACAGAAAAACTGCATTTTCTTTCATTGACACCAAATGATACTTTTAAAGACTACTGCGGTCTCAAAATGAGTCAACTTGCTCATAACAAGAATCTTCAGTTCTTAGTAGAGAAACCTTTTGCTGTCATGACCTGCTGCAAACCAGCTGCTGGCAGCGTTCCTGAGGAATCTCAGCCCACTCCTGATGGGCAATGGCCTCCAGTTCAGTAATATTCTTGGGTGTGCGTCTTGCAACCGCCTTCTTCAAACTCCACCGGAGACTTTTGATGGGGTTGAAGTCTGGCGACTGCGACGGCCACGCTGGAATCGTCCATTCCTTCTTCTGAAACAAAGCCTTTTCAGCATATTGGAGCTGACTTTTCTTTTTGGGGTTAGTGGTGCGCGTGAGTCCGGGCATGAAACCCTTCAGTGTTCGGTATGCGCCTCACTGTGCAACCTGACACCTCAGCGCCTGCTGCCACCAGGTCCTGGTCGCTCGAGGGGGGCGTTCTATCTTAAGCGCACCTGAACTAATGATTAGCCCTTGATTAGTTGCCCCAGGTGGGCTTGAGACAGGGGGTTGAATCATTTCAAAGGGTGCTCTACTAACTGCTTGTCATGAAGAGGTTGAATCATTTTGAGACTAGTAATGATTAAAAGTAGCTTTTCGTGTTGAATTTTATTTTTTAGAAAATAAATAATAATTTGTAAATAAGCCTAATACACAATGGAGGTTGAATAATTATGATTTCAACTGTATTGGTAGATTGCACCTGGTTGCAGAAAGATTTGCATTGAAGAAGCCAGTGATAATTACATTGAGATTACGTTTACATAACTTTAAATTGACCAAAATCTCTTTTGCGAATGACATTGGTCTTCTGTTACTTTTAGTTCAACGGTTTATATAATATCTTACAAGCAGTCATTCCTTATTTTTAATGCATTTTGCACCAACATTTTTGTTACATGACTGTTGTCTATTTCAGCGTTAAACTCCTTTATTCACAAGAAAGTTCGGTTTAGGCAATACAACGACATAGTAAAGTTCAGGAAAAGATTGTTTAGGTTCAGGCAACAAGACTACTTTTGGAAATGATTTTTGCTTTGGGTTAAAATAACAACAGAAGCAAAGTAACTAATAAATCAATGTCCATTTCTTGTTTTACAAGGTCCCCTGGAGGAACTCTGTACGAGAACAGCTCGATTAATAAAATGGAACATGGGGTGCTCAGCAAACAATGCATTTGAGCATGTGTCCTCCTTGTAATTGTGTGCAAATGGCGCTGCACATCAGAGGATGTCCGCACAACGTCACGTTCTTGTATGGTGCACAAGCTTGTACAGGCAAACGTCATTCAGGGAACTATATTGTGTGTGTGTGTGTGTGTGTGTGTGTGTGTGTGTCAGCCTACTTTCATAGAGAGCGATGGCCCCCTTAAGACCAGTCAATGAGAGATGGACGTGGAGACGGACGCAGCTAGTGGGACCGGCGATCAATAGTAATCATGAGGCGCTGTGGCGTTAACAGCAGATGACACATTGTTCAGGCTTTTTGTAGTGCGCTGCACCCCGACACAACGCGGCGCAAAGCATGATTCCATGTAGGCTTTGAATCAATACACATATATATATTTGCACATGGTGAGACTGTTTTTCCCGTGCGGTTTCCTTTGCCTGGCCCATTTGTCTCAGGGTGCAGGACGGTCAGTCAAAGCATACGGAGCCGCGTCGAACCTCCATGCCGGTCTTTTCTTCGTCCAACAACACAGTGTTGGAGGCATCGTGACCCGGAGGAAGGCGAACGCGTGCGGCACTCTGTGATGCTGTGAAGCTCACCTACGCGAAAGCGTGACACAGACTTGTCTCTGAGGTCGTAAACGCCCCGCCGTGGGGAAGCTGTGACACACAACGATGGCGTTTACATGATGGCAAGAAGATTGAACAGACGTGTGATGAACGAACACGCACGAGTGGTGTGTGACTAACCGGGAAGACGTTCCTCAGAAAAGGTGTTTGATTCCATGCGCCGCCTTGTTGGCCGACAGAGAGGTTGCACGTAACCAGTATTTGACGTGTGTAGCTTAGCTTTGCCTGGAAGCAGGAAGAAGCAACTGGCTTGGATACTAAAAATAATTAAACAAACAGAACACAAATGGTTTGTTGTTTACTTGCTTGTTTATGGGGGGTTTTGTATTTAGTTATTATGCCAAAAAAACACTATAAGACTCCACTCCAAGTATTGCTGCACATACGTGAGGAAACACCAAATGAAAATAAGTTTTCTTAAGATATTATTTGAAATTGACACACTTCTTGAATGTCTCTGGAAAATGTGAGAAAAATGTGAGTAACTTTTTCTGCGATATCATACAAAACGTTGATGATATGCTGTCGTGGTTAATAGCACCAGAGGATGAGGCAGCCATGCTGGTAATTCTGAATCCGAACCGGTCTAAAAACAGCTGAGCAGTAGATACATAAAAGCACAGAACCCCGACAGAAATACATCCCTTGACATTACAATTAGAGAGAGGAGAGGCGGTAGTGAGCATGTGCGTGTGTGAAAAAGAAACACACAAAACACTCCTGAGTTTCTAGTGAGGAGAGGAATGAGGACTTCAAAAGCGTGCCTGTCTGTGAGAGACGATCGGCTCCACGAGAGCTCAGCCATCACAGCAGATAATGAGCCCCGAATATCATTAGCACACGAGGCTGCATGCGCCACACACTGTATTGCATCATGCTTATTACAACTCGATTTATGTCTTTATCATCGGCTTTCACAGATGTTCTCTTGGAAGCAAGACGGCACACTCCACGCAGGTCATTGAGTGCACAAAATTTATACGTCGGAAAGACTAGATGATGTGAGTAAAATAAATAGTAGTTTTTTTTTTTTTTAAATAAAGCAACTAATAACAATTCCAGCCCTCGAACATAACTTTGGATGTTTTTTTTTATAGGTAACTCCATACGTCTTGAGAATATATTTTCATTTTAATGTATAAGCCGGACGTGGTAATTAGCCGCGGCTATTTACGTGGTTGGAGCAAAGGGAGGACACGAGGTGTCAAACTACATTAACGTATTAAAGAGAGAAATTGATGACATCAGAATAGAGCATGAGAGGATATAATGTATGAGAAAGAAATCAACACTAACAATTAAACAATTGAAGGCTACAGATGACTATTGACTATGTAAGAAGTGGACATAAGATTGTGACGTCTAATAAAGTAAAATAAAAGCTACATTATACCTTTGTGTGCTACGTATTCCCATGGACTGACACAGTCACACGAAACGCCAGTTTGAAATCACTTTATTGAGGCCCACCTAGAACTCCTTCAAGGACCCCTGGGAACGGCGGGATTGTCCGTGCCAACCCTTTCTCTTTAACTTTGGGTATTTCGTTTGAACAGAGTGGAAAGAGTGGGCAGAGTAACGTTGCATTTTCAGAGCACGGTGCCAGGTAAGATTAATCAATCCCTGAGTAATTAAATGAATCCATTTGCAGCTATACGGCCATCCTGCCAAACCGATCCTCTCAGCCAGTGACTGCTGTCCGGAGCTTTAGCAGGGCAGTGAGCCTGCTATGTGCAGGACACCAAAGCACTCCTGGATAGCCGTGGAGTTCGGGCCCAGCCAACTATCATCAAAGTGCCGGTTTGGCAGCTTCGGTGAGGGAAAGCAGCCAAGGCCAAGTAAGGTTCTAAACCTGACACAACTGCACAAGCAGGGGAGGGTGTCAAAGGCATGTCCGCCGGGAACCTTCCTCCAGCACCATCATTCCGGATGATTCTGGCCACGCAACAGAGGACGGTTTCTCTACGGCTTTGCAGCAGGCCAACACACATTTAATGGCAGATGTGTCACGAACCCGAAGAAACGGGACAGACGGTTAAGGGTCCAAGATCAGGGTGGACTGTCCCCCCCCCCCCACCCTGAGGCAATGAAATAGGTTTCCCAGTTGCTTCGGCGCTTGGATCTGGATTTCATGGGTTCAGAGACCAAGCACAGCAATAGTTTCACATTTTGAGCTTCTCTTCATTAGTTATTAGATATAGCACTTCCTGGACTGGTTGCTAGGCAACCTCACATTGATGCCAAAACCCCAGATAGTCACTCCGCTTGGCCAAAAAACTATATATCGTATTTTGTCTTTTTGATCTACATCAGAGACCCAAGTGTTTGGGTGGCTGGGTGATGATTTAGGAATATGAGTAAGTATGGAAAACAACTAATGAAGAGATTGCTTTAATCACAATGATTTAGTTGAAATATTCAACCAGGATGTTTCCAGACACAAATTGTGATGTTAACAGACACACGGACACAGAGGCTGACAGACTGATGGGTAAATACATACTGTCTGAACCCATTAAGATGGATTGTCTTTAAGGTTGCAGGCAAAGTTATGTAGTCCAGAGAAGACACACACATAAAAACACTCACCACTTTGTCCTCCTGCAGCCAAGTCAGCCATCCATGTATAATGAAAAGAAAGACAGAGAGAATGTGAGCAGAGATGATATTGGAAAGCATGGCAATGATCCTACAGCCGTAACAGCAACAAACACTGTAACACCCATATTTCAGTTTCCATGAAGGTTACACAAATAATATGCTGACACTCTTTTGAGCCAGATTGGAGTCGAAATGTTGAAACAAATCTTTATGCATACACAACTGAATTCATTAACTGTAGACACAAAGTCTCTGGAAAGTCAAACATCATTAGAAAAAAATAATACATAATTCTTCAGAATTATGTATTATTTTTTCAGTGATATAAAAATAAGCGATGCTCCTTGAATTTCAGGTCCTTTCTTGCGTTTGATATTAGGAGAGAGGGGCGAGGGAACGTAAACGTTCCCTGTCAAGTGTTGACAGGCTGTGCTTCTTTCCGCCCAGCTGAGCTACTTTTGATAAACTTGGGGTGGTAAAAATAGTCCTGGGCTGAACATTTGTGAAAACAATATTAACATGGGAGCTGTCATTTAAATTTCAGTGCTGACGCATTCAGTGTTTTGGTGTTTTTAGTTGAGCCTCCGTGCAGCTTGCTGGATGTGATGTAATGGAGCACCAGTGCTTTTTAAGTGGAGCGAGTCGGCCTTTGCAATGCTTAATTTTTGTCAGTTCCAACTATATAGTAACTTAATGTAGGCGGCAATTTGGCCCCGTATGCTTTGATTCGTTTGGGAGGCAGTGACCACACACGTCAGAATCTTGCGTTAATAACTCAACTCCTGACATTTGCTCGCTGTGTTCGTCACCACTGATTTGGAAGTTTTTAGAGTTGTGCGGTGGCTGGTTGGCATAGAAACACGATGAATTATTATTATTTCGTCATGTTTTTATTTCTGTCAAAGGGTTGAATGAGAATCAGGTTGCCTCATTCACCTAGCCTAGCTATGCCTAGCTAAGGGGAAACTTGTTTATTAGCTTGCAACAATTACTAAGGCTCACTATCAACATTGCTTAGCATTTTTAATGATAATGTTGAACTAATAAACAAACTGAAAATGATAAGCAGGGAAATTAACCCAGCTTTTTCTCATCATCAGCTATCGTAATGTCTCCTCTCACACATCTAAATGCGAAAAGTAATTAAATGAACACCGCAAAGACACCTTGCCACCGTCACTTAACAACACATAATAACATATTAAGAAATAAATAATACGAAACTGCAAGTCTGTAACCATTGTTGCATATATAGCTTCTGTGAATGTGTGTATACACGTACACAAATCCACCTTTCAAAGAACACACACACACACACCACAGCTGAAGTCTCCCCGTGTCAGCCAGTAACTAATTAGGACGTACTTTTGAGCGGGTGCGTTTGTTCAAGCGTGAGGTCATTAAATGCCACGCCGGTGATGTAGGCGAAGGGAGGCGGGGGAGAGGAGACGTCACTTATTTTAGAGGAAGACTCGGCTCCCCTGATGCACCTACACCCCACTGTGTGTGTATAGGGCACCTCCGGAACCCCAGGGAGACTGAGACAGGGTGGGAGACCACCCCCGTCGGTCCACAACTCAGTCTAATGCCCAATTAACCTTTACCAGCTCCTGCTTGGGACACAAACACACACACACCAAATCCCAGCACGAATCACAGTCACACACATGAGTGGAGGCACACGTGAATACACGGTAAAAGCCACAGCATGGGTGTCGATACCGTACACACACACACACACACACACACGTCCACGGCACACAGTACACTTTAATACACACATAAAGACGCGGACCTGCGCCACGGCTCATCACCTCCACCTAAGCACAAACACCTGACGCCCTTCCATAGTCCACACAGCTCCATGTGCTGCACGTGTATGTTGGCAGTGTTTGGATCCGATGACGGATTTGAGGTTGTGCTGCCCTGCAAAATAGTTTTCCCCTTTGTGCGAGTATATGGGCAAATTAACCCCGAATTCATCGAGTGATGAACTAGATCCTTTCTAAATGCATTGGTCTTAAAGTCAATGTTTGTTTTTAAAGCACTGAATGGTGTAAGGCCAAAATACCTTACTGATCTGCTGATACCGAACGGGTCTACTTTCTGTTCCCAGAGACTAAACATGGTTCAGTTTTTCTGCCTAACGTATACGGAACAAAGTCACAGAAAGCTGCAGGTCTACTGAGTCCCTCAGCTCCTTTAAATCCCAATTAAAGACTTTTCTGTTTACTGCGGCCTACATTTTATTTTATTTTTATTTAATGTGGTCTTTTTCTCTTTTTAATGACTTTTTTGACTGTTTTTAAATCTCCCTGCTTCGTCTTTGGATGTTTTTAAAGTTTTTATGTGAAGCACTTTGAATTCCCTTATTGTTGAAATGTGCTGTACTAATAAAATGCCTTCTAAGATAAAACCCCTTCTATCCTGATGGAGTGGTCTCTCCCGCGATGCCACTCAATCCACAGGGAACGTTGGCTGACCGAAAGACCGAAACCATGATAACATGACAAGCTATAACTGAGATATGTATGAAGTCTTGCCAAACAGCGGTCCATCAACACCCCCCTCCGCCCCCCGCGTCTCTCTTACCGTGTTGGAACGCAGCGACACGCGGCCTCCGCAGCGGGCGCAGAACTTGGTCTGGCAGTACGAGCACAGGTTCCCACAGCCGTCTGCAAACTTGGTCTTGTGGCAAATGCCGCAGGTCGGTGCGTCGTCCCGGTGACCTGCCGCTACCGTGGCCTGTCGGACCACCGTCTCCCTGTAGCTGGACAACTGCTGCTGGATTCCTCTGGAAATTAAATAAAACGGGGTGTAAACATGGATGCTTTGACAGCAGACTATGTTTTTGAATTTGCCCGTTTACGCTGCGGCTGTTGTTGAACAAAGAAATTGTAAGTCAACCTAATCAATGAGAAATCATTCAAAAGCACAGCTTAAAATATGGTGTTAATCAAAGAGGCTCTCTTAAATGTCTTTGAAATAAGTCATGCATAAAAAACAACTTGAGCCATCTCAATCGACCACTGATTTAGGCGACAGTGTGACTAAGAGGCCGACAGTTCAAGTTAACAATAAAACACACTGGTTGTGGCTGTTTTGTACATGCTATTGTCCATAAGAGGCTTCACTTGAGCATAGCCATGTTTGAGAGAACCGTTGATGTCCACATGCTAACACGCTCACAAAGATGATGTTGACATGCTGATATTTGACTGAGGTGTTGGGGTGCAATTGTTTGCTTGTAGGAATAGAGGTTTGGATAAGAAAACTGGATCAAGAAAAAAATGACGGTTCATCCTCTGGGAATCTGTGTAACTGTCAAATTTCAAATAAATCCCAATAGTTGACAATTCAAGTCAAACTCATGATGGCGCGAGAGGAAAACACAGGGAGTAAACAAAGCTATCGACATCCTCTGGCGACCATGAATGTCCTTACCAAAAAATAAAGGTAATCCACCCTAAAGTTGCATGAAGTGAAAAAATTCATTCGATTCCATGCTGCTCTTTGAGGCCTTTTGTTTCAGCATATTAACTGTGACTCACTGCAGATCAAGTTAACCAGGGATCAGAAACAATGAAAAATACGAAAGAACGGTGCCATTTTTCATTGGATAAGTAATAAATAAAGAGGAAGAGAAGCAACCTGAGACGAGAGCAAAGAGAGACAATCGTTGCATTAAGTCCAGTCGATATCTCTGCTCTCAGTGCTGTTTGTGTATTTTGGTGCAATCAACATTTTATTGTGTCCGCTATTGTTTCAGGCAGTTTTGCAGACACGAGGACTCAAATCGATACGAGAGAGAGAGAGAACTGTTTTTTATCTGACGCATTACACTGTGCTGATTAATTGGATTTCACACTGTGGAGATCGAGGGGAGAGCAATTAAAGGGGAAACAGACCAAAGCGGACGCAGAACTGATGGGCTCAGAATCACAGGGAGGAGATGTGCATGCATTTGTATATTGTGGTCTGGCCAGTGATTCCATTCTGCAGGTAGATCCGTTAAGATCACATACAAAGTACATACAAAATAAATTACACTTCCCTTGTTTAAAAAAGGCAATAAGTACAAACTAAGCAATGAGCAAAGGACCAAATGGTAAAAGGTGGTAGAGAAGATGGGAGCGGATGATAGTACGCAGCACACCAACATAAAAGGTGAGGAATAGAAAGAGGAGGCGAGAGAGAAACGGCCCCACACTCACTTTCACCACCTTGCTTTAAAAAAGTGGAGTGTCTTGTAATTAACGGGAGCCTCAGGCCATCAATTGGCAAAAAACATTCAAACTCAACCAAATAATACTGAAAAACACTATTTACTTATTAAACTGAAATGAACCAAACAGAACACAAACTAAATTGTTATTTGGCAGTGAAACACTTGACCCCCACCCAACACTTTAGGTCATAGAAAAAGGGGATTAAAACATTGACAATGTACACACTCGGCTGTCGAAATGGACACGGACAAATATGGCTGCCAAGAGAAGATAAATGTCCTTACAGCAATAAAAAACTCTCCTGTCCACTAAATATGCATTTGCGTTTAAACCACCTTCACTCTGTGTTCAATCATATTGTCTGTATATGGAGGATAGTGTGTGTTTTAATCTCACAATTTATTTTGTTTTCTTGTCAAATGTAACAACTCGCTTACATAAAATTAAACCGAGCCAACAATGTGACATTAACATTTGTGCAAATAAAGAGCAAAAAATAAGCAATTGGAGAGTAGAGGAGGTGAGAAACAGTGAAAGAGGTGCCAAGTGAGAGGGAGGAGAAGGGAAACGAGAAGGAAGGAGGAGGGGGGGTGGAGAATCGAGAGGAAGAATTGACAAGGAAAGGGTACACGGTAGGTTAAGGGTATAGGGGGGAAGCAAGGAGACGAAATTAGATGAGAAAAGATTAGAAAGAGGAGGCAAAAGTGAACAATTAGGGAGTAGTGGAGAGGAGGGGGGAGGAGGAGGGAGGAAAACAATTCTTTATCAGTTTGTTGTGCATGAGAGATGGAAAATTGTCATTGTGGCCATAAAAGCAAAACTGCACCTTTTTAATACGTTTGTCCTTTTCCCCAACGCATCATGTAGAACCAAAGTTAAAGGTGACAAGAGTGATGGAATTATACGAGCGTCGTTTTAAACACAACTCCAAATATGTGTTGGCCGTTGTACAAAAGGCACAAAGTGTGAAATCATGAACAAGCTTAGGGACACAAAATGTCTTCAAAACGTTGAGCTGACACAGCTCTCCATCAATCAAAGAGCGTCCAACCTGATATGACGTCCAAAGCATTCCGCATCATTTGCTTTTGGCTGCAGTACTTACAGACTGGGAGTCAGTGGTGAGGCTTCCTCCCCCATCGGCCCAGATGTTCAAACAACTACAAATCCCAGCAGTCGACTAAGAACCCCCCAAAAAAGTAAAAAAAAGCAAGTCACACGTCCAGTGGATTGATGGATAAATCACCGTTGTTTCATCGCGTGTAACAGGACAAACTGTTTCCCTAAATATGGCTTGAAGAAAAAGCCTTCAGAGACTCTATGACCCGGTGGGGGAAACTCTACCTAACCACACACACACACACACACACACACACACCCACACAGCATCTTCGTTCATCCACACGTCTGCGCACTAACGTGCACGCTCGCACACACACCGAGGATGACGTTAAGTGCACACACATGCGCACTTCCTGGGAGCAATAGCTAAAAGGTCGCAGCGGGGTCACCTGCTGCTGCAGCACTGCAGGATTCACTTCCTGATCCACGGCTCTCACTACGTCAGCCCAACCCCCCCCCCGGCCTCCGTTCACAGCCTCAGCAGGTTGTAACCACAGCCGGTAAGGGGCTGACAAGCAGAGCCGGTGTGATTGTCACTCGCGCCACCGGTGGAAATTTGCGGCGCTCGCAACCATTCGCACAGAACCTACACGCGGGAAAATGCGCTTTGCTTTTGGTGTGAACGCATCGTGACAGACGAGCTGCGACAGCACTTCACGGCTCGAAAGAAGGCCGGCGTGGCCGACGACAGTTTCCTTTTTCTACTAGCAAACGGGAACCGGCATTCTTTCGATGTTGGAGCTGATCCTTATTTTGTCTACGAGGTTAGCGCACTTAGATCAATAGCTGACCCGCTATATGCTATCCCATGAAACCAATGCTCGGCGTAGTATCACTCACCCAGAGGGGGCGACCACCGTGGATACATGTATTCCTCCTACAATGGAAACCATGCAACAGACAATTTAACATATATTCATGTGTGTTACAGCGATGAGATTGTGTGTTTGTCTGTGTGTGTGTGCCTTGAGGCAAAGTAGTAAATACCAAATAGTAGCAAACATGAGAGCAGGAGCAAGAAATATATTAAATCAGTCAACCACAACAAGCCATCAGTTCCCCTCTTGCAGGTGAGAAAAAAAAGAAACATTTTTAACACATCAAATGTACGGAGAGGGTTGGCAGATCATTATGAGAGGGAGACAGGGGGGAGGAGGATGGAGCAAAGGGAGGGGAGGGAGGGAGAGATCAGAGAGAGGTGTACTGAGAAAACAGAGAGCGAGCTCATTACGGAAATGCAGGGAAATATCCATATTCAAATGAAGTAAGACACAATGTTAAAGCAAAGTGAGCACAAAAACCTCCACGTATGAAACTCACTTAAGCTCACAAACTTCCACTTTTCTATCATTTAGCTTTCAAGAAAAAAAAAATAGACGTTAAAAAAAAAGTTTTCACTTATTGCTCACTTTTCCGAAGAAAATATTGTTTTTTAAACAATGTGATTGAACAATATGGCGGGAGTGAGCTCTTTGTTGTGCAAAAGTACATTGTTATTGTGAATATGCAAATAGCATTTACATCGGAGAGGTGCAAAACATCCCTCTGGAAAAGCTATTTACTGCACCGAGGAGCCTTTAAACATTTCTTAGATTAACTGAACAAATACCTCAAAGTGAGAAAACGTTATTTTTTAGACTCCCAAACTGACATTGGAAATAATCAGTTTTACATTCAGTTAATTTGAGTGAAGTCATGTGTCAATGTTTATGAGATACGGATAACTAAAGACACGCATTATTGCATATTTTTATTGCTGACAACAAACTCCCTGCTTGTAAATCCCGGCTTCCGCTGTGAGTTGTACTTCACCTTTAACTTGTCGAGTTAAAGAGTCAGAAATCAAGAAGCCTTTTGGCAGTGTTGTAATAGTTGTCAATAATGTACGCGGCGCACACCGTTTTCAGCATGAATATGAACAAATGCGTATCTTTTTCCCCTTTTTTAAAAGCTCAGCAATTGCCTAGAACAGCTGGGCATTGTAGTTTTTAGCAAAGTGGACTAAATAGTGGGTTTGTTGGGGGCTATTTTCCGACGCGTATTAATTCACATTTGTTGCTCTAGTGAGTATTTCCTCCAGCGGCATCGAGTCAAAATGAACTGCAGTGTGAGTTCATGGTAATAAAGGAACATGTCACCCAGTGCAGTGAGGCCCACTGGTGTGTTTTAAATACTGTTTCGACAACACAGATTCTCTACGCATGTGTTGGAGATGCTACTTTGAAAGCTAATAGCTTTGCCAGCTTCACCCTGGAAAAGGTTCCCATTTAGCTACTGGAGGGTGAGAACCGAGCTAAACATAAAAGTGGCTCAAATTGCTTTGTAAAAATAGAAATAATCAAATTTACATACAAAATATATGAAAAATAACGAAATGCCACTGAATTGAGCGTCTGGTTTTCAGTCTTTCGCAACCGACCTGGAAAATAATCCAGCCGGTTCGCTTTGTATTAGTGTACAGGGCCCCAGGTCCTTATTCAGAATTTTTTCTGAATTTTCACAGTTCTTAACGAGTTTGGTCCTTAAAACGGACAAGGTAATTATTGTGGGTGACTTTAACATTCATGTGGATGTCGACAACGACAGCCTTAGTACTGCATTCCTTTCATTGTTAGATTCAATTGGTTTCTGTCAGTGTGTAAATAAACCAACTCACTGTTTTAACCACACTCTCGACTTGGTGCCTGTGTATGGGATTGGGATTGAACATTTAACCATTTTTCCACAGAACCCTCTCCTGTCGGACCATTGTCTGATAACCTTTGAATTTCTACTATCGGAACCCCCTCCTCCTGCCAAGGGTTTCTACAGTCGACGCTTATCGGATACCGCTGTAGCCTCATTTAAAGAAGCCATTCCTTCTGCTCTAAGTTCAGTGCCCTGCCTCAAGATACAAGAAGACTCCTGTGAGAACCTCAGTCCGTCCCAGATCGATAATTTTGTCGATACTGCTACAGGCTCTTTGAGAGTGGCGCTGGACGCTATTGCTCCTCTGGAAAGAAGAATAGCAACAAGAAGGAAGTCTGCTCCTTGGAACCCTCAAACACGGAACCTAAAGCAAACTGTGCGGAAACTTGAACGATTATGGCGTTCCACCAAATCAGAAGGATCTAGTTTGGCAAGACAGCCTTAAAACATAAGAAGGCTCTCCGTAACGCAAGAGCATCTTATTACTCATCATTAATAGAGAAAAATAAAAACAACTCCAGGTTTCTCTTCAGCACTGTAGCCAGACTGACAGAGAGTCACAGCTCTGTCGAGCCGTGTATTCCTTTGTACCTCACTAGTAACGACTTCATGAACTTCTTCAATGATAAGATTCAGACTATCAAAGAATTGAAGAATGAAAGAATTGATGGTCTCCTGCCTTCAACCAGTGCCGACCTGTCCTCCGATGTAGGAACCTTGGATGCAGCAGTGGGCCCCGATCCTCCTTGGATGCCTTCTCTTCCATCAACCTTGATCAACTGACTTCTTTATTTTCAAAAGTCTAAATCTTCTACTTGTCTCTTGGATCCGATTCCGACCAAGCTGGATAAGGAAGTTTTTCCTTCAGTTGGCACATCCTTATTAGATATTATGAATCTGTCTTTGTTGACAGGACATGTACCACAGTCCTTCAAGGTAGCTGTAATTAAACCTCTTCTTAAGAAACCTACTCTTGCTCCAGAGGTGTTGGCTAACTACAGACCTATCGCTAATCTTCCCTTCCTCTCTAAGATCCTTGAGAAATCCGTCGCAAATCAATTTCTACAAAACAATGCTTTGTTCAAGGATTTCCAGTCAGGATTTCGAGCGCATCATAGTACAGAAACAGCACTGGTGAAAATTACGAATGATCTTCTACTTGCATCGGACCAAGGACTCATCTCTTTTCTTGTCTTGCTGGACCTCAGTGCCGCATTTGATACCATAGACCATTGTATCCTGTTGCAGAGACTAGAACATTTAATTGGTATCAAAGAAACTGCATTTAGCTGGTTTAAATCCTACTTATCGGATTGATCCCAGTTTGTGCTTGTAAACGGTGAATCCTCAAAGTCCATCAATGTTGGTCACGGAGTCCCACAAGGTTCTGTACTTGGACCGATTTTATTTACCCTCTATATGCTTCCTTTGGCCGATCTTATCAGGAAACACTGCATAAACTTCCATTGTTATGCAGACGATACTCAACTGTATCTGTCGATCAAGCCAGAAGAGACGGACCAGCTAGTTAGACTTCAAGAATGTCTTGGAGACATCAAAACTTGGATGACCGGCAACTTCCTGATGCTAAACTCAGAAAAAACGGAAGTTATCTTGATAGGCCCGGAGCGCCTTCGAAACCAGCTGTCACGTGATACAGTTTTTATGGATGGAATTGCTTTGGTAGCCAGCAGCACCGTCCGGAATCTGGGAGTTCTCTTCGACCAGGATATGACCTTCAACTCGCATATAAAGAAGACTTCAAGGACTGCCTATTTTCATCTACGTAACATCACATATCACATGTCAAAAATCAGGAACTTCCTGTCTCAAAGTGATGCAGAAAAATTTGTTTCTGCATCACATGTGACGTGACAAGAGCAGCCTGATTCTTTGTTATCAGGCTGCTCTTGTAAATCTCTTAAGCCTCTCCAGTCTATTCAGAATGCTGCAGCACGTGTATTAACAAGAACTAAGAAAAGGGATCATATCACTCCTGTATTAACTTCTCTGCACTGGCTCCCTGTTAAATCAAGAATAGATTTTAAGGTACTTCTCCTCACCTACAAGGCACTTGCTGGTGAGGCACCGTCGTATCTTAAAGAGCTTGTAACACCTTATTGCCCTACAAGGCAGCTGCGCTCCATAGATGCTGGGTTACTTGTTGTTCCTATGGTTTTAAAAAGTAGGCTGGGGGCCAGAGCCTTCAGTTATCAAGCTCCTCTTTTGTCGAACCAGGTTCCACTTTCAGTCCGGAGGGCAGATTCGGTCAGCTCTTTTAAAGTAAAATCTAAAACTTTTCTCTTTGATTCTGCCTATAGTTAGGGCTGGCTCAGGTTAGCCCGGACCAGCCCTTAGTTAAGCTGCTATAGGCTTAGACTGCCGGGGGACTTCTTAGGACACACCGAGCCCCTCTCTCACGCTCTCGTTCTACAATAATTCAAGTTTTATCAATGCACATGACTAATTCAGCTTCAGAGTTTTTTTTGTGCTTTCTCCCCTAGCAGGTCTCCGTAGATCGTGGTTCCTTCTGGACCCTAATCCTGACACCTGCGGAGGCCCTGCTGACGCCTGCTGCTGCCATCATCATCATCATTATTATTTTAGATATTAATCATATTACTGTACTCGTAAACCAACATTACCCTCTCCTAAAGTCTCTGTGCTCTCCCTCCCCACAGGCTTCTGTGGATGGTGGTTCTATCTGATGGTGGTTGCCCCTGCAGTGGTCCTGCTGTGCGCCTGGCTTACTACTCACAATTACTTGAATCACTTCTGTCATATGAATTGCATGTATTATACATTGTTCATTCTGTACACATGGCATTCATTGTAGTCTGTCCATCCCGGGAGTGGGATCCCTCCTCTGACGTTCTCCCTAAGGTTTCTTCCCTTTTTTCCCTCTTGGAAGGGTTTTTTAATTTTTTGGGGAGTTTTTCCTGTGCCGATGGTGGGTTTCGGGACAGAGGATGTTGTATGTGTACAGACTGTAAAGCCCTCTGAGGCAAATTTGTAATTTGTGATTATGGGCTATACAAAATAAAATGAATTGAATTGAATACACCCTCTGGCTGCCATAGACAACAGCCATGGGCAAAGCAATTGACCAAAGTTGACCAGAAAGTCTGTCAGGTCAGCTGACGTACACCACGGCCTGCGTCTTGTTCAGAATGCAATCTACTGAAAAACATGGAGGTTTTAACATAAGACAGGGAGAAAACGGGTACCAAACAAACTATTAACTCAGTAGATGATCAAAGTTGGGGCCCCTGAGAGCCACTAATAAATCTCAGATCTTTGTTAATTCTCTGATGAGTAGTGTTTGCTTTAAGAACCACAGCTCTCAGGGGCCCACTGTTCTATTTTCCCATGAAACTATATATGGGTGTTTTTAGATATTGTTGATTTGTCTTTTTCCTTGGGGAATTGATGGCAACCAAAAAAATTCAGCAATACACCAGCCTTGTTATTATCAACACATTTCACGAGCTGGCGTCCGAACAACCAACCAACCAACCAACCGATACTCAACAACTATTCAGTTTTAATGAGGACATTATTTGCACCAACAATCCTCACGGCGTCTCCACTCATTCTCACATCGAACGACCTCCCAGTTATTTCGGCATGCAAAGCTTCCTTTCCCAAAATGGATTTGGACCGTTCTCCCGGTCTGAATCCAAACTCAAAGCATAAAGCTCCAGTTAAAACACCTCCCCAAAAAAAGATGAGGACCCCTCTGCTTGACGTCCAAGTAGATGTGTCTAAAAATACACCAGATAAAAGAGCTGAGTCCTCCAGTCCTCGAGCGTCATTACTGCTGCTAAGCCAAACGTTGGCTCCATACCTTCCCCCCGGTCTCCGGCCTTTCATACAGCCAGGAGGGCATCCGGATGGGGGTTCGCGAGCCAACTTCGACTCTTTCCCGCGTAGTGACTCAGGCCGAGTGTGAGTCACTCCTCCTGGTTCCTGAATCGATATTCAAATGGCAGGCCGACATAAATCAAACAACAATGAGTCAGTGTCAGAGTAAAATCACCTCGTGGCCATTTAGAAATGAAGCACTCCGTCTTGTTCCCATTTGTTCTCCGAGCACTTATTTTTTAAATTAACCCCGGACCCGTGTTGCTCAGTTCGGTTGAGAGAGGCTTTAAGTGAAGACCTTGAGAAGTTTTTATTAGCTCCAACTTGCTCTCTTAAAACTGTCTCCCCATAAGCATCCTCTATCCTCTTTACCTCCCTGGTCCTGTCTTTTAATCTAGTCCCCCCTCACACACACACACACACACACACACACACACACACGCTTGGGCGTCTACTGTAGAGGAGACATTTACAAGATTGATTGAACTCATTTTGTGTCCTATAATAGACCAGTATTAAAAAGTTTCCTCCCTCTCATGCTATTTGTGAAATTGAATGGAAGGTAAATGCATGCCAGAATTAGAAATGGGTTTCCAGTCGGCAGCAATTGAGTGTGTGTGTGTGTGCGCATAGAAAAATACTTGTTTGCATGCAAAGGAGATCCACCTACATTCACTAACACCGTATTATTATTTTATTATTTTGCAGAAAAGGAGTTTATCACCTTTCGAGGATTATAAAACT
Source organism: Gasterosteus aculeatus (assembly GCF_964276395.1). NCBI lineage: Eukaryota > Metazoa > Chordata > Actinopteri > Perciformes > Gasterosteidae > Gasterosteus > Gasterosteus aculeatus. Next base: position 6,845,126 of record NC_135693.1, on the reverse strand, counting down.
GGCCTGAATTGTGGCCAGTATTAGAAACATTCAACCCATGAAAAAACATTCTGCTCAAAACAGAAAGCCCTATGCATGAAGATTACGATGGATGTGATTAGTTTCTACAATAAAATTAGCCTTTTCAGCGCATATATTGTGTGTGTTTCTGTGTCCTGCCGGCTCAGCATATGGCAGCAGAGACACGGAGAATCTCTCGCCCTCTACTTGTCTCTGTCTGTGCCAAGCTCTGTTGTTCCTCCCCCGTCCCGTCCCTTCCCCTCACCCTCACTTCCGCCAGAGAACTCTCCATGCTGAGCAGCTCGGATGTGCTCTCAACTCCCCCATCCCTCCTCCCATCCTCCCATCCTTTCCTTATATGACACTCTGTTATTCCCCTGCTCTTTTTGGATGGTATTTACATCTTATTGGTGAGGAGACCCACAGCGATTGCTCTAATAAAGGATTTTTTTCCTTCTTTTTTTAATTTGTATTTCTGGTGGATGATAGTTTTGGTTATAATGTATCCTAAAAAGAGCAGATCGTTTTTTTTGGGGGGGTGGGGCTCCCAACAGAGACAAAAAAGTGATGACTCATGCCGCAGCTGACAGTTGTGAATTAATGGAGTACAAGTGAATGTGATGCCTTGAAAATGTAGCTCACAAAACTAACTCCCTCCTGTGCGTCTCCTGTACTTTTCTCCTGCCTCCTCATTCCCTCCTCCACCCTCGTCACCTCCCCCTTCCTCTTCCTCTTCGTTTGGATGTGCCTCACCCCTCGTCCTCGCTCCTTCTTTGGAGTTGTTCCGCTCATTCTTTCTTTGAAACGCTGCTCGCTATCAGGAAATGTGTGAATCTCAGTAACTGATGTCTCTGTCTCTCCAACGGGAGACACATTCTTCATCATGACGCTGAGGCGAAAATGCAAAAAGCGAGATCCATTTCTGTACTAAATCCTGAAAGTCAAAGCCAGTTTGTCGTGACGTTTGTAGTTCACATCGGACCTTCTTGGGGTAGAACGTAGTGCTTCTCATAAGAGTTTAATATAAGGTCCACCATGCAGTTAAAAGGCAATGAGCGCAGCTTTTGCTGCTGCACGCATGACGGACCCGTGGAAGCCCGTGATGGACCTATGCGTCGCCCGACGGCATCGCAGTTCCATGGAGACCCGCGGCAAGGCGCAGGGTATGACAGATGTCAAATAACCTTCAGCATTCTCTCTAATGGTTATGAAGGCGCGACTCATCCATTTGCAAAACGTTGTCAAGATTGGTCAGAATTACAAATCAACTTCTCAGTTGATTTATTACTGCTTCAGCTGTCGCAATGAACGTCCACAGTTCATCAGATAACTATGGGCCCTGTGGCTGACTTGTAATTGACAGGTCACTACCAGCACCATATTCAACGTCTTTACATCACTTCTCCTTATTACAAATACGGTCACTTCCTTTCACGGGTTGCAAAAGGCCAAAATGGCAATGGCCAAAACCTCTAAGGAGGCATCTCGCCACCTCTCGTCGTCGTTGGTTCAAGCTCCAAACCCTGTCGCCATTGGCACCGGAGGGGATTTTCAGCAGCGCGGTATGATAGCAATCACCATCAAATGGAAAGAAATGGGTAAAGAGGAGTGCTTGAGAACCCACTTAGCTCTGTCACGCACACTTGATTTATTGGAGTGCGCACGGGAACATACAAACACAAAGACACACACTTGTAATCGGACCAATAGCTCAGGAAGAATATATTTGGATCTGATTTAAGAGATGCGTTAGAGGACTGAAGAGAGAGAAAGAAACTAAGACGAGAGCTAGTTCTGAGATATAAAAGAAATATAGATAGATGGACCAAAAGATAAAACGCAGAGGAAGGGAAAGAGAGAGAGAGAGGGACAGATGGAGAGAGCACCAGAGCCAACAGCAGAGCTAAGTGGGTAGTGTGCTCCCCAGACAGCGCTCCATATGGCCTGGCAACGCCATACACAGCCCGGCAGCACAAACACACACACACACACACACATACACAGCGTCTATCCACACGGACACACACAGCATGTACACGCACAAATACCCGAATACTCCTCGACAGAAACAATCACACGTAGTGTGTATTCACACGTTGCAATGTACCCACACATATCCAGAGCTCAGGCCACTCTGCAAGAAAAAACAACAATCTATCTGTGATCTATCGATGTCTTCATTTTATCTCTCCTTGGTATTTAGGGGTTGTGACATTTAGCATCCAGACTATTATATTAGCTCTGGTTGCGGCAGCACCTCATCTGACTCGGGTGATAGGAGCAGTGTTTTACCGGTCACTGTATCCTCAAACATAAGTGTGTACTGTACAATTTACTCCTCATTTGTCCTGCATTTTCCCACAAAGACAAGCAATACGTGCCAATTTTCCGCTCGTTGCATGATTATTACGGCCTTTTCAAAATAAACCTTCGTCTCCAGAAGGAACTCGGTTAGCTTCGGGGAGCAAAACTACTGGTTTTGGACAGTATAATGTGAGGGGAGACGGCAACTTCCAGTTCTCAATAAAAAGTAATGCGAAAGACAAAACACAATTTCGCCTCGTTCCCAAATTGCACAAATTATCTTAATGTATACCATGTTCTTTACTGCTATTGGATGTATTTTTTCTTTCAAAAATATGACAAAAATCACTGATGTGTAAATCCTCCCCATCTATTCTCTACACTGCATAAAATTCTCAGTGCAAAAGACCCAGATTTGAAAATAAAAACAAATGAAACAATTCTAATCAAGTAAAGGTGGAACTCTCTCAAGCGTGCAGAAATGCAAGTGAGAGTGTGTCAATCCACCGGCCCCGGGGGTCCCCGCTGGAGCAGAGACTCATGGGAAGACCAGGCTAACAGCCAATCCCTGAAGGAAGGGAGGAAGTGACTCCTCGTCGATCCCAGGGGGGTCACAGAGGTTTCTACGGGGCTGCTGGGCCGTCACCATGGTTCCCGGCTTTCCGGGGACGCCACGCACCGACCGCATTCAGCGGTGTGGATTGTGAACATGCTCACCTCGCCTTACATCCGTGTTGCCTGTGAAGAATGTGCAGACATGCTAAGCTGTCCTAATCATCCCAAAGTTATATTTTGTAACCACCAATATTTGCTAATGGATTCTGAAGAACTCTCACTGGTGAACTTCAAAGAGAACTTGCAAGAGTAAATAACATGGAGAAAAAAATAATTACATTTAAAATGCATTCATTCAACACAGAGTCGCTAATGACACACGCTGTTGCATGTGGCGATTAACTACAGCCGAAGGATTGTTCTCCAACAGACTCTGAAAGGTCTGCAGCTCCGGGGCTTCTTAAAAGTTCAAAGTCACCCAAGAGATGGACTCAAGAAGACACTGTGGTCAAGTTCAGAACAAGCCGTTCAGAACAAGCCGTTCTCTCTCACAGCGCTTTGTGACGGCCAGCAGCTCCGTCACCACAAGTCCGACCCGTCTCCACCGAGCCGATCAGCCTGACGAGCGTCTGGCCACAGCAGACCGAGACTGAATAACTAATAAACATTATGCCTTGATAAACAGCGCGCCGTCCAGGCTTTCCCTTTCTAGCTACTTGAAACGAGTAAAGGTGGAAAATTCACCACTGTTTATGTGGATGTCAAGTCAGTGTTTATGGCTAACGTGGTTGATTGAGGCAATACAAATTCCTCCGCGCGCGCCGTAAGCCAGAAAGTTCTCCGACTCACAGAGCTGCGCCAGCATGGCCTACATCTACCAGGATGCATTGCAGGGTAGCTTCAGACGCCAGGAGGGGCCCGGTCGGCCATATTCTGTTGCATGTCTAATGCAGCCTTTCCTGCAGCATCTCGTTTGCAGTGTACGCTGGCTTGATAAATGCAGCTGTTATTGTAGATTCCAATTTCATATCTCATTATCGTTGGTAAGTATTGAAGCGAGAGATAAAACCTGAGGTCATCTCGGTCCTACTGCAATGGCCAGACTGTAACGTCTGGTGAGCCATGTGGGGGAATACTGACCGGAGAGGCACAGACTGTAGAATGTTTTAAAAAGGGGGCCATATTGTGGGATTCCTCCGAGAAGCAGATGTGCTCCAGCTGATTTACTCTGTAATCCCACCTCATTCTCTGATCCAACAACACACACACACGCACACACACACATACAATGCACAGAGAAATAACATAAACAAGTTTTATCCTTTTATCGTTGTGCGGCAGAAAAAGAAGAAATAACACTACTGCCTGCAGAGGTCACAGCAAACAGAAATGAGCAGAAACTTGCATTTTGACGCGCAAAAAAAAAAGCCAGCAAAGAGGGAGATGCTCATATGACATCAAGGAGTGTTTCGAATATCATTTGCAATTCAAGTCTGTACTAAGAATGGCTCCTGACCAACCAAGCATCCAATCCTCACTAATTGGAGACGAGATGGGAGGCGTTGTTTTAGTGTAAGATGACCTTTGACCGCCTGCATTCTCAGTATGACGTTAGTTAGCAAAAGGGATGGAAGCGCTCCCCGGTTTGCAAGTTTGGAGGAAGATGAAAGTGAAAAAGTGGGCACCACTGAGCTTATTTTGAAGACTTTGTAAAGTATATTAGCGGGAGAAAGGGTACTGAAATTCAAGGCAGTGTTAGGAAAAAGGACGTTTTTTTTGTATGTGAAATAGCATAACATACTACAGTACAATCTCAGCAGCTATGAATAAAGATGTGTTCCCAGTGTGGCAGGATCTGGGGATCAATTGCATTGTGATCCAACAGAGGCAGATGCACCGAATCGACGAGTCTCATATATTTCGTTTGCATGTCATATTTACACCGGTACGTGCGTGATGGTCTTCACGCCGTGGAGACTTGTGGCACAATGTCACCTGACAGCCACATCACACACAAACACACATCATATTGCTGGTCTAGATTAGGATGTGCGGGTCAACTGAGTTCACATTGGCTTCACTCAACCGAACCACAGTTTATAACTTATGACTCAACTGGTCCCCATCCACATCCTGAAAAGGCTCCAACAGCTCCCCCTCTTGCATAGCCTTAGTAAAATGATATAGTCCCTCATACTGTGCAGCACTAGAGACATAAAAAAACCTATAATGTAGTGGTTAGCTCTGACGGCTGATTACGGGGCTTTACTTTGGGAAAATAGAGCTGCTTGTTTATTTAGTATGTTGGTCAAACTTATCAAATATCACGATGCGATTCATCGTCCAACCGTTTTCCCGAGCTCGTGTGAAAGTCCACGTGCAAGCGAGGAGCACACGAGCACACACATGGTGTAAAGTCATTCCTGCAGACGAGCTGCTTGGCAGGAGACATGAGCGGGACCGTGAGACACCCACAGCATGCAGTCCAGCCGGAGACGCTTCTACGCAGGACAAAAACATTAGCTGATCTTTAATGACTCAACCGGATCCGGACTGGAATTATCACGCTAGCCATGTCCGTCTTTGCGGCGGAAGCCATGTAGTTTGCGTGTGATAGATGGCGCACGGCGACTGGGCTTGTGTGTAGGATATTAAATCACTCAGCAATATTAACCTTAAGAGTGTACCACAGATTCCATAATAATGGAGGACAGGTACCAGAGCATGGATCTGTCTTTCATGCTGTTGACTCCTCCGAGGTGTGACATACGTTTCACTACAAAAACATGAATGTGAAGCAGAGGAAGAGAAGGACAGAGCTGACTGGAGGTTGTTTCAGGCCACCAGTGAAATTTAAGGTGAAACTAAAAGCAGACATTAACCCCTTTACGTCAGCTAAAAGGGGACTTGTCCGGGGATTTTTTCGGGGGTTATCTACGGGGCCTATCGATCTACAAAATATGAAACAAGCACAACCTGGATGAGAAAACATGTGATCCTGATGCAAACATGTGAACAAGCCGTCCTGTGTGACGCTCATCCAAAGCAGCCTTGTGGCGACCTCCAGTGCCGCTGGCTGAGCCCGATGAGGAAGTGCATCAAAAGTTGCATTCTCCTTGATAACCATCAGGAAACTCTGTACTGTACTGTAAACAGTAGACAAGATGGCGAAGGTCGCAATTCAAGACAGTGATGGCTAAATGGCCAAACTTGCTGTCCACCAACCAATGGGTGACGTTACGATGACTACGTGCCCTTCTCACATACAGTCTGTGGGGGTAACGCGCCGTATTTTCATCGTAAGCCAAGCTGAACAGTCCAGGCTTTTTCGGCAGACGGGCTAAAGGAGACCGGCGCTTACACAAAGAGTTTCAGAAAAGGTGTGTCATACAATGTTGCCGGTTGACAAAATTGCCTGTTGCCACTCACCGAACGTCATTTTGCTGCTGAGGTTTCTTCTGCCCAACCAGATTCACCGTTCTTGCTTGGATAGGCTTCTCTTCTCTGAAAAACACGCAGAAAATATTAAAGACTCTTTGTTTTTGAACAGTATGACACTGACTTTCTGTCTCTTTCATGTTAATAGATATTCAAAATAGCTGAATATGAGCCAGACTAGTCGGTCCAGACTGCCCAGTTAGCTCTGGGTTTAAGTTTGAATAGCCTAAGCTTCCTTATGAGCTTCAAATGTCAATATTCATATCCATATCTTGGGCAATAAGGCTCTTGTTGGCTCTGAACAGTGAATTGTTAATGAATTGTAGCGTGTCATGATTTAAAAGCACCACAGCTCAGTTCAGCTATTTTGCATTGCCCGAGTTTGAGAGCCGTTATACTCGCTCATCCAAAGCGGACAGACGAGAAAATGACAAAGAATAAAAACTGAAGCGCTTATTTAGACGGTCGCTGAGATGTCGCGGGCACATTTAGGCATCACCGACAGACCTGAGACAAAAAAACGACAGGCTTTCGATACGTCAATTGACACATTCACAGTGGGATTGGAAACTCCCTCATCCATAAACATGAGCGTGATCAGATAGAACACGGAGGGAACTCAGGAGAGAAATCCTCGGCAACGCCCCCGCTGTCTAAAACAAATATGTCTTTTTCATCGCCAACACTGTGAGAACCCCTCTCATTATGAGACACACTCTGCACTTAAGGAAAAGTTGAAATGTCTTTGTTCCTCATGGATTCTGACCACGCAAAATAGCAAATATGGTAAAAGTGACGTCTTCGGATTAAACGGTTAAAAGTTATGAGACGTGTTCCTTATGTTATGTCATTTTTTAAGTTAGTTTAGACTTACATATAACTGGTTTGGTGTCTGATAACTACTTAAAAAAAGGACAAAGGCCAGTAGCTCATGTGTTTTTCTGATATCATCTAAGTATCCCACAATTTTTTAATTCCTAATCTTGCTGCAGAGTTTCACTCGTCCGTTGGTTTCCATCCACTTGATATGCAGATTGATTGGAAAAGTCAATGAGCTCACACGGATAACGCCAAATAACAAAGGAAATGCTGACGATGGCATACACAAATGTCAGCACCTTTTTGCTAAATTTGCTAATCCATTTTCATATTGTGGGAAAATGAATGGGAGCATAAGGGTGTGGGAAAATGTAGTAAAAAATCACTCAAGTGGCTTAATCTTTGTTTACAATATCGTTATCTGTGACATTAAAATCCATGTGATTCGAGAGCTGTCAGCACCAAAACTGACCTGCTTGTGCAGAACCGCATACAATCTTTTTTGGCACTTCCTTCAGCGTTTCAACTTCCCCTCAAAACTGTTATAGTTAAAGGGGCACGGCAACATATGCATAAAAAAGGTTTGTAAATATTCAACTTGAACAGCAGGATCTGCATTTATTACCGTCCGCGTAACATCCGGGAGAGCAGCTCTTTCTTTTAGGTGCAACCTGAGCCATTGTGTGCTAAAATCTATGTTATTTTGGTAAATTGATACGGTATCGGGAAACATACCAATGCAAGTGTGTCAATATTTCATCCCTACTGCATCATTAGATTTCCTACACAGAGGTATTGGAAATAATATTAGTTCCAAAGTCCCAAACAGCTAATGTGCCAAAACTTTCTTCGGGTCCCTAAAGTTCTGGTTTATTTATTCGCAGAGATTCAACTCTTGAATTTGTTTGATTTTTTGAGATGTTTCTCAGCTGTCTGGAGTTTGTCCACATACATAAAGTTCACACTATTGATTTTATTGAATCATGATTTAGCGTTTCGTATAGATCACGCCTCAGCATGTCCCCTGCAGGAAGGAGCACGTCTTGCTCATCTAGTTGAGGACACAACAGATGCAAGCAGCAGACGCCCAAATAAACTTGAGCCTTTGCTACGGCTGTAAATGTGTACTATCACATACACTCACAGTACACTTGTGTAGAGTGTGGTTTGTGTTTGTGCCCGTTAGTTTATTTATTTGTTTTATTTCATATTCTTCTATTTTATATTCTTCTTTATTTTATTGTATATTTGATTCTAAATTATATTTTTAGCACTGTGTTTATTTGCGCTTGTTTATGCATCACCCGCGTGTCAAATTCCTTGTAGATGTCCAACATACTTTGGCAATACATTTTCCTGATTCCTGAATTCCTGATTCATTCCAGAAAGAAATGTTGATATTAAAAATAAAGGGACATCCATAATCGAAAAATTTTTCCCTTAACTGTTTGACAGTTTTGATTCTTTTGGATGAGCTTCCTAGTTTTGGTGATTCAGGTTGTATTTATTTCAACCTTCTCTCCCACATGGTGGAACCAGGTAGCGCTCGAGTTCTGGTGGTCAAAGCGCCAAAATCAGTCATTTATAAAGAAAATCCACATTACATTATTATATATTACACAATTACATTGCACTATTTTTACCAAATTGCAATGTGATGCAAAAACGTACATCCACTGAGTTTCCAGTTGCAGGGCCAAAAATGCATCAGTTCAGTGCAGTGACCTGTTTGATCACATATGCTTGGTTGTATGAATAAATATGCCCACATCTTTCAGGGGAACTCTTATCTCTCTAATGCAGTGAGGGAACGCTACTCATTAATGCTTCGTTATGTGGCTGTAGGGACGAGCTTCACTGTACTCTGGTCCTCTACTTTCCATTTATGTAACTGGGATTTAAGGCCTTTAAAATGAAGGGAGGTCATTTACAGTTTATCCATCTGTCTTTGTGAAAATCACACGCCACTTTACCTCATGATGATTACAGTCGGGACGCCTCAATTCACCAGTCTATCATTGGCGCTGTGGCCGTACACCAACGGGGCGTTGTGTGCACACATGCGCTGTGATCCTGCATGCTTTAACAGCTGATGGTGAGCGTAAGAGCAGAGCTTTCTCTGCCTCTCTGCATTACAACCCACACGGCCCCACTGCTAGTACACTCACCATGCATGTATTAGTCAACCAGTGCAGTGCAGATCGTAAAGACACGCACACGCACACCACTTTGCCATGGCAATCTCCATCCAAACAGGGATGAGAGGGAGCGGGGGGGCGGACGACACAGAAGCCAATATAGGTTATGAGATGCATGTGCTGACGGACTGCCTTTATTTTTGCAGCCCTTACAGTGCGATATATGAGTCAATCCACGGCCTCGCTGCTGAAAATGATGCATAGCCACTTAGAGCGGGAGCTCATGTGTTGGACATTTCCTTCTTTTAGATGCAATGAATCGATCTTCCTGTTTCCAGCGCTGGGCTATCAGTCCGGCACACACGGAGGCTTAAAATAGAACAGGGACGTAAAAAAGCTAGAGGAGCGCCTCGCTTAGGTGGGTTCGGTCTACATCTTTCTATCTGCCCCGTCTGCACGTGCTGCTCCAATGCAGAAAACGAAAGGGAACGCATCGACTTCTCTGGATCCTGAAAGGAAGCGGGGGCGGCCGGATCTGGGTCCGTTTTTGCAACTGATTCGGAGGTGACAAATAAAATCTGTAGGAGGTCTCTTTGCATGCATGTATGGAGGAGGATGCACACCGTGGATATAAGTCACTCCTGATGCAAAATGACATTACACACACAGCACACCCCTCCTCCCCCTTATAGGCCTACTAGTTCTATAACAGCCTGTGCGATTGCTCTCCTGCAAGAGCACTGGCCTACATACAGCGCATACGGCTGAGAAAAAGGCTCAACCGCACCCCAGGAGCTGAAGACAGCAGCTGTTGAGATTGGATGCTGTACAGATAAAAGGCAACAGGGAGGGTTCTACTACTTCCACTGCACCCTCAAAGCCTTCAGTGAGCCGGAAAGGTTTTTCCGCCGCTGCATCGGTAAAAATGAAAAATTCCCAGTGAAAAAGTCCGAGCCCTCGCCGGGCTGGACCCCGGGCCGATTGTGTGAACAACTTGCGGTGACATTAAGAGAGACAGGTGCACACTAGGAATCGGAGTGGAGCGTGATGCCACCGATGGGTGACACGCCCCTTTTAACCTTCCCACTATCCTCTCCTTCCTCTCCTCCTGAGCAAAACTGCACCTGACCCACGGCCGGCGCCCGCCTCTCTCTATCTGTGAGCATCTGTAAAAGACGGTGTGACCTGATCTACACTGCTGCCACAGCTGTAGCCTGCACGGGGCAGGTAGTGAGTGAGAGGATGAATGAGGGGGGCTGCAGGATGTAAACTCAACACATGGACTACACACATGCATGGTCAGATACAGTGGAGTGATGCTGAAAACGCCCATCGTACAAGTGAGAACGGAAGTGGATTTTCAGAACGGAATTAGTCCAAGGCCCAGTCTCTCTTACACACAAAAATACACACACACACACACACACACACACACACACACACACACACACACACACACACACACACACACACACTCGTGCACACACTTCCCCTCTCTCTCTCTTACTTTGTCATGGCCTCCTCCTTCGCCTCTTCCTCCCGCTGCCGAGCCAGCACAGCCATGATGATCTTCCTCTCGTCTTCCGTTAAATGGCTCAGGTCCGGTTCCGGCACGGCCGGGGCGACCGGGGGGCGCGGGCCGCCCCGAGGGCCCACCGAGGCGAACATCTTCTCCACCACCACCACCACCACCACCTTCCCGCCCGCCCTCCTCCTCCCTCCCCCTCCTGCTCTTCCTCCTCCTCGGTCGGGATCACCGATAGAAAACCCGCTGGCGGAGCCCACGGATCACGACATGGCACACGGACCAAGCGGCGGTTGGAGCGACTGATGCGGAGTTCCCATGGCGGCGGCGGCGGGGGGCACCCAGGGCGGCGGCGGCGCTAGCTGCGGCAGTAGTAGCGGCGGTGACGGCAGCGGCGGCGGCGGCAGCGGCGGTGGTGGCGCTCCGGTTCCCGCGTTGGCCCGCTTTCAGCGTCCCGTTGTCCCTCTCGCTGCTCCGCTGTCTTCTCCCCCCACCGCACTCCCGCCGCCGGCCCGCCCGCCTCTCCCCTCCGCCACCTCCGTCTTACGGGGAGCCCATGTCTCCGGCGTTCGGTCGGGATGATGGCCCACGGGATCTCGCTTGCCTCCTTCTGGTCGGTTCACAGAGAGGTGGGTGTGGGGCGGAGGGGGGACGGGGGCGGGGGGAGGGGGGGGTGGGGTGTCCTCTGAAGGCGGCTCAGGTCTCCGCTCGGTCCGGTGGCCCAGCTGCGTGGCTGCGGGGCGAGGCGGCGACTTCTTGTTGTGCAGCGCCGCCGCGGATGCTGATGCTGATGCTGATGCTGCTGTCAGGGAGACGGAACCGTCAATGGGACCGCAGCCCCTCAAGCGCGTTCACTTCTCCTGCGGCGGGAGCGCGCGGCTCTCATTTGAGAATGGGGGGCTCCACTCACCGTTAAGATGCGCGCTCCCGGCAGCGCACGAGCACACTTAGGAAATAAAAGGTTCCTCGATGGTGCATTGTGGGATTTGTAGGACGTTTTTTGAAAAGAAGAGTCCCTCGGGCGCAATCATCACAGGATATGCACAAATATGCACGGGTCTATTCTTAGATTATGATATATTTTGCTTCTTAGCGGAAAGAAAAACTCCACAATTATAAGTTTATTTACCACTTTGTCAATTAGGGTTTGGATTTATCCTAAATTGACCAAAAGATTGTGGAAGGGGTGATCTCTTTTTTATTTTCATTTGTTTTACCTAATTCACCTCTTGTGTAAAACATCTGTAATTTTACATCTTTTGAAGATTTTCTCTAAATCAGTGCGGCTCTGATTCAGAAAGCCCTACTTTAGTGGCTGATCACAGTATTTTTATGTTTGGAGTGATATAAAAGACACAGAAAATGTGTTACCTTTCTTTATCCGAACGTTCAGATTTTAGTTTGATGAGGTTTACAACATCTGCATTAACAGATATTTCTAGAAAGAGAAATTTCCTTTTGTCCCCGAATTTCAATTTCAAATTCAATCCCGGCTTTTAGCATTTATGCTTATTATTAACGCAATGGAATTAAGAATGAAAAATAATTTGCGTCTGCTAGATTTAAAATTTAAAGACACATTCATTGCCTCCACACAACTCTCAACATGGCCAAACCGAAACAGTGCTGCCAACGCAAATAACGGCAACAATGCTGACAGACCTTCCCGCTTATAGTGCTCACCCTCTGGTTAACAGAGGTTAACCAGAGGGTGAGCACTAAGCTTCTGTGATGACTCCATCCTTCCATGTCGGGTTATCGGCCCGTCTCGTTTGTTTGATGCTACATACTACAAATGTATTCTCGTAATACAGAACTTGTTGTTAGAGTATGCCGAAGCGCAATAGAACAATAGTAGAACCAAGATAAAACTAAAATGTTGCGATAAACAAAAGGAAAACATGCAAAATGTTAAATGATAAGGGAATGAATATGAAACCTTGAAAATGATACTTAAATGGAAGTGCAGGCATAGTGAAAAGGTCAAAATAAACTGGCATTTGCAACATGAAAGAAATAGTGAGTAAAAAAATGAAGAACCCTTTTCTAGTATGAAACGCTTTGCAGTGAGAGTGTTGGCTCCCTCCTCCTCCTCCCCCTCCTCCCCCTCCTCTTCCTCCTCCTCCTCCCCTCTCCCTCCAATCATTGCGTGTTAGGATGACGCGCATCCCCCTTTTTTTCTCCGTCCTCCCCCCTGCCCTCCCTCTTTCTCTCCCTCCACTCCTTCCTTCTGTCCTTCCTCCTTATGCATCCTTCCAGCACACACACACACACACACACACACACACACACACACACACACACACACACACACACACACACACACACACACACACACACACACACACACACACACACACACTACTTCCTCCTGCTGAAAAACAATCTGAATGGAGCCGGGGGTTTACCACACACAGCCGTGCACATGTATGCCTATAGGGTGACATTTACAGTATGTCAGCGTACAACGTTTTAATCACGGGCCGTGTGGAGAGGGGGCCCCCCAAAACATACAATTGACACACACAGTGCGCCACGTGTAAATCAAACAAACCGTATCAGACTAGATAATTAATTGTGTCACAGTCATCTATATTTAGAAACAAATATGCTTTAGTGAACTATTTTTAGTCAGCAAATCCAGATTTGGCAAAAGCCTGTTGTTCGAAATGCAGACCAGCATTTGGGTTAGAAACTGATAACCTTTAATTATTAGGATCGTGTGCACTAAAACCAGGCTTTTTTACAGATGTATAACCCTTCGACGGACAATGACCCCCGATTGCCCCGTAAGGCCCAGGTCAACCAGTGTCGCTGTAAGTTCACAGAAAAGCCTGCAGGAGCATGAACAGGCTTAGCCCAAACCCTTCGTAGTCGTCATCATCATTATCCGTGTCTCATAACAAACCGACAAACGATTCCTCGATTATTTCTGCGGGCACGCAACAAACCACAAATGCTTGACTTGTTCAACAGCTTTAGGTTCTTATTTAGGGCAGCCGTGCTCAGGGTGAGTGGCCAACACTTCACACATGCAACTACAGATTTTTCATTTATAATTATTGACTTCATTTTTGAATAAATCCTATCTTTCAAGATGGCCTCAAACTGTTCCTTTTCACGGCAGGTAGTTCCAACATAAAGGCATCCGGCGTGTTTCACCAACTTGGTCACAACACCCTGGAGCCATTTTACTGGGCTGTTATACATTCACATTTCTACTTAACTATCAACAAAAAAGGGGACAATCCCAAATTTAGCAATCCTAGAACAAACCCTAGGCCCTATATCGAATGCACATTTCAGCTGGGGAAGAGAAAAAATATTTGAGTGAGAATAAATAAGCCTGCTTAATACAAATAAGCAAGCATTTAACCTGAGCTCATTAATCTCAGTGTACTAGCGCGCTGCATGTTAGTTTGTACCAGTGATGTGTCGTTCGTGAACGATTCGTTCATTTTGAACGAGTCCTCTCAAAGAGAGATTCGTTCATTTTCCCGTGGCTGCGCATTGGGACTGTTGCATAGGCCCAGTCAAGGAAACAGAAATGATTTGTTCATTGATTTGTTCATTTCCAGACTGGGTACTGAGCCCATGCAGGACACGTGAAAAATGATCCAAAGACCAAAGATGAACGAATCATTGATCATTGACGATTCGTTCATCTGCCCGGTACAAGTCTTTGGATCATTTTTCACGTGTCCTGCATATGAGTCTCAGAAGAGGAAACAGAAAGGGTTTGTTTGCCTTCTTCACTTTCGCGTGACTAGGTTTAGTAAGATGTGAATTATTCGGCAAGGCGTAACCACGCATTCTTTGGGTGTAGGGGAGACGAACTTCAGCAGCTGGTGAGGAGAGACAGAGACTTTTCTACATCCTCCGTTTTGTGCTTCACGGAGACGTGGCTTTGGTGGATCGATACCGGACCCCGCGCTCCAGCTGGCGGGCTTCCAGCTGCTCAGAGCGGACCGCGACACGGAGCTCTCCGGCAAGGCGAAGGGTGGAGGTAATCTGCTTCTACTCCAACGCTGTTCTCCTTCGTTTGCTTCATTAATCCTGGTCGGTGTTAACACGCCGCCGCCGGGAATCGTGCACGGTGCGCAGCGGACACTCGCTGACCCTTAGTTATTAACAAAGCAAATCTCAGCCATGAACTTCCCAAGTACAAACAGTTCATTAAATGCCCCACCAGAGAGGACAACCCGCCGGATCACTGTTACACCACACCACTACATGCACTAACCCCGCCCGTTGAAATAAACGAATGACTCGAACAAAGATTCGTTCGTTTTAATGAACGAGATTCAAAGAACCGAGTCAGTAAAACGATCCGGTCTTCCCATCCCTGGTTTGTATTTTATTTTGAAAGTGTGGTGTCCCAGAAGCTCTTTCTCGTCGCCGGGCTCGCGTCGGACTGACGCAGCTAGCGAGTACTGCTCGTCATTTCTCAGGGTAAGCAGGTGCACGAGACATTTCACAGTGCGATTGTTTGAGTCCCGCGTTGAGTTTTACACGTCAAGTTAACGTTTTATTTGGTGACGGCGCGCGGTCACGTGACGGGTTCTAGCCACGGAGCTCGCTTCACGTGGCCCAGCAGGTTCAAGTCTCACATTGCCCACAAGGTGTGATATTAAAACCTGCTCACTCACGAGCATTTGAAAGATTCTCTCTAGCAAACTGTCGAGTTTTTATAAAGGGCTCTTAAACTCATTTGGGCATTTGTGTGAACACATTGTCCGTGAGGTATCATGTCTGCAGACTTTGCCCACGGTCAATACCTATGATTTATAGATCTGTGATGTAACCATGCTGATTAGTGCAGGTGTTACGTGCCTACTGGTTTTTGAATCTACTGGTTTGTCTACGCGTGCGTGTTCGTTTTCCCCCCTACAGCGGCAGATGTTGTCTGCCTCAGTCACCTAATTCGTCACACATTCGCAAACATATTGCTGAAAATGTTCCAAAGTCATCACATATCCATTGCAGCGATTACGATCGTATAAGTGAGCACTACGTCACTGCCACGTATGAAGAAATACATTGAGGAAAATAGATTTATTAAAAGATCGCCGCAACCGGCATTTGATCCCCCGCAAGCAAAATGACAAAACGTTACAAGACGGACGCGCTACGCCGTCGGCCACTCGAGCTCACTAATATCGCCGCTGTTTCCTGTACTTGTCATCAAATTGTACATCGGCAGTGGCTAGAAAACCATTTGGTTCAGAGGGAACCAAGACAACTGGTTTTGGTGGCGTATCGCTGAACACTCCCAAACATGTGTATCGATACCTTTTCGCGAGGCTGCAGCTTTCCACCACCGACTCATTTGGACAAAAGGGGGGATTCTGTTCGGACGGTCATCGTGCATCACAGCCACTTAAGAAAGTCATTTAAGAAAATATAGATTAAAATATATTTTAATGAAAGATCGCCACAACCTGGATTCGAACCGTGTCGAACAAAACAACATGTTTCGGGACGTCTGCTCTAAGCGGTCGGCCACTCGGGCTTGATAGTTATTGTTGAAAGTTTCCTCATTATTTTATTGAATTGTATACAGTTGTAAACCTCTTGGTTCAGAGGGAACCAAGACAACTGGTTTTTGATGGCGTGTTGTGGAACACTTCCAAACATGTGTGTTGGTGCTTTTTTGCGATGCTTGATACAGTTATTTACACATTACATCCACACCGTTAAAAAAGTGCTTTACAGGCGTGAAATCCGAAAATACACCGGGGATTAAGCAATCACGTTAATTAGCAACATCAGTATGAAGGGAGAATTGCGAAGTTGGTGTAGAAATATATCTCGAAAAGCTATAGAACAAGAGCACCGATGGACCCTCCCAAAGTGAACGATTTTTTTTGTCATGAATTTAGATGTTATTGAGAAAGTAATCATACTTGTGTGCTAGAAAACCTGACAGAACTATGTAGAGAATGTGGGGATGCACAGCAAAGTCCAGGGACAAAGGTCATAGGTGAGATTAAACTGACAGTTCTGTAATCTTACAAATATAATATATTACTCATCAATGCTTCTTCTTAGATCCAGTGTACAACATCTGAACATCTCCTTCCCATTGGCAAAACAGAGACAATCCAATCAACAAGGGTGCTGATGAACGAATGCGTTTCCTCCGAGCGAACCCCCCCTGACTACGTCTCACCTCTGATTATCATCTTGCTGAAAACAGGGTGTCCTAAAACATTAGTCTTATCTGGGTGGAATTGAAAGGGTCTAAATACAGAGAAGTCTAACATTACAAACAGGGAGATAAGTCATATTGTAAAAGTAATAATACGGTGGAAATTTGCCATCACTGCTGCCACTGTCCTGCACCTACTGCCTGCCAGCCATCAGTCTTTGTGCTTTGTCTCTTCACAGGTCACCAGGGATCATGGGTCTATCTGGACCCTGGTCTTGCGTCTGTGGTTCTGTGCATTGACTGTTTTGTAGCTCTTATGATGATCATTCTGTAGACTATTGCACTTCTGTCCATCTTGGGAGAAGGATCCCTCCGGGTTTGCTCTCCAACAGGTTTCTTCCTCTTTTCTCTGTTAAAAGGGTTTTAGGGGAATTTTTCCTGTTTCGATGTGAGAGTCCTGGGACAGAGGATGTCGTATAGATTGTAAAGCCCTCTAATGCTAAAATTTGTTTTTGGGATGGACAAAATAAATGTAATCCAATTATAATTGCTCCTGAGTTTTTGCTCTTGTAGATATTCAGGCATGGTTATTTTTTTATTTTTTTGCAAATTGTGAGCCATCAAACAATTACTTATAAAACGATTAAGGCCTTAAGGTTTCTACAAAAACTAATCAAGCAGTGTTTACATTGGCTGTAAATCATGACGTCCATTTCTTCATTTTGTGGATAGAACATTACTAATATTACATCCTTCTGTGCTTAGTGTTAACAATTATTGAGTATTTTCACAGTATAAAGCATCATGAAAAAGCACCGATAAAGTGTTGAACGATACGCTACCAAAAAACCAGTTGTCTTGGTTCCCTCTGAACCAAATGGTTTTCTAGCCACTGCCGATGTACAATTTGATGACAAGTACAGGAAACAGCGGCGATATTAGTGAGCTTGAGTGGCCGACGGCGTAGCGCGTCCGTCTTGTAACGTTTTGTCATTTTGCTCGCGGGGGATCAAATGCAGGTTGCGGCGATCTTTTAATAAATTTATTTTCTTCCATGTATTTCTTCATACGTGGCAGTGACGTAGTGCTCACTTATACGATCGTAATCGCTGCAATGGATATGTGATGACTTTGGAACATTTTCAGCAATATGTTTGCGAATGTGTGACGAATCAGGTGACTGAGGCAGACAACATCTGCCGCTGTAGGGGGAAAACGAACACGCACGCGTAGACAAACCAGTAGGCACGTAACACCGGCATGTAACTGTTAACTAGGGGTGTGAAGAAAAGAATCTTGGTTGAGCGCAGAATATTACTTTTATACAGAAACATTAAGGATTGAAGGTGTAACATGGGATAAGATATATGAGATTATACTACACAGATTTATTAATCTGCCATTCAACTGATTAGAAAATGACCAGCAAGTATCTAAGCGGCATGATGATAATGCACAATTCCTTGCAGCAGTGTCTGACAGTCCAGCGCAGCCATTGCAGGGGCTGTACATGTATTAAATCACGATATGTTTAAATCACAGCAACCACCATCATTTTGTGAAACCCAAGCTCTCCTCCCCAGGTGATTGACATGTTTCCGGTCGTGGTGGTGCAAGGAGGGGCGGGTCACATCCCGAAAGAGCGGTCGGAGAATTCCAGGGCGGGGGTGTGCTCGGCGGCCCGAGCCGGGTACGCCGTCCTCCGGCGGGGAGGCAGCAGCATGGACGCTGTGGTGGAGGCTGTGAGCCAGCTGGAGAACAACCCCTTCTTCAACGCAGGTGGTGTAAGAACGTTCCAAACAGACGCAGCCGGACGGCTTCTCTTCCTCAGTCTGAATGTTTTGCTCCGCTGTTCTTGTTTTGTGTGTGTTTGTTTTTCATGGACATGTGGTAGCATTCCTCTGTCAAACACTTATTTCAGCTCAGTTATTGCAGCTTAACTATCGGACACTGTGTCCAACACTTTGGTCCAAGTCAATGTTTCCCGAACAATGTCCAGTCCGAGATATGTCCTGATTGCTGACTCGTGATCGGCTCCCTGCAAGCTGCAGTTTAATGTGCGGCGTGTTGACGTGCTGCTTTGTTCAATAGATTGGATGATAGTAACGGCCAACGTGTCATATCTGGTTTTGTCCATTGACAAAATTTTGGGAAAAATGGTCGTACGACCAAGACGACTTGTGTCTCTTTTTTCTAGGCACAGGACTCTTATTGTTGGTGGCTTGTTCATCAGAGTTGAGTTCTGAGGAGCGTTTCTTATCTTGTTTTAAGGTGTTCCTCCTAAAAGCAACACACTAACGAAATAGAACAGCTGCAAAACTTGAGCTCAATGAAAATTGATCACATATTTTTTCAGTGAATATTCCACATTATATCCCATGTAAAAACCTACACTTCACATCCCAAATAAAAGAAATCCTTTTCAAAACGCAGTAAGGTTCTTAAATATATAAATATATTGCTTCTCAGAAAGGGATTTGGTAGGAAAAATACTACTGCATCAAGCCGCCCATAAGTAAGTAAGTAAGTAAGTAAAACATTGATAGTATTTCATTATAAATTTATAAATGGTCTCCCTCCAGATATTTCATTAATGAGCCCTTTAACTTTCCCTTTTACTATATAGTGACCTCATATAGACAGTGCAAAATAAAATTAAACCCAACTTGAAGACAGCCTTTTATATCTTATGGACCCTTTCAGATGATCTTTTAACTTGAAGGTTGCGGGTCGGTGCTGAATATCAGAGGAGAGGTGGAGATGGACGCCATCGTGATGGACGGGAAAAGACTGGACAGTGGCGCCGTGTCTGCTGTACGCAACATAGCCAACCCCATCCAGCTAGCGAGGCTGGTCATGGACAAGGTGCGTACATTTAAATCTGGGATGGAAACTATACAAACAAATAATATGCACTTCATCTTGTTGGAAAATGATCCACTGAAGAAGTGATCTTTAAAAACATCAACTCTGTTCTTTTGAAGGGCAAATGGATTCTGTGACACTTACACATGCATGTGTTTCCTAGATGGCGACCTTTGACCTTCTCTCTTTCAGACGAGTCACACGTGTCTGACGGCAGAGGGGGCCAATCGGTTCGCTCGGTCCATGGGGGTGTCAGAGGTGCCCCCCGAGTCCCTCATCACCGACTACTCCCGCATGCGCTGGAAAGAGAACCTGGCACCCGGCGCCAACCCCGTGGACAGCCAAATGTGAGGCTCGCGTATTCCACTTGTGACAATATGCGGCTCTGTTGACGTTCTCTGTTGCACCGGTGCCTTTTCCACTACGTTCAGATACTATACTTACTTTTGCATCCACGACAGTCGCAAGAACCTGTCCAAACATTTACAGACATTTGTAGAAGCTCTGACAAGCCTCAATTCTCTTCTCCGCTGTCGGACAAAGAAACCGCACGGCCATCGATACTTTAACTGTGTCTCTGAAGACCAGCTGACCAAACACAGAGCATGCTGGGACGGAAGTGACACAGAGCATGCTGGGACGGAAGTGGGGGGTCGGATAGGACACACCCGGGGTTCCTCGATGGAATCCCCTCATTCCTCGTCTCCTCGGAGGCACACTTAAAGGGCCGGAACGTCCAAATTGATGGCAGGTTCTCCCAAATGTGACAAAAAGGCCGGGGGGGCGGGGGGTCATTTGCTTAGCTGAACAAAAAGCCCCACGGATTCACCTCGACGTAATAAAATGGGCTACTTGTGATCTTTGGAATGAATAGTTCAGCTGAATGGTCTAAATGTGTTTTTTAAACCTACGAACAGAGATGAGAAATAAAAGAAGCGAGACCGGTGTTTCTCAACCTGGTTTGGAGCTGGTTTAACTCGGTTGCCAGGTTACCGCATATAACCAATCACTGTTTATTCGCATAGATTGAAGGCAGTCTGTGTTAATAGGTAATTTCCCGTCTTTGTTGCCGTGCAGGGGGAAGATGGGCACCGTCGGAGCCGTGGCTGTCGACGCCGAGGGTAACGTGGCCTGTGCGACCTCCACCGGTGGGATGCTCAACAAGATGGAGGGACGGGTGGGCGACACGCCCTGCGTAGGTCAGCCCTCGCCCGCCGTCTGTGCCATACATGAGAGACCTCATCGTCCGACAAAGACTAACGGGGAGGCGCTTTGTTTCTGTGGTCGACCTTTGACCTGAAGAAGGGTTTAGTCATTAGAGAAGGCCCGCTCGGTAAATGGCTGACTGTGAGCTTTGCGTTTACTGACAACTGACAACATACCACACAGTAACGTGTGAGTGTTGCATCGGAGCAACCTTTCACCGTTTTCTAAGGGAGTAATGATCTGCAAGTTCCTTTTTTAAATCAAGGGGGGCTTCCACTTGTCAGCCGGTGGGACGCAGGTCAATTTATACAATTGAAGGTGAGGCTTTGTTATGGTTTAGAGCTTTTGTTTTGGAAGCACCTATTTTAATTTGATCTATTCGTGGCTACGTAAGATTAACTGTTATGTGGGAATTGTGAAACGAAGTGCACAAAGCCGGAGACGTAAATTAATACACATTGATCGCAATTGTGTTTTATAATTTCAAGTTCCCATTCTTTTTTTTTTTTTTTGGTCTCTTTCTGCCGATCCCTAAGTATAAGCCGCAAAATGTAATGTAATTTCCAACTCTCTAATGAAAGAAATGTCACTGGGAATCTGACCCAAGCGTTTCTCTCCCATCTAGTGACACTAATGTGTAACTACATCATTTTACCAACCGCCACTCATCCTATGCAAAGAACGGTTGTGGGCAAAATAATGTAAAAAGTCAAATTGTGACTGCGTGCAGGAAGCGGAGGCTTCGCTGACAACCAGGTGGGAGCCGTGTCGACCACAGGCCACGGAGAATCTATCATGAAGGTCACTCTAGCCAGACTCATCCTGTTCCACGTGGAGCAAGGTAACACACACACACACACACACACACACACACAGTGTTTCTGCAGTGAGACTTGGTGTCACAGACGGTGTTCTGAATGTTGCATAGTTACTTACTTACTTTCCTCCTGTGTTCTCAGGTCAGTCGGTGGAGGCTGCCAGTGATTTAGGCCTGGCCTACATGAAGTCCAGGGTCGGTGGGCTGGGCGGGGTGGTGACCGTGGACCCTCAGGGCCACTGGGCGACTCGCTTCTCCACCCGGCAGATGGCCTGGGCTGCAGCCCAGAAGGACACCCTGCACTACGGCCTGTACACCGGGGAGCACTTGACCCAGAGCCTCGGGGACCCCCTCTGACAAGAGATGCCCACCCCTGTATTCCTAGGACTCGACCAATCCGGCTTATTAGTGCTTTGGCTAAACAATCCTCTTGGTGTTGGTTGATATAAGGGAGAAGAAACATACAGACAGGCTTTACCGGTAAGGGCCCATGATGCAATGATATCAGACACGATGGCGTCCGGACCGATCAGGGTTTTATCAACACTCTAACTTACACAAGCACAAAATGTCTAAAGAGCTTCAGTTACTTAAACCAGAACTGTCTACTCTTTATCAAGAATTGTCAATAGAACTAAAGTGACTTTATTGAAAACTGTCTAGACTAAAGTTAGTTTCATTAGAACTGAAAGTATTTTACTATAAACTTGTTTTTTTAGTTTGTATAGTTCAATAGTTCATCAGAATTGTCCTACCTGGACCACTAAGTATTGACACCGCCGTGTATGAAAATCGTAGCCCAGATTCCTGTTATCACTTAGGTTGTGAGGACATTTGACAGATGATTTAATAGATATTTTATTTGTTTGTAAAATAGAAATGTATGTTAATGTTTAATGAAAGTAAATTGATCATCTATAAATGTATCAGTTGTTTTTACACTAGAAAACATTTTCAAATTAAATGAAAGAAATGTTTGTATTGCAAGTATGATTTTCAAATGAACTTTTGACAAACTATTTCCTTAACAACAAAAGACTTGTTTCTGGTCTGATTACATCTCCATGTTGTGTAACAAAACCGTGTTCCATGTGATGCAAGAACGCAGCACGCACGTGATTTATCCGACCTCCATCCTTCCTACGTGTGAACCTGAGCCGGTGTTTGTGAATCGTTGCTGATCGGATGATGAAGCCGGAGCTTTGTGTTTAGAAAACACAGATTCTTCACGATGAATGCCCTCTAATCAGCGACCATTGTGAGTGTCACGCTTCATCTACCCGGAGAGCTTGTGTGTGGAGCTCTGGCTGCACGCGTTTCCCGCCCAGGTCCACTTGGTGGTGCTGTCGAAACACAGAGGCAGGGTGGTCCGGGGCAGGCGAGGGGGACTCAAGTTGTGGCCTTTTTGTTGCTTGTCCATCTTCGGCTGTAAAGGCAACAAAAAAACTATACTAAATACACTGTGCAACATGAAGAATAAATGAAGTAAACAGTAATTTGGTGATGCAGCAGACAAGGGCCAAATCACATATTGTAAAGTCGGTTCACTAATATCCAGAGATCATACTCAAAATGTGCCTGTGGTTTTAAAGCCTTGTGTCGTACTTCATCTGCTCTGACGTCCCTGTAGCTCGCCATCTCAACAGAATATCTGCGCGCTCTCATCTCTTGTGCGACACGCTGCCCAGATCAGTGAAATTGGACCCGCAGCTCCTCTCCTCCCTTTGCTTTGTCTCTCATCTGCCGTGTTTGCATTCTCACGCAAACCAAACACACATTTGCTTAGATCCGCAAATGCAGCCTCCCTGCACTCCCACGGTTTCCATCAGTGATATAAACTGTTTTGCTTGTAGATCATTGTCTTTTTCGAGAGATTGTTTTCTTCAATTATTTATGAAGGCTGGCCTGTTTGTTGTAGCCTGCTGGATTGATTAGAGGGAGCAGAGACCGTTAATATTGATATCCTTCATGAGATAAATGTTAAAATGTACAATTAGTAGATTTAATTAAAAAATATTATGACGGTGTCAATGTGGAAGCTCATGTGGAAGAATCACTTGCATTCTCTTCACTGACCAGCAGGGGGGATTTCTCTTGTTGCAAAGAAGTCCATAATACAAATACGTCTCTTGAGTTATTCTCTCAGTAACCGGCATAAACTGATGTTAGACGAGAATGAAACATGTTTAACACTATGAAAAAAGGTTTTGCCAATGATATAGTTGCTGACAACTGTTCAAGTAATGATCTCAGCTATTAGACATAAGGCTTAAAGTCAAGCATAATCTTAGTATTATTGCTTATATTCAACCCTTACAAGAAATATAATTATAAATGGACGTTTTTCATAACCAAAAGCAAGAAGTATCTTGCGAGAACATGTTTGGGCTACATGTCTTGTCACTCAACCGTGATCACCATGGGAACAACAGATCTACTCTTTGTCACCGGACTGTTTGATCTAATGTGATCCAACTGTAAAGTCCTTTAGGGAACTAAGGGGAATATTCTCTGTAGGTCACACATCCCGCCTCTGCTTTGTGTGTCAACTGTCTCACTTGATCTGCACGTCCTCGAGGTGCTTTGAGTATAAACACTTCAGACAATTTAATCTGAACTCAAATCCTGATACCAGTAGGCTTCTGCTCATGTTTGTACCCTTAACAAAGCCATCATGAGGGTGGCGGTAAGATGCATCCAGCACAAATAGTACACTGCCATTTCAAGTTTAAGGAATGACATGTGTTTGTGTGTGAGTGTGTGTTCTTGTCCACACTGTACACTATCTGTGAGAGAAGCGCTGTCAAGACCGACTCTCCCCTCTATAAAGGGGCCGGTTCAGGGTTCGGGTTTGCGTTCACCCGTGGTTACCCAGACACCACGCAGCGCTCGGACAAAGGCCCCCCAACCCCCGGAGGCTGAAAGTGAGCCGCGGAGAGCGAACACATGGACCAACTTGTGTTGGGTTCACTTTAGACAGACAGCTTATTCTGCACGACTCCACAAGGTGTCCAATGTATGACGTGTAACACATATATTACGGCATCGAACACTGGACCCGGTTATATTCCACCCCAATGGCACGTAACTGTATCACCAGATTCCTAACAGCTGTAGAAGAAATGCAGGTGTTGATTCTGATTCAGGGTTGTAGTTTGATCCTGGCTCAGAGCTTACGCTATTTAAGTGTTCCCCCGTACATAAAGGCACTAAGAGCCGAGAACGTCTGCTCATAAAAGGCGTAATACTGAGATGCTGTCAACTGATCCGTGGGGAATGAAGAGGACATCAGCATACAGTTGACCTCTGTTGACCTACAGTAGTCAGGAACGTGGAGGTCAATGCGACGTCTGCAAAGTGAGTTTAGGCCGAACCGTTGCTAACTGCTCTGCGGCTCTATGAAGGTTATGCACAAGACCTGCTGAGACACACCAGTGTTTTGAGGTGTATGGGTGCAATGTGTATTTATTTAAAAGTAGGTTTGGGTAAGAAAACAAATGTATATGCAATGTCTATGCAAAGGCACTAAAACACAGATATTCACGCTATGTGTGTGTGTGTGTGTGTGTGTGTGTGTGTGTGTGTGTGTGTGTGTGTGTAATAGCCCTCTGACTCTGCAAGGTGAGATTTTGCTTCCGGCTTGGTCACGGGCTTGGTTAACCATAAGTAGATAACAGAGTAAAGTACCTCGAAGTGATTTTTTTGCTTTCGTTTCATGTAAAAAAAATTACGTCACGTTGTATTTAAAGACAGTTGTCAAGCGGTGGATAAACTGTGGGTTTTAATAAACATTTCATAGTATATATAGTTTACACATGTACAAATTCCACTAACACGTCTTCCTTTTATTGTGAAAGGGACGCCCGGAAGCACGTGGCCGCTGTGGCTAATGATTCCGAGCTGACTTTCACACCGGTCACTGAGAAAAGGGGGCCGGATTCAGTCGACTCCGTCCAGCTTTCTCCCTACAAAACGTCCCCCGTGCACAATGTCAACCGGGACAGAAGAAAGTAGGCCCCGGAAAGAATATTCACCAAGTCTTTCGATTTCCCAAACTTTGACAGGGTGTCGTCGTCATCCAGCTCACCCTCCGGCCCGGAGGAGCCGCGCGGGACAAGTGGCTCGCATCCGCCGGAGACAAGAGTTACTTTCGCGACACGCGCCGACCTCTTCATATTTACGCCAGAGTTTGTCAAATGGTTGTGTGCTGCTATTTAGAATCGTCCACGCGCGTGAAACAGAGCGAAGATGGTCGGCCGCCTACAGCAGTCGCCGCGGGGGAAGAGCTCACGGTGAGTCGAGTCGCCTCCGGACTGGTTTCCGTTGTCTCTTGTACCGGCTGCGTATTGCGCCAAACTCCCATCTAAAAATGAGGGAAGTTTGACTTGCCATAGCTTTTAGCACAAATTACTACGCTGTATAAGTCCTCAACATACTGCCCGCATAAACATATGCCAATCCTAAATTCGGCATAGTTCAGAAGTCATAAACACTTCTAATACCATAAACATTGGTTCGTGTGTGTTTCTCGCTGGACAGGCGAGCGACGTCCGGACCAAAGAGATTTTAATTGGCAAAAGTGCTGTTTAGAAATGATCGAAACATTCAGTAGACACTTTTTTAGTAACGAACTAGGCGGACAAGCAACACAGTTCTAAATTGCATCGAGTTTGTCATAGCATCCTCAACACTAACTAGTTAAACGTATCCGAGTCAGTTACTGCATTGCGCACAGCAGTGGAGCTCCGCTTGGTTTCGTTACGTGAGCTGTGGTGCTTGTCAGTGGTTTCCCACAGAGTAGAGACATTTCTATAGAAGAAAAGAAGAGCCCATAGCATCAGCCTAAATGTCCAGAGTCCAAAGGACTCTTTTCTTGTCCGAAAATATACAGTGACACCCAACTTTAAATGATGGGATGCCTGACTTTTTTTTAATATCCCTAGTAGCCACACCAAGTAGTAAAGTAATTAGATTACACTGAGCATCGCTTTGAAAGTTTTACTAAAGATAAGGTCTAGGCAAGCAGAGGAGGATAAACTCATCCAAGGTCAGCCTGTCCTTTAGGAAACTTTATTTGCACGTGGATTTGAACCAGTGGATAGAATCTAACGCTCCATGGGTGATCTTACTTCATGGATGGTTACACGCGTCAACCATGTGTTACTTACTTCGAGATCACTGAATAGCCAACTTCTAAAACTACATTTAAGGAAGGTAGTGGGTTGCAAATTAAAGTGACCCCCACCCTCCCCCCTCACCCCGGCCTATTCATCCGGCTCTTCCCTCCCTTGGGATGGTGGTCAGTTTGGTTCCCAGGAAGAAATGAGTGCAGACGATTGAGGGAGAAGAGCTTTTTCGGGGTGAGAAAGTGTAAGTATTCGTCAAACAATGACGAGAAAGAACCCATTTCAATATATCTGTCGAGAGCGGGAGAATACGGCTACCGGCGTCCATCCAGATGTTGATGGGTCGTGGCCTCATTACCGATTTGTTGTTTTGCGAGCGCAGGAAATAAACTACTAACCTCTCTGTGCGGTGGTTGTAGAAAGATTCGCTTGTGCATATCGAGGAACATTTTCATACTGCACACCACGATCACTCCTTGTGAAAACTATTTACATAGTGCATAGCTTCTGCGTTAAATTTCAGTTCCTTTTACAACCCAGCCTAAAGTTATCATCTATTCTTGTCTCTTTGTTTTAAAATGTAAAGATAATTTACTCATCCCGTGCTCGTGTAAAGTTTCAGCACGTAGCAGAAGACCACTCAAAGGATTGTTAATCAGAAAAAGTTGATGTGGTCCTTCTAAACTAGACTATGCAGCAGGCATCATTTACATCTTCCCACGGGATTTACAGTAGTTTTCACACTGAAAACTGCTCATGTGCTGCTGCTGCTGCAGAGGTTTCACAGGACGTCCTTTAGTCAGTCGAAATGTGTGTGTGTGTGTGTGTGTGTGTGTGTGTGTGTCAGGGTTGTTTGTGTTGATCCAGGCCTCTGAGCTCTTTGTTTTCGAGGAGGGGTCTCCGGCCTCGCACGGCTGACCTCAGGGTTGCCATGGAGACCTCAGGGAGCGACTTCCTGTATTTTCGGCCCATCCCGCAAATACATTACAGGGCAGCGGTGTGGAGTCAAACTCAAAATGGGAGCGAGGGGAAGAGAAAAGGGAGGAAGACTATTCTAGTTTAATGTGATAAATCACTCCACAAAATCTTATGAATGAATAAATATTGTTACAGAGAGCAGAAAATGGAGAAAAAAAGAAGGCAATAAATTTAGAGCCGTATGGAGCAAAGTGAAACCTCCAAAATGTCTTGTTAAATCCTGTCTGACTTTTTAAAGTCCGTCTCAGAACCAGCAGCTTTTCTAGTCTGTAAATGTCGTCAGCAGTGAGTGTAAGAAAATATTGATATTTTGAGTATTGCATGATCGTGTTTTGTGTTACTGAATCAAATTTACTATTGCAATTTATTGCTAGATCAAATCATAATTCCTCAATCATAAAACATAAATTTCCAGATTCTTGCCAATGAATACTTTAACCACAGCTAGTTAAAGGGAGAATTGGACATTATTTCAGGGGAAACACTAATTTCTGTGCATGCAATTGTGAACTAGAGTGGATGTGTTTGACTTAGCTTAGCTTGAAGAGTAGAAGGAGGGAAATTGTTTCCTTGAGCCAACATATCTGAAACATCAATTCACACGTTGTACACGCAGTTTGATTTGTGTGCAAACGGATTCATAAATACCCAACTTGTGGCTTTGAGAGCTAGCCAAGTTAGCAGTTTCCCGTCTTTGGCTAAGCTAGCTATAGGCTAATAGCAAAGACTCGTCTGCAGCTTTGTTCTTAACTCGCATGCTCGTCCGTCGTCCATAAACGTAGAACGACAGAGCACAAATACATGCGCTATAGCCCGTCCACGGTAGGTGTGCGTTTAGGTAAAATCTACACAAAGACTGACGTGTTTGCAAACCATTCACTGAGAAAGACCAGGGGTTTATTATCAACTTTTTCCAGCAGCATTGCTAAACATAGTTTCCAGCCAGTACCCGTAGTACTCCGCACCGAGGGTGTCGAGGGACATTAACCCGCTGTTTTCGTCCTTTTTAGATGTCAACAGTGTTAATGATCAGAGTTCTGGTTTCACGGGCCACCAGCTCGGTTAGTATTTGCGAGTCCTGATTAGAATATCCGCCGGTCCGTTAAACTGCTGACGGACACCGATACACAAGGTCAACTCTTTAGAGAGGAGAGACGGAGCTGAAGTGAGGAGGAAGGGAAACTGCAGGGTCTGTGTTATCAGATTAAGCGTGGAAACTTGTAGGAAAACGCCAGCTACACACACACACGTGCGTTAACACACTGCTGCGAAGGTCGTGCTTACTGGCAAGTGTTGCTAATGAAGATTAGAAGCACTCGTATTTAGGAAGTCAAGGGGCGCAGATTATACTTGTTTGACTTTCATCCAAACGTTGGCATATGCTGAAATAAAATACGAGCGTCCGCCGGCTGGGCCCACGGCGAAGGTATTCGCGGAAAAGGGCCTGAATGGTCTGAGAAATGTTTACTGACAGTCCTGTTGTTTAACAGCGGAAAAACGTGTAAATGTCAAATCCGCCGGGATGAGCAGTAACTAGCGGTGTGGCATTAACGCGGGTACTGAGTCACCAATGACAGTTAGTGGTGCCCAGTTCCCGATGGGAGGTCACGGTGTGTGGACGTTATTTGGGCCACCGACTTTCATCAACGGCGCTCCCTGAATAAATACACATTTTAGGAAAAACTAAAAAAGCAACTTCAAAGAAAAGCTGACAGGTGTTTAATAGTTTTGAATGATTTATCCAAGATAACAACTGATTCAGCAGTGAAAACCAGAAAGCTCGAAGCTACAGTGTTGAAGTGAACCACCACATCACCACGTGATCCAGCCTCCATAAAGTTACACAATAAAATGAAATATGACCAGCAAAAAATACTGCAGATTGTCTCTACTTTGCAAAGGGGTTTTTGCTGGCTTTTTTAATAATCAGATGAAATGATATGGAACACAACATTTTTACGTAATCTGTAAAGTATTTTTTCTGGGAAAAGGCGCAAAGACAGTGAATTGGTTTACAGCTCAGATCTGTGCGGAAAAATGGATCATTAGCAAAGAAAACAATGTCACACCAAATTTAATTCTTATTTGTGATTCGTAAAACTTAACAAAGACTTACGGCCAACAGAATATACTGTAGGTGAAGTTCTCTGGTGCTGAACTACAAGAATAGCTGCCAGACTTCAAAGGTTCACTTTGGCACATTAACACAGTCGGAGGTCATCTGAAGTGCCCGGGTCTTGATGTACTGCACCTTTTTAATGGTGTTTAACCTGGCACACGGAGACGCTCATTGTGTTGGTACAGAGAAAGGGCCTCTTGAGTGGATGAAAGAACACACGGACACGGTGCTCGCTATACTTTAAAGGTTTCCTCTCTGGCAGTTTTAAACATCGATACATCACCATTGAATTAGCTGTCACTGTAGCGTGTTTACTGTACACAGATCAGACCACGATAGACCTTGCCTTGCACCCATGACGTTGGCACAAAATCCACACCAGGTTCCTCTTAAAGGGGAAACTACACTTTTTAATGTTAACTTACAGTCCAAAAATCTTAATAAACATGGATAAACTTTTTCCCAGATCCAGAAAATCCTGTATGCTCAAACTCTGTTGTGTGACGGCAGATAGATAACCCAGAAATAACTCATTTACGTGGTGTCTTTTAACACCACATAAATGAGCGCAACGATCATTTATTTGATAAACGCGTCTTTACTTTTCTTAACTTAAAGGATTTTTAACTGATGGGAAAATACTCTGAATCACTTCTTCTTTAGATGTCGCCGTGGATTTAGGGATCCGTCGCTCTTTGCCAACATGCCCGCAAATCAAATCAATTGGAAAACACGCGTCAAGATATTTTTCTATTATTTTCGTTCAGCTAAAACTGTCTATTGTCTATTGAGCAATAGTGTAGATTCCTGCCACAAGTCTGGATCTTGTGCAAGGACTTGACGTTAGTGTTTACACCTGCTTTTATTTCACTTAGCGCGCTCGCTGGCCCGCCCGCCTGCTCTCCCTCTCTCTCTCTCTTCGCTCTGTGTGTTAGCCGGTTGCCAAGTGCTAAGAATCTGGGGAATGCTGGGTTGCAATGTTCTGATAAAGTTTGCTTTGTTCCCCAAGTGGCCTGGGCGAGAGAGAGAAACCGAGAGAGTAGCAGCCATAAGTCTACACACATGATCCCCTTATTATTCTACAGCGCACACACACGCACAGAGTGTGTAGACGTGGACAGTAGTTGAGACGAGCTGTAAAGCAGACGTAGTGTGGACGCAGGAATACACGGCCGTGTTATTAGACATGTACTGTTGAATAAGTAGAATTCCTGAAGCATTCTCTTTGCGCGGCATTGTCCAGCCATCCATTGGTCTATTGCTCGTTCACAATAGGCCGCCTGGAGTTAAGGGCATTCGTGCAACTCCGGACCACGAGTCAAGGGCTCCAGAGGCCTCCGGGGTTACTTCAAGGGCGTGTTGAGGTCTTGTAAATTTCAGGTTTTTCTTCAACTCTTGTCGGCCACTTTGTACTGATGTGACGTGGTTGTTTTTTCCGTCGTCCTTTGAAAAGATTGAAGCCTGTTAGCCTAGCTTAGCATTAAGACTGGTAAACTTTTTATTATTTTTTTACAAAATCTGACATTCGCATTTACCAATTTACTGGCTCACGGCTAGCGCTTCGTTTGCTCAGCCCCGATCTTACTGCTGCTTTTTGTTAGAACTTCTTCATATTTTGGTGTCATGTGGGCGGTTCTTCTATTTAGCATTTAATATCACGCTGCAGCTCGCATTTGCTCACTAATAATGAAAGTGAAACCTATTTTAACCGGCTCAGTCTGCAGACTCTCCTGCGCTGCTGTTTACACAAGGCTGGTATAAAGGTTCAGCCAAAAGGTTTTTTCTTTTCGTTTTCTTGCTACTGTGCCGGCTGAAACACAGCAGCCAGGAGAAATGAGGGATCCAACCTGATGTCTGAATTCTTCATTTTCCATCTGTTTCCAGTGAGAATATGTAAACATAATGTAAGCACAACGGTTGTTGCACTGGATTCACTTTTTAGTTTGATCTAAAATCTAAATTAATTCATCTTGTTCAGAATTAATTTAGCAAGATTGCAATATTGATGACAGTAGGTCCTAGTTGTACCAACCAGCTTGGGAAGGGAGGGGCGAGCTGAGGTACTGAGGCAGCATTGTGAAACCACACCACTAGAGGCCACTAAATTGCACGCTGTCCCTTTAAGAAGGCCTGGATGGGCCACGCCGACGCTCCTATTCCTGTGTGGTCGCTAAAATGCCAGGAGCTCCGAGTGGCTTTTAAAACTCATTTGAATTCAGCTTTAGTACACGTGGTGTTTAAGCGCTGCTTGCTTTACAGTAGCTTGACACTTCGGCCCTTTTGTTGGGGAAGGAGCGGGAGGGAAGGGGGGAGAAACGGCATTCCTATCTTTATCTCGGCACAGGACACGCATGTGATTACATGCTCTCTTGCTCTTTCAATCTCTCTCTCTCTCACACACACACACAAAGGCACATTCATGCCAATGCTTACAAAGACTTACAAACTCACTTTGTCTCCATCAGAAACACACACACAATAAGATACAGAGTTCTGAGTAATACAGCATTGCAGTCAAAGGTGTGTGTGTGAAGGAGCGTTTGCGTTTGTAACCGATATATACACACACACACATGCAGTGAAAGTACCGTGTGTGTGTGTGTGTGTGTGTGTGTGTGTGTGTGTGTGTGTGTGTGTACGTGCGATTGTGAAAAAAAAGTGGTACAGGGAGGGGAAGAAGAAACGGGAAGTGAGCGCTTGGGTTGGGGGGGGTTCAGGGTCAGAAAGGGCACTACGGGAGTCCTCCACATTCATTTGCGTGTGTGTGAAGATGTAATTAGATTTGTGTGTGTATGTACGCATGCTGAGTCGTGGGAGTGTGTATGATGGCTAAACAGAAAGGCCAAATGATGTTTACAGAGTGTGAGTGTGAGTGTGTGTGTGTGAGTGTGTGTGTGTGTGTCCGTTGGGAGTGAACTTTGAGGAATGTCACATGCTGATAGAATGCTTACTGGACAACAAAAGCCCAGGAGAGAGAAGTGCAAATAATTGATTCTGCTGGTCGGTGCTGAGGGGAGAGCAGGGCTTCTGCTTTCAAATTCTACGTGTTAAATTTGTCAGCAGAACTCTTACTCGCGGCACGACAATATGGGTTCAAAATAAAAGGTGATTCACTAATGTCTCAAAATAAAGAAAAGGGGAGCACAACGAGACAATTCCATTTATAAAGGACATTAAAGAACATTGTTCATTTTCTGTCACTGTGCTTTTTTTTTTTTTTTTTGGGCGGGATGATGGATCTCGAGTGAGGAAGCTGCTCAGAGGAAAAAAAACAGATCTGCAGAGAGAGTGGAAGTGACGCAGGCGGGAGGCGTCAGCTGGACGCTCGCTCTTTCTAGGAGAGCTGTGTGACGTGTTCGCTCTCGTCAGCTGTGTGTGTGTGTGTGTTTTTTGGCGCCGAGGGGGTTTGCAAAATAAATCTTCACACACTAACTGCATCCGTTAGAATATCTTTGCAAAGAATATATTTAGCAAAGGATTCACGTGTGTGTGTGTGTGTGTGTGTGTGTGTGTTGCATCCTCTCCCAGGGCCGGTTGGCAGTCAGGCTACTGTAAACATCCTTGACTGGAAGCTGGTTTTAGGTTCTGGGGCTTTCAGTCGGATGTTTGCAGCAGCCAACTGCTAGTACCATCGCTGCGCTTCGACCCCGCCGCCAACAGGTGCGCAGGGCGCTCAGAGGCCGCTACGAAGGCAGCGGATTAACGGGACGCTGACGGGGGACATTGATTTAACGGGTAATTTGATCAAAGGAAAATGTTTAAATCCTGCTGAGTTTAGTTGTCATGGTTTTGGTATTTCACTCAAGTTATGATACTGTTGTTCTAACCCGAATGATAGTTGAGGAAACCCCTGACACTCAATTGAAGGACTTAAAATATGAGTAACTTTCCATGGTTCATGTGTGGTGCATTTGAATCACATGCAAATTCAAACCTAATAGTGTTTGTTTATTTTAATTCAATCACAGTCCCAATAAAACCTCTTGAACCAGCTAGTGTGAACGTGGAAAAGGGCACAAATTTGTGAAAAACCCAATTCAATCATTAAAGAAAGAATGCTGTTCCGCCATGGGAAGTGCCGGCGGGAGATAGTTGACTCCACTCAGTTCCCTGTGGACGGGAGCGGCTTCATCCTCAGCATTGGGGGATGGAAGGAAGTGTAGAAGGGAAAGCGGAGCTAGATGGACAGATGACCAGCACGAATGGGGGTGGCGAGGCAACGGTGAAATGGCGGGAGATGGAGGTGGAGGAAGTGGGTGTAACATACACTACAAGACCAGAGACTGGGAAGGAAGGAAGCGTTCTAATATTACTAAAGTCCTCCACCCCTGCATTCATCAAGCCATGAATGAAAACATGCTGTGCTTTTTTGCAGTTTCTGTCCAAACAGTCCCAGTCGTTCCCGCCTCTGTCGCGGAGAACCCCCCTAGGGAGTCTCTCGCAATCTCTCAAATGCTCCTCAACGTGAAACAGGAAGTCAGGAAGTATATCTGCTGGAGCTTCAGCATTTGGATGTAACTAAATCCCTTATAATTTTAAAGAAAATAAGGAGATTTCCTGTCAAATGTTTTGCTGTAGTTGGAGAATATAAATGTTGGTGACGAGGTGTGTTCAATATTTGTTGTATTCTTTGATGGTCACAGACCAGAAAATGTTGCACTACAGCCACATTTGGATGCACTTTTTCTTCAATTTAGTTGAACTGCGCTGTGGTTGCTATTTCAGAGGGCTGTAGCAACATGCATTCTCCCTACTGACCACTAGGGGCAACATCTCCTGTTGCAAAAAATGTGTCCGATTGGATAGACAGCATCCACTGGTGCACAATCTCCCTTTTGAAAATGTATTATTGAAGTTTGACGTTGGTATCAACTTTGATCTCTGAGCTCCAGGAAGTGTAAACATCCTACACTCTCGGTGTGGCGCCCCTGGTGGCCGGGAGTGGGAATGTTTATACTGCCTGGCTCAGGAAGTCTACTAGCAGCCGGGGAGGGACCTTTTATGTTCATGTTGTCTGTCTAGTCACCATCATCAGTGCGAAAAAACACAGGCTGGACCCACGTGATGTGATTGAGGTTGTTCTAATGCTTCAGATACATCTAGCAAAATTATTTTTTTTAATGCACCCGAGCTGCTGAAAGTTGCTTTTACAACCTCTGTGTTAAATGCGGCTCCCTTAGTGTTGACGCATTAAAACCACATTTTCGGCGCGGTTGTAGGAACCACCCACAGATTCACAGTGCGATACCGCAGGCCCACATTTCCTCTGGGTCACATCTTTTTTTTTTTTTCATTCTAAAAAGGAATTTGACCGTGTCCAATTTAACTTGATGCAAGTGTCCGGTGTGAATAAAGAGCTATTAAAGCTGAAGGAGTTGTGCGGTGCTTCTGACATCCGTGGTTCGACTTGGGGAATGCTCTCCATTCGGGACAGGAAACGGGGAGCGGCACATCTCCGATTGGCCAGTTCCCTTGACCCAGCGACCTGAGTCGTGGCCGTCCCACTGGGGCAGGGACACACAAACACACACACACACAAACGGACCCTTCAAAGCAAATGACGCAGTCCGGGGAGACGACAGACTGGGAAAAGTAGCAATAAGTCTGGGTACTGTTTTTTTCTTTTTTAAGCGACTATTCTGTAATTGTGTTCAAAAACTTACAAGATCACATTAAAAGGTATTTATTTTGAAAGGTAAAAACCAACAATGACGTGAAAACCATAATACTGGTCTTCCTATAGGTGTGTGTGTGTTTTCTTTGGCGTGGTGATGAGGGGGGGATGTAAAGAGGAAGCAGAAACAGTGGGTGTTGCCTGTCTGCTATTGGTGTATTTTTAATGTGTAATACAGACATGGGGAGGGAGGATGTGTCTGTTGGTCCAGCCTAGATCTCACTCTACCTATTGTTTAGTGTACGTGATTTTTATTCGGTCTGACATTGAAAAGATGTAATTCCTGCTTGTTAACACCAGATGTCGTACCAGCCGTGCAGCACACGGATCCCCATCAAGTAAGTGAACAGTCTCGCTGATGTCCACTGGAGACATAATAAAGAGTTACAAATAAAAGCCACTTATATGATTGTCCAATAGGAAATAATCAATAAGGTGTAATTTTGACTCAACTAATTGTTTTCCCAAAACCAACTGTATTATTATTGGGGTTTCTGTTGAAAGAAGGAGCCACAAGTTTCATGAATTAAAAGTGTTTTTCCACATTATTGTCTGTATTTAAATCATTTTGCCGTTTGGGCGCACTCTATTACAGTTTGACACACCAGTAAAATAAACAGTTGAACATAAGTGTTTTATGAATTATTATTTGCAGTTGCCTTTTCATGATACATATTATATGGCCGGGTTTGGTACGTGTTCTTTTAAGTACTTAAAATATAAACATTTTGCAGTCAAAATATCAGGTGCCTACCGTCACCACAGGGTGGAGCCATAGTGTCACCGTTACACCGTCTACACACTGCTACGTCACTGCAGCACCAGTTCAATTTATAACCCATATGATGTTAGGATCTTTGGCTGACCTCAACGTTTAATAAAGCTGAGTTATGACTAACCGAAAGAACCAGGCTGGTTATTTCAAATCATACATCTGTGTCTGGACAGTGTGTAAACCGCATTACGAATAGGCATGTTTTTAATCAAACTCTAATGCTACAGTCTCTCTTGCTCCAAACAGAAACCCTGGAATCATAAACTGGGCCAGTGATTAGTGATTAAAAATAACAGGAAGTTCCTGTTTGGTTGTAGAGCAGATAAGCAGAAGTTTGCTTCCTCAATCGGCCCCAGTTTCATCCACGAGGCGAAAAACACCCCCCGAAACCAAGTCTGACCACAGTTTCAACAAGTCTGGTCTGTGTGTATTTGAAAGATTACACAAAAAAACGTGTAATGGAAAGCCTTGACAAGGTCCGTCTTTTTCAGTTGCATCTTTTTTTCAATCGGTAATGCAATAAAATCATCACATAAAAAACCTTGCTCTCTGATGTGATGACTAATGTTTTCTTATTCAATATTTGGCAAAAGTTAGTAATTCAAGAACTTATTGAACCGTGTGGATGCCATTGTTTACACCAATGAAAGAGCGACGGTAGCTATACATTATATATATATATATATATATATATATATATATATACATTATATATAATTATATGTATAAGACATCATCTTGGATTACTGCTGTTACCATGAGTGATTTTCACAACCAATTAACTTAATTAAGAAGTTACCATATTTGATGATGTAGAGGAGCCTGTATACAATTACGGCCCAATCGCAATCTCAACGCTATTCCCTAATCCCTCAGGAATTTAATTTAAATCACCTGGTAAATGGTTGAATGTGCGTCTGTGAGGGCTTGAAAGCTGTAAATATGAATGGGACGGCACTTTCCGAGGGGTATTTGGTATTATAGCGCTGTCTGAACTCTCTATATATTGTGAAGTGTCTCTTTAAAGTTGCACGCTTGCACATGCTGGGAGGATATGGAAGAGGACAGCAAGCACATGGAGACACCATCTGTTGTTGGGCAACAAAGCAGCAAAAAAAGAAGTGCCAATGTGGAGACACACACACACACACACACACACACACACACACACACACACACACACACACGACATGAGGCAAATGGCAAACCAATAGCAGGCACAGACCGTATCAACACTGTGAGCAAGCATTGTTCTGAGAGTGAGAAATTCAGCAACAAAACTATAAATGAAAACAGTCACGATCAGCTCAAAAGACGGAACGATCGTAACAAATGTAAACCCAATGAGAATGAACTGACCGAACACTTATATACTACTAATGTATTACTTAAAATCACTTCAACCCTAGACTTCATTGTTCAGTTAGCATTATTCTATTCTTTCGAGCTGCCAGACTTTATTCTCCTTGACAAGCTAACGTTGCTCAACTGCGTCATGCCTCCACATGCTCAGATGATTTGATATCAGTTCGGGATGACTTTCATTTTCCATTAGCAAAGAAAATGTCGCATTGTATACTGAGGGCTACAGATAAGGCGCTAAATCACCCCGGGCCGTACATTAAATTAATTGTAATAACTGAGGTAAATGTTAGGTTTCTCATTCATGAAGAAATTACCTGCAAAGGTAAGGCTCCGCTTTTATTTTATTTAAAACTAATTAATTATTCATACCTTTGAATGTCGAGAGAGTAGCAGCCTGTGATTGTGAAGCTATGTGTGAAGAATGAACTACAACTCACCTCTCGCAACGCACCCCAACATAGCGAGCCGGCTAATTAGCTAACTTAGCTGGCTCGCTAATTACCCAGCTAGCTACGTAGAAATGTAGCATTATCTCTCTTGACGTGTTTCATCCCACAACCACCGGATAGCAAAAAATAAGTGTTAATACTAACAGTATGTCTGATTAATTTGCAGTACAAAACACAGTAGCTGCACCGGATTTGTCCGTGATGTCTTTCTATTTACACGTTTTCGTAGCCTGATACGTGGCATTACTGTACATATTCTCCAAGCACATGAGGTAAAGCCTCACACAGAGTCACTGGAGACTCTCGGCCTGAAGAAGACTCCATGCACACAGACGACGAGGATGATGAAAGATTCATGGCACAAACTCCGGGCCAGATGTAAGACACAGACGCAGCTATGTGTTTGGTATCTCCCCTCCAGGATGTTTAGGAAGAGTGCAGTGTGGGAAATAAAAGCTCAAATGCGTTCAGCAAATGTTTTGTGCCTTGACACAAGCTGCCAAGTGCCTAAAACGGAACCATTGCAGCCATTCGGGGACTGAGGGAAAGTGATGACGTCTCTTAACTGCTGTAACATTCCGCCACGCTTTAGAAAGCTGTTGATTCTCAGGTTTTCTTCCGTAATGACAAACCCGCAGAGAATTCTCACCAGGCCCTAATTGCATCTCTCACACACATTCTAACACAGTCATGCTGTATAATCAGCATCGACATGCTTTCTTTTTCTTTTTTTTTTTGGTGGGATAGTTGGCTCTTAAGCCAGTCAGTCAGCTGCGATCAAGAGGCCGAGGCAGAACAACTCCACATCAATCACCAAGGAGCTCCACACTGCCTCAGCACTCGCACTATTTATGCTTGAGCACACATTACGGAAGGCCCCCTCATTCTGTCAGTACAAATCAGGTGAGCGTGCACATACGAGATGCATGCACACAGTATGGGCAGTAAGGGAGACCATGGGGTGATAGCCTTGCTATTTTCAACCGCTTCTCTCTTCCCGTCTGCATTTCTTAAATTCCATTAAACTGACTTTTGGTGTCATTAGGGAGGCTGATCGTATCAAATATGTGGGAATACCAAAGTTATGTGGAAGACAGGAATGACCATTAATCAGGGTAGGATATTTATGTAGATGAGAACCGACCGTCCTCGTTAGGGTCCGGTGCTCTATTGTTCATGTACCTTGACATTTCCCCTTGTTATAACGAGCATCTCATCAGACCCCTGCTCATTGGCTTCTCTGTAGAACGAGCAGGGGGTGTGAGTAGGATTATTATAAGAGAGGAAAGACTGTCCTGGAAGGAATGAACACCTTGAACGTCCCAAAGTGAGACTTACTGCAGAGAGGATGTTCTCTCTAGTAGACCTGCGCTGTGGACCCAGAGTGCTGATTCATTACTTCCATATGAAAAAAATATATATAAAATAATAACAGTACCTTTTCATGGGCATTGTGTTCTCTCATGTTAAGTTTAGCCTTTCTGGCTATATTCTTCTGCATTCCCCATAATCCAACGGGAACACTCAGTGTTTCAAGTTGTGTTTTTTGTCAACAACTAGAGCGCAGAAATCTTTGGCGGGGAAAATGTTGGATCACTTTCCCTTCCAGGCTCATTTTAAATATGCATAAAATAAAATCCCCATGAACGATGATCAATCAGTGTGTTGCTCCGGTCCAGTTCTGAAACACAACGAGGTCGGGGAAACTCTCTGCAGATACTACAGAAAAGGAGATGTGACTGTTTTATGCTTTAATCACTGCGTCTCCCTTTACGCCGCAGGCTGTGAGCGCTGCTGCTGTGCTTTGGCCTTCCTGGGTTGCAGCTGCATATCTTGCAGGAATGCATATCGTTATTGATCCCGCCACTCGTTGAATCCGTGGTGCCGTGGGTTATGGCTTTGTTAGCTGTACTGAGACTGCTCTCCTGCTGCTCCGGAAAAACATCAGCAAAAAACGCTTGGATTGCCTCTCCGCTTGTGTCGCTTTGTGACGGACGAAGCTGTGTGATACAATGGATGCGTTATCGGTCACAGTCACATGGCTACCATCAGAATCACGTGGCTACAGCTTCAACGACAGGACCACGGTTCTAATCACGGCGACGGACGTTCTCAATCAGCCTTGTCAGCAGTCACTGAGGGAGAAGTATTTATTCTATTCTTTGGAGGTCTTAATTGTATGAAGACGGACATCTCTGATAAACCTAAGCCATATCAGGACCGATCACATCCGTGTCAGCATGTCAAGCTGCTCCCTTGACACTTCATGTCATTTGTCTAGTGTCTTTCCCTTCAAACCTTGCAGGTTGCAGCAAAGACGAACGACAGCGTTGATGCTATCACAGACTGGAGAAGTGAGAAAGGTGTCGCACTGAAGCAGGACCGAATCTTTGAAGACTCCGGCCATGACGTCTTTCCTGCTGAAGCCGTCTCCTGATGGAAAACAGCATTCCAATCTGAAGGGAGAGTCCCTCTCATTATCTCCCAACTCTTCTTGTGACAAAGACGCTCGCCGGAGATCTTTCTTTACTGAGAACTTTAGTCCTATTATGGAGCTGGCAGATCTGCCTCAGATCCCTTTGTTCTGCAGAATCAGCGCTTCTTTCTTGTCTTGGCTCTTAAAGGAAACAAGTGATTGACTGTAAAGAGCTTGGGAACTGTTCATGTACGTGATGAATGATTAAAGACATCTCAACCCTCCCTCAGAAATGTATGTAATGGTTGTCAATCTTTCAGACTGAGGAACACAAACACAATATGTTTTTCTTGTCAATGCTCCTATGAGACTGAAATACTCCAAATATATCCAGCAATGGTTGTTTTGGGTTTTGTAAGCAAGGTATAGAAAATAACATCATTATGGTGATGCTATTTGGGTGTGTATTGGCAAGCAGGATACTCACCCAAGATGCCGTATATTGCGACACAATAGTAGTTTCCCATGATTCCACAGGTTTCGGCTGAGGTTGCATTTCCCAATTTCCCAATTTCCCCAGCCTGGTTCTTGTCAAGCGGTAGCGCAAATCGTTTGGGTTTCCTGATTTTTGCGAGTCAGCTGTATAGATGTGTTTGCACAACCCTTCTGCTGTAGTGCATGAAATCTTAGAAATGCCTGGAGGGAATGATCAACTTGGACTAAATTATTAAGTGGCTAAAATGTTGGAGTCAACGGTCCCCGCGACCTCACAAAACACATTTTTGCAACAATTTTAGTTCAAAAGGTTTTCCCACGTCACATAATGTTGGCAGCTCACAGCAGGGGACTTCAATGATGAACTTTGTGTTTATCCAGTGCACTTCCCCCTCACCTGCCCCTCTTCCCCGGCTTGTGGGAAAACCTTTACTGAAGGTTGGGTCCCAGGACAGAGGACGACATACGTGTATAGATTGCAAAGCACTCCCTGGAAAATGTGTGATTTTAGGCTGAACAAAATAGATTTAGTTAAATGTATTTACTCCACATTTTAAGGCTGAAGCCGAGAGAAGGGATCCCAAAAAATAAACCAGACCGGCCTGTCTCTGTACTTAAGCCCCTTTTTGGGGATTGAAAACCAGCAGCTGACGCTATTTCTCTGATGTTTTTTAGTTTTACATCTATTATCTATTACAAAGTGTTCGCCATGCCCCCAAAAAGTAACGGTTGATTTGTCTGCCATCATGCCGGTTCAATCTTCCTCTGCTCGACTTGGACTTACGACATTTGTTCCCTGATCACCTGGTACCGTTAGGCCGCGTGTCGCCTGTCTGGCTGATCTGAAGCAGCCTCCCACTCGGCTGTCCCACCATCATCTAACCATCGCCCCCCTGCCTGTGGATACCTTTGGTTTTAAATGTGCGTTAAACATTTCCAGAAAAGAAAACTCTTAATTCACATTTTTTATTTAAGTGTGCCAAATTTCACATTTTAGGGCATTTGTCCAGTTATTGTGGCCGGTCTATGTCCAGCAATATTCATCTATGAATGTTCATCAATATGCGGATACAAACAGTTTCAAGTATCATATGTTATTATTATTCTTCTCTACTATTATTATGGAATTTTTTCCTATTGTCACTGTACATTAATCATACTTATATTGTAAATACCTATAACGCAAACATCAATGTAATATCAAAATGCTGTACAAAAAGAACAGGATGCACAGGAAATCAGTTGGGACAGTTCATACAGATCAACATAAAAAATACAAAAAAGGCACTTAAGAATATCAGATACACACACACACACACACACGATTGTACATGTATATGTACACACACACACACACACACATTATAATTTCAAATGCGTGAGCCCATGTAATTACCTGAAACGTTATCTTTACAATTATATCAGATAAACCTGGCTGGGGAGCCATGTTGAGACCTTATTGGCTCTCAATAAACAGGAAGAACTGCTGACAGGAAATCAGGAAGAAGTGTTTGAATCCCCATCACTTGCATCACTGCGGCAACGCTCCTCGCATGGCTTCTTCATTTAACTGAATCTATCTATTGCAACCAGGAACTCAAACTGTGTTCCAAGCCTTGACCCTTGAGGCTTCTGTCTCTATCGACAGACCTGGACAGCAACACACACTTTTATTAAAAACTGACACACAATCTCTGATACGATGACGGTGCTGATGTGTTTTTGTTAACAACTTCTAAAAGGTGAGAAAAACATCTGCGTCACTTCCTTGAACATCTGCTAACCCTAAAAGGGGGGAGGGTTGCTGTAGTGCTTCATGTGTTCATTTAGTGACTCCTGCCCCCTTAATGGTTTACAGCTCGAGTGGAGGATTTTTGTTTATATTTTTTTGTATGGAAAACCTAAAGAGGCAAAACAAATCCGTAATGCATAATGAGTGCAGATCTGTTTCTGAATGTTTAAATTATGGCACAGCAGGCATTTTGCCTTCTAGATAGATACGATGTTGACTCTTTGTTTGCACACAAGCACTCTGCCAGCGGACCTCCGTGGCCACTAAAAGCCTCTCTACTATAAATGCTTCACTTTTACATTTAGTCAAGCCTTGTTCTTTCATCTATAGATTTGTACGATTTTCAAAGGTGCGTGTGTGTGTTCCGGGGGGGTCGTTTACCTTCAACTTCTAGATGGTAAAATTGCACAGACAATATGTATTTCTTAAGACCCTTTGTCTTAAGATTTGGGGAGAGGGTGGAAAACAAATCTCCCCAGTCTTTCCCTTCTCAATATAATCCTCACTTTACGACACGTGTTGAAACTACGCATCGCTCTCGGACCGGCTTCTTGCAGTGGAGCTCCAGCAATGGGGCCAGTAGGGCCGAGATCCTCCTTGTGGCAGTGGCAAGTGAGCGGCAACTCTGTGGCAGGCAGCGGCAATCGCCAGTAAATCAGTCGCAAGTCCGCGGCCGGCGTCACAGCGGCACGCTGGGTGGGAGGAGCCAAGTTTTACCAGAAACGACTGTTATTTGTACGACAGGTCAGCTGCTGTAAATAAGAAAAAATAATTTTATTTTATTTGAGACACGTGAGCCCCCGTCTTCTTATTGCAGAGGCTAATTTTAGGTTTGGACCGGCGGGTTCCGTGTGGGGGGGTAGGAGGGCTCACGTGTCTCAAATAATATACAGGGCTCTCAAGTTTGATGCCACTCACAGGGAGGAAATGGGGCTGTTGCCCAAAAACTATTGCAATGACCAACGTGCCATTCGGCAACCGTTGGATCTAAAATGTTCTTCAGGAACTGGAAGCACAACTCTGGAACTTTCTTTTATGAAAACAGCTTACAGCTCGTCAAATAAGGCAATCGTCTGTCCAATCGTCTAAAGCGCAGCCCTAGACGAGGAAGCGCCTGGCAGCGCAGGTTTGGGTCTCCACTGATTGATTTGAGGATTTGGTCCAAAGCAAGTTAAGTCTGGCCAAGGCTACGAGCTCCCACCTCCAGCTACGTGTCGTCTAACCGATTCCCCTGCAATAAAATAACGTCATGTCTGTTAACAATAAGCCCTTAAATTGAATTATTACGGCCTCCTTGACTCTTAGTGAGCGGCCAGAAGCTTCAGAACTCTACTAGAACAAAGTTCAATGGATGTTTGTTTCCTTAACATTAAAACCTATTACTTTTTAGAAACACCAAACCGGAACCCCCCCCCCCCTCCCCTACAAAAGAACAATGTCATTGTGAGGTGCCGCCGCCATCAACGCACCCGCCACTCCCGCCGTGCTAGAACCGAGTCCCGCGGCCAGGTCCAGGGAAGTCCCGGCGTCGTAGGAGGACATCGTAATCCCGATGCTGCCGGTGCCTTCCTCCCCCCTGCGCTGCTGCTCTGGTGTCGGAGCGGGCGCTCTGATCCCGCTGCTCCCAGGACCTGCGCCGCCGCCGCCACCACCGGCACCAACACCGCCTCGCCTTTTGGGTGGCGGCCCCCAGAGGAAGGCGTGGGCGGGTCTGTAGTGCTGGCGGGCGTAGCGGAGCAGGCGCCGGCGGGTGGCCGGCAGGCGGATGGTGTAGACAAAGTACTCCAGGGCGCTGTGCAGCATGTTGGGAAGCGTGTTGTGGCACAGCGACTCCTCCAGGAACAGACGGACCAGCGGGGCCTTGAAGGCCTCGTAGCCCAGCTCGCCCAGAGACTTGAGGATGCGAGTGATACGCAGGTAGTTGTGCTGCGACCTTGGGAGAACGAAGAAGAAATGTCTCACTTTGAATTGAA
This sequence comes from Gasterosteus aculeatus, assembly GCF_964276395.1. Lineage (NCBI taxonomy): Eukaryota > Metazoa > Chordata > Actinopteri > Perciformes > Gasterosteidae > Gasterosteus > Gasterosteus aculeatus. The sequence goes on along the minus strand of NC_135693.1, from coordinate 6,800,146 downwards.
AAATGTCTTCCGTGAAAAAGTAAAAAAATAACAGTCTTATAAAAGCCCACTTGTATCGGTAATAGATATCTCATCATACTGAGTATAGGGATTTCCAGCATGTATTTTCCCAATACGTGAACAAGGCTAGTTATTTTAAATCTGAAAGACCACCAACCAACTGACAACCAGCAATTACTTTTCACTGTTAAAACAGTATACGCCACCAGCCGAAGTTGGCACCTGTAACCATGGTAACTGTTACCCACAGAAAGATACCAAATATCTTAAAAGATTAAAATGAAAATGATTTTTTTTGCAAGCCTCTAAGGCACACGTCCAACGTACAGAGATAAAGAAACATTCTCAGTGTCACGTGTTGTGGATGACATGATTTAGTGGAAGCTGACCTTTCGTTCTGGTCCAGAAAAGTCACAATCATGCATCACTGTGTCAACACACACTGACATTTTTGTAGTCTTTTTTTCATTGTAAAACTCATGAGCTGAGGATTTTAAGGTTCAGCCACAATTTATAGCCTGTCTACCATAAACTAACCTTTTTGTATGTTGGCTAAAAAAACATGCCTTGGCTTTCGAGCGCACGTAAACATATTTACACTTTCAGTAAAAGACAAAAACTCCACCACAACAATAATGAACACGGCATTACCTGCGATGTTGCAATCAACGTGTTCTGAAGTCTTTTCAGACAATTCAGCCGCTCATTATTCAGAATAGTTTGTTCCTGATGGTAGTTTGGCCTGAGAGCGGTCTACAAACCGCACTTCACCAGATGCCACGGCTGTTGTGAATATTTAATGTGATGTTAAAAGTAAGAGATGGGAATACGATGGTACCTACGAGCTGCTTTATGGCAGAGAATTGGCTGTTTTTAACACATGGTTTGGATAATGGCAGCCATTAGCGGCGGATGCTACGGTTTGGCGGCGGTTGAAGCGGCAGCACTGAGCAGAGAAATGCACTTTTTTGACATTCCGTTTGTTATTCGGCAAGCAAGCCCAATGGCCGTGAAGCTGTGGAGATGGGACGTGAAAGAATCAATTTAAATGTCCCTTTAACCATCTGTCTGTTGACTGAAGGCATGTGGTTCGCATCTGGTTGCTGATAGAAAAACAATTAATTTGGGTGGGTTTCTTTTTAATAGTGCGTGCGCGCTCACTCATTAAGGTGCTGGAAGCGCTGGTGCCAGTTGGGAGCCCGAGCAACGTTCCCACTCTTATCCAGCAGTTTGATGCCGTAGAAGTCCAACATGAGGGAGTAGGCTGCCAGGAATCGCCGCTTGGCTTCCCGAGTGCTTTGGAATTCCTGTCGGGGTCAAACGCGGCAGATCAGAGACCAGCGGACGGGTTCGGCAATGTCTTTCCGTTTTGCCCCAAACAGATGGAGCAGAACCACGTCACAATGTCAGATGTATTCAGTCAAAACAAGCAATATTTCCAGAATCCTTTCTTTTTTTTTTCAGAATATGGTTGTTCCATTTGAGTGACTTTAACTTCTCTATTCAGGGAATATACCAACCTCATTAAGGGCCTCAACTTATAGTGCATTTCTAACAAAAAATATCCATCAAGTTAAAAGGAATGTTTTAATTCTTTGAATGCAAGATGAACTCTATTGCTCATGGCGAACGCTCGAGTCCCCGTACGGCAACGTGACAATGTGCGCTTGTGGCTCTTACTTTGATCTCTTCCTGAGTCAGTTCATGTGCGTAGAAGTTGAGCCCTTGTTCTCTTAATGGGAACAACCTGCCAGAAAGTGATGAAAACACACAAGTGTTTATATTAGTCGCAAAAAAACGTATTGCGTAATCTCATCTCAAAAAACGAGACGAAGGCCAGAAAACGACCCAGTCCAAAACAGTTCTTATACAATTCCAGTTAAAATGGCTCATAACACCATACGATTACTAACGCAGTGACTGCACGGGGAAAGAAGATGGAAATACACAGAGGAAATGTCTCACCACTGAATGTAGGTGTGATTGTGCTCCAGTTTGTCATAGTCGCCTCTCCACTTTGTCAGAATCTCCTCTACGTAGATGCCTGAGAAGAGACACGGCCTAATTAGCTGCCACACAGAGAACCAGTGCGTGTGTGTGTGTGTGTGAGAGTATGTTTGTGTTTCAATATTGGATCAGTCCACTGATCTGATGGTCCTTCTCAGGTAGACATAACCTTTAGCCAAACAAAACTCCCTAAACCCAAAGTCAACATTTCCTCTCTTCACAACGGCAGGAGGTTTGTGCGCCGTGTGTGTGCGCCGTGTGTGTGCGAGTGTGTGCGATCTCACCATCGGGTACCAGAGGGATCTTGTTCAGGTAGAAGCGCAGGTTGCGATACTCGTTGGGTTGTCGGGACTTTCTGTAGTTCTGCAATCACACACAGAGCCAACAGGGATGTCAGCAACGCACAAACAACATCTGTGCATTTCATATCCGCGATGGTGGGAATATTGTTTGTGTGTGAGTGTGTGTGCATTTACCGGGTAGCTATGACGGTATTTGTACAGGTCCCTGGCAGCGTAGAAGCTCCTCTTCATCTTTGGAACAGAGTCTGGAGATTCTGTCAGCTGGGAAACAAAAGTAAGAAGGAAGCAAAGAGAGTCAGTGGGAATGCAGATTGGAAGAAAAGCCCAACAGATGCTGCGCAGCACTCCTCTGCCATTCAGCTGAACCCAAAGCTCGTCTTTGCTTTTTTTTTTAGGTTGAGGGGGCTGTCATCATACATTTATTTCCAGCAAAGCAGGACAATTCACGTCGGCGCTGCCGGGCGTTCGCCACAAAAGGATGCTCGAATCTCGATCCGATTCTCACGTAAAATCTGGGTCATGCTGACTGGACAGAAGGGCTCGCAGAGTTACACGGGCCTCCTCCCTGTTATTTATTTTTGTTATTTTTGTTTTCAACTCTGAAAAAAGCCTTGGACCGTGGCAGACGTATATTTTAATTTCCAGGATTATTTTTATCGTTATTTATCGTTACAAGATGGAATTTGACTCCAGCTAAATTAAACAGATAACTGATTAAATCCAGAATAGACAAAATAACAACAATTGGAAATCCTGCCATACACATATTGTGAGTCAAAGTACGGGGTCAAATAGTCAGCAGTCTATTTAGACCAATCTTCCATATTAATGGGTGGGTGTTCCTATTTGAGTTCGACTTTAATAGACCATAAATTACGAAATGAACATCATCATTCTGTTTTGAGGAAGTCTTCAAATGAGAGATTGAGAACATAAACTCAATGTAAACTCAACTACAATGTGCACTGACATAAGAAATCAATTCCACATTTCTTCACTCATCAGAACCAGAGGTTGCCTCCTGTGTTATTGGTGCAGTATATTGACTGAAGCTTCGTCCTTGCTTCTTGGATTTTCCACATCCAGCCACAGTTTACCTGATCCAGATATTCACATTACAATCCTGCATGCTCACTTTAAAAAAAATACCCTTCATAATCAATGACATAATCTCATTCAACCAATATCCAACAGTGCTGTTATAACCTGCATGCTTGTGATATGCACCGCTGGTCTAAAGACAAAAACCGCACAGTTACCTGTGCTGATCATTCAGGGCATCATAGCAGCAGGAGGGGGGAGACATGAGCAACTGTACTGGACTCACTACATAACCGGGCTGCTCGGTTGTCCTTCTGTGTCCCGCCCCCGTCAATAATATCCGCCGCCGGTGGCACATGCCCCGGTTCCGCCCCCCCCTTTCCCTCCCTCATCTTCCGCATCACCTTTACCTGCGGAGACGCGTCCTCGGGGTCCCCGGCGGCCCGGTCGCCCTCCGCCGCCGGGCTGGCGGCGTCGGAGATGCCGCCGTCGTCCGCAGCCGCCGGCTCGTCGCTCTCGGAGTCCGACCCCCACGTCGAGTCGCATTCCTCCACGGTGCTCGGCTCCTTCACGCGCCAGCTGCCCAACAGATTTCCCATCTAAGCGAGCGCGCAGGCGGCCACGCTCGCCCGCGGGTGTCCTCGTCTTTGCACTTGAAAAGCTACGGCGGAACACTACGAGGTTCGGTCCATGGAGTCGTGTGGTTGCGCTCGCGTCGCCCGCAGAGCGCAGCTTCTTAAACGGCAGAGAGGGGAAATTCCACATCAGCAGCGACGTGCGCGCGTGTATGAGAGGCGATTCGTGTCACCCAGCGGCAGGAGGAGGCCTTAAAGCTACAACGCCTGATTCCTCAACTGAATGGGTAATAACTGCCTTGATGGGTGATAGAAATATGATCATACGATTATAAAAGGTGCGATGGTCCACTCATGAAATAACAAAAAACAGCTTTGAGTTTACCTTGAAAATACCTAACTTAGCATGATGATTCCTGTCATCACTAAATGTGGCCATGTACCCATTATAGTGACTATTTGAGGGGATGAAATTCCGCTCGACTCAGTTACTTGTGAGGTTGAATGAGGCTGCTCTATTGTATTTTTTCCTGGCTAGTTAAAGTAGGACTGGGATATTTCTATTACCGCTCTTTAACCTAACATTCTCTCTGCTGAACGGCAAGAGGATGACTCCTGACGTCACAAAAAGAGGTCTGATTGTATAACGGTCTATGAGAAAAGAACTCTTCTTCTTGATGTATTTCCTCAAACATTGTAACTTTGAGTCAAATAAAGTGAAGTGTGTTTCAAGGGCAAAATTATCAACAGTGTGTCTACATTTTGAGATGATAATAATCTTGTGTATTGTAATTTTTCTTTGACACCATTTTTAAACCCTTTATTTTTCGACACGGTTGCGGACAGATCCCCCGCTTCTCTTCATCCCCTGGTTTGGGGCATTAATCGCTCCCCATACAGAGTGTAACAGCAGCATCAGGACAACAACTGTATCACGTGACACTGGGACAGAAGAGGTTACGGTATCCTCCTAGTATCCTCCTCGCTGAGAGGATCAATGTCACTCTGGGAACAAAGGGAAAATGTGATGGTTCTCCTTTTGGACAATCCAACCAATGTTTTGCTTGGATGGTTTTAACCAAACAGATGAAATATGTCGAACTCTTGTCGCGTTGTTCATTTAATTTTACTTTTATTTATATAATCATAAAACTATTAAATGTATTGAGCACACGTGTGAGCGCGTTCCAAGCACTACATTGGCAGATTTATGGCAGCCTGAGT